>NW_006159602.1:845486-877784 GCF_000334495.1 Tupaia belangeri chinensis | reverse complement strand
CCTACACGTAAGTTCCACCAGGACTTGAAAGAAAAACTTATAGAGAAGTCTACATTAGTTGGTATTTCCTGCACATTATGGCCTTGATCCCTCATTTATCACTCTGTGCTAGGCACTGCATAAATACTGGAACAAAAGATGAAAAGACCTGCCCCATGTACTCAAGGAACACCCAGGGAGGCTGGAGCGGTAGCCAGTTAGAAAACACTGTGATATGTTTGTGAATGAGGTCTTTCAAGTGCCACAAAGGGAAGAGAGGAGGTGCTGAATTCTATCCTGAGGTTTGGAGAGGGTTCTCGGGAGAAAGGATGCTTATACTAAAAACTCATTTTTTATTTTTTTGAGAGGTTTTTCACTATAGGGTGCGTGTGCTCGCCAGACAGACAGAGAGAGACGTAGAGACAGAAAGCGAGAAATCACCCCCCCAGGGGGGATGGTCACGCCGCAATCCCTTCTCCTCCATTCTCCTCTCGGGATCTTGGGCACGCACGCACACGCGCCTGGCGTGAGTTTGAAGCCACCGGGTCCGGGACACGAACTGCGGTCGACTACGTGGGGAGTCCAGCAACATAGCCATTACGCTAACTGCTGGTTCCCAAAAACTCATTTTCTTAGCATGTAAAAACATAGCCATAAAAGCCAAGAAATCCAAATTAATGCAAGTATATGGCCAAAATTAATAAAACTTAATTTCATCTTGAATTTATATCCAACTGTGATGAATCGAAAGAGCTAGGAGAAGAAAATCTATTTGACAAAGGAAGCATTGTGTAACATGCCAATCATCCCGAAGCAAATCGAAGTTTCTTGAGAGAAAATACGGAGCAGAACCATTTTAACTGAATGAAGAAACTATGGGAAGCAAGAGTCAAAGTCTAGAGCAGATATCAGATCTCACACACTTCCCCAATTTTTTATTGGCTTTTCTTTTTTTCCTATTCAAGGGCAATCCATTTCTATTTGTTTCTTCGCATTGCTTTTCACAAATCAAGGACTGGAAAACTGTAGGTTGCCACAACATAAGCTCATTTTGGTAACAGTGAGTCCAATTTCCTCTTGGAATACAAAGTAAAGCACTGCGGTGGCATTTACACACTGCACCTGCACCTTATTACAACAACAGAGATGAAGTTAAAGGCACAGGTACTTGTCTTAGAGTGAAGTCAGGCCAGCAGGTGGCATAGAGGTTTAGAAGCTAGATCACACAGGGCTGACCCCATGGTTCAAGTTCTAGATCTGGCAACCTGAAAAATCACACGAGATGCATGTGTATGCATGCCCCAAATCCCAAAAGGAGCATGGAGGAGAAAGGACTGTGGTGTGGCCATTCCCCTGGGACTGATGTTTTACTTGCCCTCTCTCTGACTCTCTGGGTGAGTGCATGTAACCTATAGCAAAGAACAAAAAGAAAGAAAAGAAGCCTCTCAAATTGATTCCACCTCCACTTACCACTACTGGATGCCACTCCTACCAATGAGCCATGTTTATTGGTATATAATAATAAGCACTAACTACATCATAATAATAAACTGACCTTTTTGCTTTCATCATCTCTTTAGGTGCCCCCATCCTGTGGAACTGGCATCTTACCTCCACCCATTTTGCAAATAAGGAAACAGAAATGTCTGGAGTACAGTCACAGGGATAGGATAGGGGCTTGGGGTCAGAACTCAAGTCTCCGTGATGCCAGAGCCTATGGTCCCCAACATTTGGCCACCTCTCTTCTTCTTATTCACTGAACAAAGATTAAATCAGACCTCTTGAAACTATTATTTTAAAAAAATACATTTATTGTAGATTTTAATACCTTTATATAAACAAAAATCTCTAGAATGTTAGCCATCAACTGTTTCTGTCCCTTTGGCTGTTTTGTTCCAATTGTTGTATATGCTGATGTTTTACTTAGTTTTAATCAAGATATGATTTTGAGGCTGTGCTTTTTCTACTCAAAGTTATTTCAAAATTCAACCCCATGTTTTGGGGCTTGCCATTCTAAGGACCATAAAATATTCCATTCTGGCCATTATTTGGTTTCCTTACAAATAATCATAAATAGTTTTCATGTACTCCTCTTCCCATATTCCTATAATTATGATTATCTGCCATTGAGATGTTTACAGTTATTAGAATTTCTAAATTAATTATAATTTGAAATTTACTTTTCTTGTACACTGACTTTCCTGTGCATATAACTTAATTAAAATTGCAAAAATGCTTAAATGAATAAGAATTAAATAGATAAGAATTACTTAACAAAATAACAGACAGTTTTGAAATGCCCCAGGAATGAAAGATGAACCTTTTGTGAAAATATAATACTATGATTGGATTCCCCAAAAATCTGTGTTGTTGAAATTTGAGGGGCTGGCAGGTAGTGTGGTGGTTAAGGTGCTGGACTCCCAGTTGGCTGACCATAGTTCAAGGCCCAGGCCTGGTGGCTTGCTTTCTCACTTGCCCTTTTTTCTCTCTGTCTCCCTCTGGTCGAAGTAAAAAATAATAATACCAAAATAACCTTAAAACAAAAATGAAAAGAAATTCTAACCTTTATGGTGATGGTATTAGGAGGTTGTGCCTTTGGAAAGTGATTAGGTGAGTGGGATTTGTGCCCTTATACAACACAGAGAACTAGCTAGTCTCTTCCAGCACATGAGAATGCACTGAACAGACTTCATCTATAAACCAAGATATTGGCCCTTTTATCCAAATCTGACTTGATCTTGAACTTCTCTGCCTGTGAAACTCTGAGAAATAAATTTCTCACTTATAAGCTACCAGTTTATGGTATTCTGACATAGAACTGACTGTGATATATGATAAAATAATATAGTCACAGTAAAGAAAAGTGAACTATGAAGGCATTGTTTTGTAACTGTCACTCTACCCAACAAAGTCTTTGTGTCAAGGAAGGAGAAAATAGATTCACATTCAATCCTCTGGTTTCGGACATTTCCTCTGGATTGACAAAGCTGGAAACATTTAAAAGCACCAACAAAACTGACTGCACACAATTGCAGAAATGGAAAGAAGTTAAGTCAGCTTTTTAATCCCAAGTATCTTACCTAAATTAATTATTAAAAGCCAATAAAGAGCCCAAATGTAACCAAATGGATAAGGTAGAAAAACACTTGATAATGATTTTCTGAGAGGCTATAATGTTTTGTTTTTCTGTTCTAGGCTCTGATTTATAGTTCCCCTACTACCGCAAAAAGAGAAATGCACTTTGAATACCTTTTCAGGTAGTTAGTGAATTGCAGCAGTTATGTGTGGCCATTTTTCTCTTTCCTATGAGTTTCCTTTATCCTAAGGAGAATGATTATTTTTCAGTGCTACAAGGGGGCAGTGGAGATGGTTAAAACAAAGTTTACCTGCAGAATATAGTGAGGGATCTTTCTGTATTGGCTGCAGCCCCACCCTCTCCTGTGACCCCCTACGTGGCATTAAGCACTCTGCACAGTTTGCATGTAGCATTCCACTTACTCCCCACAACAACCTCAAGAAGAATGCTTTTCAGTCTGACTTTATGGATACAGAAAGCAAGACAGAGAGGTTAAAATGTAGTCTAATGATACCTAGCAGTGAACTAAAATTTTAATCCACATCTTCCTCTTGCTCCCTACACTGTGCTACTTTCTCACATGCTTGGGTATATGGTTTGTTTTGTTTTGTTTTTGTTTTTGTTTTTGTCATTCAATCACAAATATCTCCAAATTCCCACCGTAGGTG
This sequence comes from Tupaia belangeri chinensis, assembly GCF_000334495.1. Taxonomy (NCBI): domain Eukaryota; kingdom Metazoa; phylum Chordata; class Mammalia; order Scandentia; family Tupaiidae; genus Tupaia; species Tupaia belangeri. The sequence continues at coordinate 874,061 of NW_006159602.1, read as the reverse complement.
CAATAGAACACAGAAAGCTACAAAAGCCTGTGGCATGGTGCTTGGGTGGCCAGATCCCAGATGGCTGACCACACAGCTTGAGTTCCAGACCTGGCAGCCTGAAAGACACACTGTGCATGTGTTTCCAAAGTCCCCACAGGAGGAGAAAATGGAGGAGAAGGGATTGCTGTGCAGCCGTGCCTCAGGGAGGTGCTTTCTCACCTTTGTGTCTTTCTGTCTCTCTGGGGAGCATATGTGCCCTCTGATCAATTAGAAAAAAAGAAAGAAAAGAAAATAGATATATACCAAAATTAAGGATAAGTTGGGGAGTAAAGAGAGAAAGCCAGCTCCCGAGGGTGTCATACCCATGGGAGAAGCAGTTAGAAGCCTGGGTTACATTTTCTGAGAGGCTGGGTACACTAGGAAATAACGTCGCCTGAAGTTTGAAAGGAGTGGAAGACAAAATGGCTGGGAATGTGGAAAAGGGAGAGAGAAGAGGAGTTCAGGAGGCAGTCAAAGCTGTGTGATGTGATTCCTCACACAGGCCCTCTGATTTTTAGCAGAGACTAAACTCAAAATGCTCCATGTATTGGGATCTCCTGTTGAGAGCTGCGAAGAAACAGCCTCTGCACTCAGAGGTCAGAGGTGCGATGGGAACAGGAGCCCAAACCTCCCACTTTTCCCTGTAGAAAAGGGACAGGGAGTTGGCCAGTGGCACCTAATAACACCTAGTATCAGGCATGGAGGCCATCTCCAAGGACATTGAGGATGTCATTGCTCCTTTTGAGGGTTACACAGAAGAAGAGAAAAATAAGGAGATTCTTCCCAGCTAGCAAAATGTATTTTAGACCTCTGAGAATTAAAATGTGGCACAAACAAAATAGGTAATGAAATCTCATCATCTTATAATTTTTCAACTTTTGTTGGCCAAAAAAATAGTATCTTATGGTTTGAATGACATTTCAAACCACGAGATACTCATTTCATAGATCCTTACAAATGCTTACTGGCTATTTGTCATTTCTTCCCCTGCATATTGACTCATCCTTTGCACATTTCCTATCGTGTCACTTGTCTTTCTTTTATTATTGGATTTTTGTTTGTTTGTTTTAGCAACAAGTAAGAGCTCTTCTGCTTTCTACAGAATTTTAACTTTTTTTTTTTTTGTCCTGGTGTGTAACTTCTGTGGTTTTTAAAAATATTTTCTAATTTATTTGATATTTTCTTGCTTGCATTTAATTGTTATACATCTTATTCAGTGGGAGCTCATTATCTATTATGATTATTAATCTTGTTTTTATAGGCTTTTAAAGTCTTCTTCAGTATTACTTTTCAACTTTAATTATGGTATCTTTTACTGTGCAGAAGTTTTCATTTGTATGTGGTCAGATCTGTATATCATTGCTGTGTATCTTTTGGGTTTCGTGCATTGTGGGAGAAATAGTATTCTAATACAAAGGGTCTTCAAAAAGCTCATGGCAATATGTATCATAAAAAAAAACTATGCATGGATTTCAAAAGTTGTTTTGCACCAAAATAAACTCATACTTTAATTTCACTTTTGCATGAACTTTTTAAAGTCCCCTCCATACCGTTGAGGTATGCTTAGGGAGTATGCCTTGTTACCTTTTGGAGAGGGCAACTCAGCAGTATTTCTTTTTTAGGCTGAGAGTTCACTTTGTAAAACATGCTATTCTCTCTGAATATTTTTATAGAAGGCAACTATATGCCACATGCAAATTCGTACTTTCTGCTATAGTTACGTCCCTCTTAGTAGCCAAGAAGTAAGTAATTAATACTTTTTTTCTTTTGTAACTCCAGAGGCATGTACAACAGGGAAGAGGGATGGAAAGTAAGAGTGGCAACTGGTAAATCCTTGCCCTTATTTTTCAAGCTACATAGTTCCATTTTTTAAAACTGATACAGTTTAATAATAGAAAGGTTTTCTGAACCCCTTGGTCACTTCAGATTTATTTCTGATTGTCACTTGTTTTTTTTTTTTTTTCAATTTGACCTGTTTTCTTAGATCCTACAACACTGCAAAGATTGGTCCAACATTTACTTCACTAGATAAATCCTACAGTAACAGCTTCAGAGAAGGGTTTGTGTTGTACAACTATAAATATCCTGGCTTATGTTCCAAACAGGTGAGTTTTTACTAATCCTAAACAGGTATTGCCTTCGACACTTTTCCCATTCACAAAACAATGTGTTTTCTAATAATTTATGTTAATCTAATTCACAACAGACATCACTGCTTAAGCTGTTTCAGCTGAATTCTTCCTGCAACATTGATTTCATCTTTTTCTTCTTAAAAAAAGCCTCCTTTTGCATTACGTAAGCTAATTTTAGTGTCTAATGATATAAGCACATTGTTAAAAACCCATAAGAAAAAATTATAACAAAAGTAAAACTCTTTGAATTTGAATGCCAAGATAATTTTGTCATCTGGTACTTTGTCTCTACCTCTAAATACATTTGTTTCTTTCCCATCTGTTTGGAAATTTATTTAACCAAATTAACATTTCCTCCAGAATTAATCTGGCTTGCATATCAAATAGCAAATATTTTTCTTTGAAGAAACTCCTCCCTTTGTTATTTAGTCCCTACCACACCATTTATGCTATGTTAATTGTTATTCTCATTACACAGATAAGAAAACAGAGACTGAAAAAGGGGAAGTCAGTTATACGTGTTTCTTAAGTGATATAGCTGGAATGACATTCCCCTAGGGGCACGATGCACTAGGCTTGTCTAGCTCCACACCCTCTGCTCTTTCCAAATCATGAGCTTCCAACCTTCCATTCATCCACAAAGATTAATATGGTGTCGTTATTTGGCTCTAACTGGAGGGCTGGAGCCTTCAATGTTTTCTCTTAAAAGAGCTTATATCTCAGGGAGAGTTTAAAGGCTGAAACCCCAGAAGCCACGGAAAATAAAAAGGTCATCTGTGGGGGTGGCTCTTCCCTCTTTCCTCTCAAAGTCTTTCCTGTGCTTTTTCTTTGTGACTCTAAAGGCACAGAAATTTTCCCTTCCAATCATAAGACAGGAGGATATAGAAAGAAGTGCTCTATTTTGCCACTTAGAAAGTAGAAGAACCTAACAACAGCCCACAGAAGACAATGTCCCAATGAAATCCACAGGCAGCATAGAGTAGAAAAGAGGACCAGTACCTTGCCAGGTACTAAACCAAACTGGTTAAGATGGTTCCGCTGAAATCCTAGCCCAAACAGAAATCGACAAAAAGAACAGAAGTTTTACCATCAGAGAGACCTACGCTTGAACTCAATACTTAAATGTTATGGGACTTTGAGGGCAACTTTTTAGAGCCTGTAAAGTGGAGTGGCTTGAACTATCCAAGACTATTAATATTACTAGATGACTAATACCAGAAGGGAAGACAGGCATTTTTCGATCATTTATGCAAAGAAATAAGTGATACTTAATATAAAGTACTTACAACAACAATGGATGATGTTCATGGACACCCAATAAGTAAGTCACAATCACTACTACTTATTTTTAATTGCCAGAGTGTCCATTTGCTTGCCAGAGAGAGAGAGAGAAAGCACTCCCCCAATGGAACGTGTTCGTGCTGCTACTCTTCCTCTTCCATTTCTCCATCCCATCAGGTGCACAGTGTGTTTTTCAAGGCTCCAGGGCCAGGATATGAACAATGATTGACCATATGGGATCAGGATTCCTGTACATAAAGCTAAACTGTTGCACTATAAGACCAGCCTGTTTATTATTACTTTTAGTAGAGAAGATTACCACTGGCCTTGGCAAGGTTCTTATCAGATTTTGAATCTCAAGGAAGAGCAGGAAATTTTATGAGAAAGAGTTAGAGTATAAGATAAAGAGAGAGAATGAGGAAGAAGGAAAGAGACAAAAATAGAAAAAGTATAATCTATGGACAATTCACCTTTAATTTCTGTTTAAAGAATCAGATAGATAATGTAGGCTATAATTCCATGATCAGCATAACTTTCTGGCCAATGATTTCAATTTTGGTGTTTGAACAACATAGCCATTGTGGGAGAAAAATAATGACTGGGCTGGGATTGTGTTTAACTGTTTAGAGTCATCATGTCAGAACTCAGTAATCAAACTGCAACAAAATGAGTAATACCAAAATACCTTTAAAGTACCAAAAATAGTCTTAATGACTATAAAGTTGAACAACAGGAAATTGCTTGGGAAAACCAATCAAGGGACAGAGAAGTGCTTAAAGAACCCCCACTGTACATGTCTTATTGAAGAGAAGTAACTGTTAAGCTCAGATAGTCCTTAGCTTATAAAGGAGTTACATTCCCCAAAGACTATTTGAGTCAGTGTTTGGAACCTGAAAGGCATATCCACATCAAAAAAAGAAGTTATAAATGATGATTTGGACAGGCCCTGGAAACTCTATTTGACTCACCGTGGAGCTAAGCCATCCTCTGAAAGGTAGGGTAAATAGCTGTTAATATCTCTTTTGCAGGAGTTAGACACACCAGGGTTTGAATCCTTGACCTGTCTTTTACCAGGTGGAGGGTCTTGATCACACAACCACATGTCTGTAATTCTCAGTCTGCTTTTCTGTCAAATGACTGTAAAATGATACCAGTCACAAGGGTCCATATTAGGAGTAGCTGAGATCCTACACCCTTGGTCAGCACTTGGCCCGCACCTGGCAGAAAGCAGTGACTACCAGTAGTGTTTGCGGAAATGCAGACCTGAGTTCTTCTGTATAGTTTTTACCTGCCAGCATGAAGTCAGAACTGAAGAAAAAGCCATGAATGTAGTAGAACTGTCCTCTAACAGGGAGAAAATAGGTAGGACTTTGTGGTAAAAGTGGCAAGAAGTGCAATATTGGGAGGTGTGGACAAGGCCAGTGACAGGGTTGCAATGTCTGGGTCCCTTGCAGACTAAGTGATTTGTATATAACCCTAACCTTATATATGCACAAAGTTAAGGCTAAAAGACAATGATGAAAGAAAAATGCTACCTCTCTCTTCCAAATCTCAATTGTTTATTATTGTGTGTCTGTCAGGAAATTCTTTTATGCATACATTAGCCTATATCTGTCTCTATCACTTTCACTCTCCTTATGTAGTAGTCTCCCCTTACCCATGGGAGATGTATTTCAAGACCCCCAGAAGATGCCCGAAAACACAATTAGTACCAAACCTATACATACTATGTTATTTCCTATATGTACATACATACCTAGGTTAAAGTTGAAATATCTTAGTACAATATTTACACTGTAGTTGATAACTGGGTAACTGAACACCACAAAAAGTAAAACTCTGGATAAAAGGGAATTATTGTACCTGTTTCTATACCTCTTACTCTTGAGGATTATACTATATGTGATCTTTCTCATTTTTGTTTTCCTCTGTCTTTTTTGATTTGTTCTTTTATTCTGAATTTGCCAGAGGAGACAAATTTGTTAGAGAGACAGAGAGAGAAGGAGAGGGAGAACACATTCCTCAGTGGGGCACGGTCACAGTGCGATCCCTTCTCCTCCATTTCTCCACTCTGTCAGAGTTTGGGGTATGAACACACATGTACCTGGGGTGTTTTTCAAGCCACTAGAGCCAAAATTCAAATCATGAGGTCAGCCATGTGGAATCTGGCTGTCTTAACCATCAGGCCACAGAGTTGGCCTTCCACTAAATACCTAAACATCTTAAAGCTCTTTCTAAATGTACAATTATAAATCTGCCTCATTCTCCGTAATGATTTACAGGTAACCCGTATGAATGTGCCTTTTTTTTTTTTAATCTGACTCCTATCTGTAGACATTTAACTTTTCCCCAGAATTTTAAAATAACAATACTTTGATAAATATTCTTTTACACATAAATGTATGTGTTTTGCAAGTTTATCACAAAGGTAAATTTTCAGCAAGGGGTTGCTAAGCTTGATAAATACTGCCAAATTTTCCCTTAGAAAAACATCAGCTGGCACTCCTACCAACAGCCCCAGAGTTCCTTGTTTCCATTTACCCTGACCAACATTGAGTACTAGAAAACAATAAGAACATTGCTATCTGATATGAAAAAATAACATCTCATTTTATTTGGCATTTCTTTGATTATGAATGATATAATCATAAAATTTGCTTTTCATTATTCATTTGGCATTGTTTTATTTTCTGTGAAATTCCTGTCATGTTCTTTGTTTAGTTCTTTATTTTTAAGGGGTTTGTTCTTTTTGCCAGTTAAGTAAATTGATCACTTATTATATATTTTAAAATACTAATTTAAGGGACCAGCAGTTAGCATAATGGCTATGTCGCTGGACTCCCATGTAGTTGACCGCGGTTCGCGTCCCAGACGTAGTGGCTTAAAACTCATGCCGGGTGCGTGTGCATGCATGCCCAAGATCCCGAGAGGAGAATGGAGAAGGGACTGCAGCGTGGCCATCCCACCCAGGGGGTGATTTCTCACTTTCTGTCTCTCTGACTCTGTCTGTCTGGCGAGCGAACACGCACTATAGCAAAAACCTCTTCAAAAAAAAAAAACACTAATTTAATACAATACTTATTATTTAAATATCAGATGTTGACATGCATTTGAGTTTATGAGATTTAATTCTTTTCCACTGATCTACTTCTCTTTAGCTCTAAGTACTTTTGGCTATAATGATTTCATGCTTTATTTTTGTATCTTGACTGGTTATCATCCTCCTGTCCCTGCAATAATCTGCCCATTCTTTCAGGTTTATTTTTCCAGGTTAAACTTGATTGTCAATTTGTCAAGTTCTAGTTGGTATTTATTTAAAATCTAATTTAGGGAAAATATTTTCTAGCTTTCCTACTTAAAAATAAGGTATTCTTTGAAAGGAGACAAACTTTCCATTATATCGTCTGGTAGATTTTTAATTTTACAAAGGCCTTTTATATATTATGTAAAATTGTTAATTTTTTCCTACATACTTTTAACTTTTAATTACTAATATAAACAAGATGTATTCTCCCTTTATATTTTTAGTATTTATACCTTTAACTTAAATATGTTCCCAGCCACCTTACCATTTTCTTTACCATTTTTATTTTTTTTTTCTGTTTGACTCCCTCAGGTTTTCTTTTTATTTAGAGATTTTGCTATAGGGCACATGCACTCACCAAAGAGACAGAGAGATAGAAAATGAAAAATCACTCTCTGGGGGGATTGCCATGCTGCTATCCCTTCTCCTCCATTCTCCTCTTAGTATTTTGGCCACACACACACACACACACACACACACACACACACACACTCCCAGAGTGAGTTTTAAGTTGTTGGGTCCAGGACTGGAACTGTGGTCGACTATGTGGGAGTTAAGTGATGTTACAATTACGTTATCTGCTGGTCCCAGGTTTTCTTGATATATAGTATTTTGCCCCCTCCTTTATTTATTTTCTTTCTCTAGTATTAGTGCATGTGCTGAGACAGAAAAATAATAGATGACATCTGTTCTTGATCTTAATGGAAAAACATTTAATATTGTAAGATAAAGTCTTTTTAAACTAATGTTAAGAAAATATCCATTGGGCTAGCACGTGTCATGGAGGTTAAGGTGCTGGATTCCCGAAAAACCAGGTTCAAGTCCTAGACCTAGTGGCTTGAAATCAAGATAGGCACATTTGCATGTGTGCCCAAATCCCAGGAGGAGAGTGGAGAAGGAATTACAGCATGGCCATCCTCGCTGGAGTGGTGTTTTCTTGCTTTTTCTCTGTCTCCAGTGAGCACATGCACCCTATGGCAAAATCTTGAAAAAAGAGAAAAAATTTTCATCTATTCTTATTTTGCTAAAAGTCTCTTCTTTTTTTTCTTCCTCAAGATTGAATTAGTCAAGTGTCTATTGGTTAGCTATTAAAATTATCATTTTTTTTATGTTTTAAGAACATTTTTGGGGGCCAGCAGGTGGCGTGGTGGTTAGGGTCACTGGACTCCCACATGGCTGACCATGATTCAAGTATTTGACTTGGGAGCTTGCTTTCTTATTTTCCCTCTCTCTCTCACTCTGTCCCTCTCTGGTCAAATTAAAATAAAGTTAAATAAAATATTTTTTTAAAAAGAATATTTTAAAAGTAAAACAAAATTAATTATAAGAGAATACTTTATGAATTTTAATCCAAGAAGTTACAAAGTCTGGTTGGGGTAGACGTTTCTCTAGGAACTAAATTCCAGAATATCCTACATGTATGGAAATATTCCACTGTCTTTAGACCCCCCAACAACGATTTTCCACAATTTGGAAATTCCACATCTAATGGTGGAATATTCACTCTTATGCACAATAAGACACCTAGAGATGTCCATTGCAGCTCTAGTTGTTAAACTAACAAAATTAGAAACAATCTAAAGATCTACACAATATAATAAAAAGTATACCTACACACACACACACACACACACACACACACAAAATATGTATTCCAGTTCATTCTCTTTTTTCTATTTTCACTTCTTTGCTCTTTCCTAGTTTCCATCTGTTTTTCTTTACTTAAGGAATTATTTATTTAATTGTATTTATCATTATTTTCATTTTTTAATTTGCTACAGGGCATGTGCACTCAGCAGAGACAGACAGAGAAAGAGAGAAAGAAAGTGAGAAAGGACTCAAACCACAGTCAGCCATGTGGGAGTCCAGTGCCTTAACCACCATACCACCTGTTCGCCCCTTCATATGTTTTTTTTTTCCTTGTTTATGGTAACCTAAACAGATTTGTCAGGACCACATAATTGCTTTGGCTCCCCTCCATATTATCTGACACCTCTTCTTTACTTTCCAGGCTGAGGGCTGAGAACTCCAGGTTCCATCCAAGGGAGAAGTGTAGCTAGGACTGCAGGCAGCTATGGCTAGCAGGACTGGCTGCTACTCTCCCATCTGTCTCCTGAAAAATAAAGATCTTAATTCACCCTACTCTCAATATCCCAATTCAGGACAAAGCCAAAGAAACTGTATTCGAATAGACTAGTGTCCATTCTCTGTTTCACCTTCTTCTGTCCAAAAGGGGATCCCATTCTGTAGCCGACAGAGGCCACAAATGTGCATTTGGCCTCATCAACAGTCTACCATAGTCACTCAGCAAGACCTTCTGTGTATCTTCCTCCAGGCTCTAGCCTCTCCCTCATTCACTTGACTTTATCTTTTGTCCTCCAGTCAGCTAAATCACTAATTAGTGCTGGAGATAATTTTCTCTGGATAATTATAGTCACTCTCGGTCCCTGTTTCTGCTCAGCTTTCTTTTTTCCTGGTCAGTAAAGGTTAGTCTATATGTGCCTTCTCTCCCTGGTGAGACGATGAGGGCTTACAGAGAGCTTTCCAAATCCTTCCACAGGGCAGCCTGCACACCCAGAAGATTGCTTCTGTCCAATCTGAGGAGTAATGCAGAAATGCCAGGATTTTATCCACTTCATTCTGCTCCCCATCCCCCAATGCCCCACCTGCTCCACAGCCTCAGGGCAGCAGAATGAAAAGGAACAGAGTTAACAGGTTCTTGGAGTCTTGGTGTCTTTATTTCTCGCTCTTACATTACATGAGGCTATCCTCTGCCATTATTTAATGACTTCCAGCATACTTGTTGCTGTTTTTAAAACTTATTCTGTCTTTGGGCATGCCACTGGTTTTCAGGAGAGGGAGAGTCTGTAATTTGGCTTCACTCCACAATCTTATCCTGGAAGTATATTTAAGGTAATATATATTAGGAACTGTCCTCCCACGAGTACCTCTAAGTAAGTTTCACTCTTCACTAGTGAAAACATAAGAGAACATAAATTCAACCTGAAGAAATAACTTTCACACACACATACCCAGTTTCTGAGGGTACTTACATACATAGATGTGTGTGCATATGTGCGTAAGTAAATCGGAAAGTCAAACAGAACACTGGACTCATTCAACTGGGTATGTTTTAGCTGTTTAGAAAAAGTGACAAGATAATTGCCTTAGCATTTAAACCATGACCAACAATACTCTTTGTGGCTCAGTTTTCAAAAGGTATCAAAATCCTTCATTTCATACTTTCTTATATTTACTGTCATTCCTATTTTATGAAATACCAAGGTATAGCACATATTTTAATAGCCATATTTAATGATGAATATTATAATCTCAAAACTTCAAAAATAGATTTTAAAAGCAGAATGCTTTGAAAAGTACTAATAAAAGGGGCCAGCAGATGGCATGTAGGTTAAGGTGGCTGGGTCCCACATGGCTAACAGTGTAGTTTGAGTCCCAGACCTGGCAGCTTGAAAATCAGGCTGGGCGTATGTGCATGCCCAAAGTCCCGAGAGGAGACTGAAGGACAAATGATTATGGTGTGGCCATTTCCCTGCAGGATGATCTCTCTCTCTCTGTCTTTCTCTCTCTCTTTCTCTCTCCAGTGAGTGCTTGTCCCAGAACAAACTGAAAATAAAAATGTACTAATGAGAAGCAAGAAATAGTAATATTTTCCAGATTTCCTGGGAGTTCTAGCAGATATTTTCTATCAGGGAAGGGAATTTGTTCAAGTAAGGAAATTTTCTTTAGTGGCTCCAGAATAAACATAGGAGCTTCTTTTTCATTTTGTGTCATGCCAGGTTGATATGATTTATATTACTTTATGTGCCAACAGTAAGGTAATAAGATGATGAAAACTTTCTTGAAATCATGTGACAAACATAGTCTCATTTTTTTTAAAGGTTCTAAAAATACTATGTCAAGTAATTGATCCACTCTAGATCAAGGTCAACCCATAAAAACTCTAGAAACAAATCACTGAAACTGACAAAATGTGAAGAATGCACACAACAGTGATTCTACCGGGAAACAAAGATGTCGCATGAACACAGCGGTCCGTACTAATTAGCATAGAGTGCACATTTTGAGCCTAATAGGTGGCATTTTACTTTGTTCTAGACAGAACTAAGATTTCTGGTTCTACAGAAACCTATTACCCAGTGTTATTTGTTATTGGGACGGAAGCAGCAATAATACTCAGCACAAGGGGTTGATTCAGGGTGCATATCTCCATCTTTACTTGATGCCATAGGGTAAACGCCATTCTTTTCTTCAGTCAGAAGCACCAGATTCTATTTTGAGGCTAAATCAAAACAATGACAACAAAAATTTTCATCATAGTCTAAGAAATCTGGTAAAAGACTAGTTACTGTATGTGTATGTATGTGGAGGGGAGAGTAGTTTAATCATATTTCATTCCCTATGCCCCAGGCCTGTTATCAGGGAATTCCATGAAAAGTCTATTACTGTCTCAGGATTAAAAACACACACACACACACACACACACACACACACACACACACACACAGACCTGAAAACAAAAAGCCTACCCAGACACACATTCCCTCAGACCCTCTTAGTGGTTACATATTTGCTGTTGTGCCCGTATCAAACTCAGTTTCGGGTTGGCCCTATGTCTAACGGTTAAGGGAAGTCAAATCCATTAAATGTGGTTCACCACAGTTCAACTCCTGGTCCCAGCACCAGGCACATGTGCATGTGTGTGCCCAAAATCCGGCGGACAGAGAAATGGAGGAGAAAAGATTACAGTGTGACCACACCACTGGGTAGTGCTTTTCCCCTTCTCTGTTTCTATCTCTCTCTGGCAAGTACATGCTTCCTCTGGCAATTTTTTAACAATCCCCTCCATTGCGGCCTGCTCTAGCCTCAGCCCACATTTCCAAATCACATGTACAAAATCTGATCATTACTTTCAGACAGCTTCAGCAGTAGCCCACTCACCCCAGAACAAGTTGCCATGCACCCAGTATGTGCACTGTGCAAGCTGTGCCACACGAGCCCCAAGCTCCCTCCTTGGTTCTGCTCCATGGATTCATGGACATTGTCTACATGCCTCCCCAGCACCCACGACACTCCTCTCCCACTGAGTAGCAGCCATGGAACCTTGAGTCAGACTGACTCTTCCTCTAGTGCCGGGGATGCTGACTGGCTTACGCAATTTAGGAGGTGCTATCCCCTTTACCACAATTTTTGAGAACCCAAAGATAAACCAGTAAACAGATAGCATTATTTTGGCCACAGTGATTAATGCGGGAAGAGACATGTGAACTAAAATTGTTCCAATTAAAATCGACTCAAGGGGCCAGCAGGTGGCATGATGGTCAAGGCGCTGGACTCTCACATGGCTGACCATAGTTCATGTCGCAGACCCAGGGCCTTGCAAAATCACACAAGGTGCATGTGCATACATGCCCAAAATCCAATAGGAGAATGGATAAGAGATTGTGGCATGGCCTTCACCCCTAAAGAGTGATTTGTCACTTTCCCTCTCTCTCTCTCCATCAAGCGCATGTGCTCTATGGTAAAAAATAAAAATTAAAATAAAATTTTAAAAAAGGAAAGAAACTCAATTTCTTTGCTCAATGGTTGAGGAACAAGAAGCTTTCTGACCGGAATATTAATAGAAATGCATGTGGCCCCAGGAGCTGGTAGCAGCATCTTGTTGCCTTACAAAGGAGAGCAGGTGGAAAGAATCATGAACAAACAGCATCACAGAGCTGCAGGTATTATAGGCCACTGGATCAATCAACTCTGAAACCTTTCTACCTCCTGACTTTCCAGTTTTATCATCTAATACATTCCTTTCTTGTTTCAATCATTCTGAATAGTTCCTGTTGTTTGTAACTTGACTAGCACATCTCCCTCAAATACTGGGTTGTCAGAAAAGTGGTGATGCACTTTTGCATAAAAACATATGTCGAGACTTTTGTGGCTTTCCCAATCAACCAATATATTGGAATAAAACTGTCGTTATGATTACGAAGATCCAAATTAACAATGACTTCTCCCAGGGCCAATACATTGTTTCCACGGTGTTGGTACCCAGGTTCTCTCTATCTTGTCGCCCTGCCACAACTCAGATGTGTGCGAGGATCTATGTGCTTGGAGGTGGCGCATCTCTGACCCTCATTCTTGGCTGAAGAATGAAAAAGGTGAAAAAGAAAAAGGACATAACCTTACATGTGCAAAATTCAGAAACAGCACATATCACTTGTGCGAGAATGGCCATATGGCCACACTGAGCTATAAGGGAGATGGGGGTTTGTTGTCTTTACCTGGACAGCCCCTATGTCCAGCTGCAACATCTGTACTGGGAGGGAAGAAAAGAATGGAGATGGAAAGAAATCTAGCAGCTTCTGCACCCTCACCTTTACACAGATTGTCCCATATGGGTACAATAACTTACTCCCTGTGAGCTCCCAATCAATTTTATTTGTTCTGTTAAACCTAGTTAATATTCTCCCCAATTTAGCAGAATCTCAATTCCATCTGTTGACATCTACATGAAAATAATTCCATATTGTGTGCATGTTTGTGTGCATACCAGCTAAAGTTCAAACTCTGGCTAATTTCAAATTCAGTGACTAATTTTAATCACTGATAGGACAAACTAGAATTAGCCCAAATTGTTTTCATTTAATGGAATTAAAGATTAAAAAAAAATAGTAGCTTAACAACTGTGGGAAATCATCCTCTAAGGCCAATTAATCGAAGAATCTTTGGGTTTTGAACCATTTCAAAATAGCTAGATTAATGTAAAATATTGAGGACAATGGCAAGGGTAATCAGAATTCTAAACATTTTATAACACATAAAATTCATCTTATTATCTGTTAATATTCATTTGCACAATTTATTGTGAATGAGCTCCCAGTGCCTAGGTAGCTGCATTCACTTTAGGTGTTTTAAAACAAACACCTCATTAAGGTGTTCAGCTAAAGACAAAAGGTCAAACTTGACACTGATATTTTGGAGAGGTTTATTTATTTTTTTTGCTACAGGGTGCATGTGCTCGCCAGATGGACGGAGAGAGACAGAGAGACAGAAAGCAAGAAATCACCCCCCAGGGGGGATGGCCATGCTGCAATCCCTTCTCCTCCATTCTCCTCTCAGGATCTTGGGCATGCACTCACACGCGCCCGGCGTGAGCGTTAAGTCATGGGGTCCGGGACGCAAACCGCGCTCGACTACATGGGAGCCCAGCGACATAGCCATTACGCTAACTGCTGGTCCCAACACTGATATTTTGTACATATGCAGCACATAGGTACATGGACAGATGTAGGTAGGTGTGTGTGTGTGAGCATATGCACGTGGGTGTGCATATGTTCACATGTAAATGTACTTGTGTGTGAATATATACATATATATATGTATATAAAATCATTGCTGATTAATACCACAGAAGATGAATTTGTTCTTCTCTCTATGCTACAGTGGGAGCTCTACTCAGGAATGTAATGTGATTGGGGATCAGGAAAAGACCGGAATTGAACTTTGTAATAAATATACAATGAGGCTCTTCTCCACTGACCAGCTGCATGACTTTGGGCAAGTTTCATCAGTTTTCTGAGCCCCAATTACTTGTAAAGGGGTATAAGAAGATTTAGTTCTAAAGTTATGAAGGTTGGGGCCTGCAGGTGGTGTGGTGGTTTGTGGAGAGTGGCCAGTCTGAGCAAACATGGTGACCTTTAGATGCATGCAGAAATGTGCTTCCATGCTTATGAAGGCATTTGCACAGGAAAACCGCCTGTTGTAGGCTATCTATTTGTTGTTGTCAATACTCGATACCAATACTGCAGGGCAGTATCAGGCTAAAGGAAGCAACATGTGTTTATTAGATTTTGCCCCAAAAAGATTAGAGAAATTACATGGCATCAGTCATTTTGCATCTTCAGACGATTTACACCCAAAAGCAACTGGCTTTGCATTGCATTTCCTCTTCCCCCATTTTCTGCCCTTTAAAAGAATAAACCTGAGGCTGGTTGGGCCCACCTGATTCTCATTTTTCTATACATGTGTGTCTTTGTGTGTTTGTTGTTACATTCATTTCTAATCCACAGCCTCCCTACTCAAAAAAACATGTGCAGTGGAGCAGGTCCTGGCAGTGGTTAAGGTGCTGGACTCCCACATAGTGGACTGCAATTTGAGTCCCAGATCTGGTGGCTTGCTTTCTCACTTTCCCCCTCTCTCTCTGGTCAAATTTAAAAATAATAATGAATAAAATTAAATAAATAATTCTAAAAAATAAATAAAATAAAGTTATAAGGATCATATCAGATAAATATAAATACCTAACATACTGTATGACTCACAGGAAATAGAAAATTATTATTGTTATTGTTACTACTACAAATAATAATGGCTCAGCTTTAAGAAGGGCATTAACTTGGGACCAGCAGTTAGTATAATGGCTATGTTGCTGGACTCCCATGTAGCCGACCACAGTTCGAGTCCCGGACCCTGTAGCTTAAACTCATGCAGGGCAAGTGTGTGTGCATACCCAAGATCCCGAGAGGAGAATGAAGGAGAATGGATTGCGGTGTGGCCATGCCCCCTGGGGGGGTTATTTCTTGCTTTCTGTCTCTCTCTGTCTTTCTGGCGAGTGCATGCACCCTAGCAAAAACCTCTCCAAAAATAAAAAATAAAAAAGAAGGGCATTAACTCATCCTGGCCACATGGTCTTTAATGAAGAGACAATGTACTAAATGATAAGCCAGGAAAAAATAGGAAAACTTCCTCATGTGAGGATAGATGTCACATATTGTTACTTGTGATGAAAGAGGACAACACAGTATATCGCTGGAACAAAAGGTGTCATATCTATTTGCTCAGGATAAGGGGCCACTAAGAATCACGACTCTGGCCCTCTTGTTAAAATGGGTAATTTATTGTGAATTTATAACTGCTAAAAATAACAGAACAAAATCCATTAAACAGCGCAAGTGATATTATAAAGGTCCAATGTCCAGATGACCAAGACTAAGAAATGAATTAAAAGATGTACAAAAAAATAAAATCCTTCAGTAAGATCATCAGCTTATTGGACATAACTGAGAAAAGAATCAGTGACCTTGAAGGTAAATAATATAAATTATCCATGCTGAAACACACATAGAAAAAAAGTGGGGGATAAAATCAAAATAGAGCATACCAGATCCATGGGACAACCTCAAATAGTTAATATTCATACAATCAGAATCTCAGAAAGAGAAGAAAAGAAAGAAAATAAGGCAGAAAACTATTTTAAAAGATAATGGCTATGAATTTTGAAATACGAATAGAGATAAGAAATAGCAAATTCAAAAACTGTAGGAAACATAATGCAAGTAAAATAAATGATGAAAAGCAAAACACAAAACAAACAAATAAAAAATCCAATATGCCTAGATATGCCACAGTTAAACTGCTGAGACTAGAAGGTAATGGTAGACTCTTGAAGACACAAAAATAAGAACCACTGCCAATAGAAGACCAAGATAAGAACTATAGCAACCCTCTTGTCAGAAATTATGCAAGCCAGAACACAATGGAGAACCATCTTTAAAGCGCTGAAAGAAAAAGAATGATAACTGCCAATACAAAATTCTATACTCAGCAAAAATGCCTTTCAAAATGTAAGGCAAAATAAAGCCTTTTTCCACACAAACTACAGTTAGAATAATTTATCACCAGCAGATAAGCAATGAAAAAAAATTACAAGAAGTTAATTATAAAAATTCAGACATATACAAATTCACATATACACAATAAAGACCACTAACAATGGTTTTTTTAAAAAGCTAAATACAAAAGATTTTAAAATTATTTTAAAAAATAATGAACTTGAGGAACAATAGCAAGATTGTGATAGCACCTTGTGAGGGAAGAATGGAAGTGTGCTCTTTCTTATAAGGTGTAACACAATATATGAAGAGATATTTAAAAGACAGACTGTGATCTGTTAGTCTTCTGTATTTAGACATTAAAGGAAATTACACAATTTTCAATTCTTCCCACATTGTCCTAATAATGCTCAGTAACTCATATGTAACACATGATAAAAATGTATCCCACAATCAAATTCATTCATGGTCAAACAATATTTAGCAAATTTCTTGGCCCCATTAGTACATTATTCCATCTTCAGCAGCATTTCCTAAGTGTACTTGAATATGGAAACATCTCATAACTCACGTGCATTCCAAGAAATGTGATTGGAGAATGGTGCCTGACACACTCTGGAGAACTAAAGTGTTTGAAATAACTGGTAGTTTCTCAGGTTGAATAAAGTCTGCATTAAATGAGCTAATTTTTCTCTTTGGTTCCATTTAATTACTAGTAAAAAGTAAAGTTGTGAAAAATTTGGGAATTGATTAATTAAAGCCTAGGTAAACAGAATTGTGACGTTTTCAGAGAAAGGAGCTAGAAAATCACTATTCGAAGTGTAGTTTGTGGTCTAGCAGCATTGGCATCACCTGGGAGCTTGTTTCAAGCATAGAATTTCAAGTTAAGCCAAAGACTTCACAAATCATAATTTGTACTGGGCTAGAGAAATACATGGCACTAGGGTACAATGGAGTGAAACAGGACTTTTATGTTGTTCAACATAGAGGGGTATGATTTAAATCTATCAAGTACCTGAATCTGAATCTATCAAGTGCCTAAGAGTATCTGGGTTTGCATTTACTTCAGTGATTGTTAGAAAATAATTCTTAATCCAAATTTCGGTTGTTAATACACACTACTCACATTTCACATTGATTGATATGTGATTTCACATAAGGCAGCATTTGAATTTGGAAATGTATTTAAAATTTACATATTTAGCATTTAAGATTTTTCTTTAGTTAATGTGTCTAATACGTAAGCAGCCACAAGAAAGAAGGCCTCTGGACTGTCCCAGAAATTTATCACTGGGGAATTTTACATGTTTCACTCTTCCTTTATCTGACCACAATGTAAACCAAAATCTCACTCGCTGAAATGGCAATGAGGCCAGCTCCATGGACTAGTGGTTAAGGCAGCCAGATCTCACATGGCTAACCATGTGGTTCAAGTCTCAGACCCAGGGACTTGAGAACCATGCTGGGCATATGTGTCTGAATGCCCAAAATCCCTAAAGGAGAGAGAGGTGAAGGAGAAGGGATAGCAACAAGACTATTCTCCATGGGGATGGGGGGTTCCTCTTCCTTTTTTTTCTGGTGAGCATTCACACCCTCTACCGAAAAAAAAAAAAAAAGGCAACTAATTATATTTATATGAACAGTTTTTGTTTGTTTATTTTAAACCAGGTGATATCACAATCTTACTAAGCCAGAGCCAGGCCAGGTGCCTCCCATTTGCCAGTCTAAAAGTAACAATAAAATATAAATAGCTCTTTATAAAAGATCATTTTTACAAAGAGGAGAAAAAGAGTAGAGAATTTACAGGTGACATTTAATTCTTTCAGCTTTCACTGCTTACAAAATAATTCACACAATAATCTGCCATCCTCTTGGTGAAACCGATCATGAAAACATGCCATTTGCTCTGGAATAAACACGACCAGGCATAAAATAGCTGTCTATCTAAATGAAATCACAAGGACAGGATGCCTTCTCTTCACATTTGACTAAACAGCTGGAGAGACGACACCTGTAATCAGAGTCCATGGAGCTGTGGTTCTGGCTGGCTCACTCAATGGCCTATTCAAGAGATAGCTAGAGAGAGTTCTGTGCAAGTACTGAGCTGTGTGTGACATTCTTCCACAATCAGGGAGTTTACAAGTAAGTAAAGGTCTTTTCCAGAAAATAATCCCATCCACATGTGAAAAGTTTCCAGAACTTTAAGTAAGTTTTCATCCTTCAGGAAGGGAACTTGTATCTCAGGGAATGAATGGCCTACTTCCCTCAAAGGCCAGGTCTCCACAGTCAAAGCAAACAATTAGGGCAACTATCCAGATAATTCAGGCCACCCAAATCTACTCTGGCCTGAATTATTCAAGTTAAAAAGCTATCTTTTTTGCAGGATCTTGTCTCCCATATAATTGAGGGGGTGTCAAGAACCCCCAGCATTTTTTTTTTTTACTTGGGAAACCAGCATTGTTCACTGCCTCGAACAAACCAAGAGGTAAAAGTGTTAATGTGACCCACTTATATCTGTCCTCCCACTCTTTCTACCCAGATACATTACACGTTCTATTCTACACAGCACTTTCCCTTCTTGAGCTGCATTACCTGTGACCTGAGGCAGAAACAATAGCAAATAGCAAAATGAGACAGTAAGCAGGTAAGCGGTTTTTAGGCCTCTTGACTTGGAGATTCAGAAATCTACGGTCCATGTATTCTTTGCTTTTCATCTATAGTTGATACTTCTCTCCCTCAATTTAGAGTGTTTATTTATTTATGTGTGTGTGTGTGTGTGTGTGTGTGTGTGTGTATATATATATTTTTTTTTAAGAGAGAGAGATTTTTGCTATAGACCATGCATGCTTTCCAGAGAGACAGAGAGATAGAAAGTGAGAAATCACCCCCTCAGGGGGTTGGCCATACTATAATCCCTTGTCCTCCATTCTCCTCTCAGGATCATGGGCATGCATGTACATGCACCCAGCAAGTGTTTCAAGTCACCAGGTCTGGGACTCGAACCGCAGTTGACTACATGGAAGTCTGGCAATATAACCATTATGCCATCTGCTGGTCCCCATATTTATATTGATTTAAACTATTTTAGAATAGTTTTGTGTTTACAGAAATCTTGTGAAAACAGTATAGAGGGTTCCCATCTCCCTGTTTCCTCTACTGTTGACATCTTATACTGGTATGGAACATTTTATTGCAAGTAATAAGTCAATACCAAGACATGATTATGAACTGGAGTCCATACTTTATTAATATTTCATTAGTTTTTGCCTAGTGTCCTTATTCTGCATCAGTATCCTATCCAGGTATAATTGGATAATTAAAAGCACATTGCATTTAATTGTCATATCACCTTAGGTTCCTCTTGGCTGTCACAGTTTGCAGACTTTTCTTATTTTTTAAGAGCCTGACAGTTCTGAGAACTACTAGCCAGGTATATTGTAAAATGTCCCTCAATTAGGGTTTGTCTTGTGTTTTTCTCATGATTAGGGTGGGGTGATGGATTTTGAGAATGAATACCATACAGTGCAGTACCAGTCTCAGTACTAGTCTCAAGATACCGGTCAGAAATACACTATATTGGTATGACTTGTTACTGTTTATGTTGGCCTCGTCACTTGAGGTAGGAGGGTTTGCCAGGTTTCTTCACTGCAGTTACTGATAGAAACCTTTAATGTCAAACTGAGTAGGAATTTATATTCATACTTATCAGTCTACATAAAACATATTTTTCAAAATACTGGCCCTTAAAGCAATTTATTTTTTAAAAAATTAAGGAACATTCACCTATCTAATAAATCCTAGATTTCGAATAATTCACTGAGGACATAAAAGACTTCATATCCTGTGTTCATGAAGTGTGTAAATAAATGCTTAGTATGAGTAAAGGTCATTAGAATTACTATAAAGAGTAATTAAGAACTAGAAAGCCGATGCATGGCAAAACTGAGTGGAAAGTGAATTTCCTCCTAGAAATGCAGTGGTTTTTCAGGTGCCATGGTAGTTAGTTCAAGAAGTTTTGCTGGCCTTGATTATGAAGGAAGGTGAATTTGGCAAATGACTATATTTTGGCACGAACTAGCTTACTAGTTTAGTGCTTAATATTGAAATCAATGTCTTGATGACACTCAAGTGAAAAGGAAGAGGGTGACCTTCTCAGTGACTACCCCCAGTCCAAAGCTAGTCAGAGATCATAAGCAGTGATTTCAGAAAGGTAGGTCAAAGGAATACTTGGCATGAGCTGATCTTTAAATACACCAAGCAAAATCCCTGTTCTGAGGACTCTGCACTTCTCACTACCCAGAACATTCTTCACTAAAGCACTGGCTCATTTAGTCCCCCCTTCCTCCATGCAGATCTCCACTCAAAGGTGCACTACACAGGGAGGCCTTTGGTCACTAACCTAAAATAGCACTGCAAGCCCTAGTCTATGTCTCCTTACTCCAGTCATTTTCCTTTCTAATACTTACCACACGCTGACGTTGTTTGCTTGCTTGCTGTACTCTGAACACCCCTCACTGGAATGTAAACTCCATGATAGCAGGGATTTTCCCTTCCTTACTGCTCTACTCCCAAATTCCAGAATTGTTTCTGGCAAAAAATTCAAGTTCATAGGTTTGAATTAGGGGAAGTAGGGGAAGAGAGGACAGTCACTAGCCTGGAGCTCCTGTGAACCCGGTTATGTCCAACAGGGCTCTTCCTCTGAACTTGACTGGGACTGAACTACTGACCTAAACACTTACCGGCCTTCTCCAAGCCCTGGTTTGTATCAAAGAATGTAAACAAACATTAGGAGCACATAACAGCTTAAACCTACAACTACCAATGTTCAAATTAATTGCACACACAAGCAGATGTTTACATAAACGGATCTTTACCTGAAAAACTTATGTATATAGCATCATAACATTTATTGTTTCACATAAGTTTGACTAAAAATAGTCAAAAAAATTGTCTCCCATTAATGTCTTTATTCTTTATCAGTTGATTTTCCTGAAATTATGAATTCCACATTATTAATTACTTTCCCAAATCAAGAAAGATGCAATAAAAAAGGCCCGACCACAGTGACATAATAGGTAGGACCCAGCTGCATGATTCTGGGCCCACATAAGAGCCTGGGATTGGGATCCTTGACCAACTTGAATAGGTCAGACGTGGTGGTGCGCACCTGCAATCCCAGTGAACTGGGAGGCAAGGGCAAAGGATGGTGTTGGCAAGACTTTGTTAAAAATCTCTCTCTCTCTCTCTCTCTCTCTCTCTCTCTCGACCACAGTGACATAATAGGTAGGACCCAGCTGCATGATTCTGGGCCCACATAAGAGCCTGGGATTGGGATCCTTGACCAACTTGAATAGGTCAGACGTGGTGGTGCGCACCTGCAATCCCAGTGAACTGGGAGGCAAGGGCAAAGGATGGTGTTGGCAAGACTTTGTTAAAAATCTCTCTCTCTCTCTCTCTCTCTCTCTCTCACTCATTAGATAAGTAATAATAAGGACACCCCAAAGAAGAAAGACTACAAAAAACAGAGAGAAAGAATGCCTTTCATTTTATTTAATTTAATGTCACTTGAGGACTCGCATAAAATTGATACCAGAGAATGTCTTCTCTAGTTTATGTGAATTACAAACCTAAATAATTTTATATGTTAGATTTATTAACTTTGTGAATCACAGACCATAAAATAATATTCTTTCTCTTCTCATTATTATGTATCTTTCTTCTCAATATGGATCTGCGAAGATACTTTTTTTTAGATTTTTGTCATAGGGCACATGCACTCACTGGAGAGAGAGACAGTGAGAAAGAAAGTAAGAAATCACTCCCCAGGGAGGGTGGCCATGCCACAATCCCTTCTCCTCCATTTTTCTCCTGGGATTTTGGGCACACATGCACATGTACCCAGTGTGATTTTTCAAGCTCCCAGGTCCAGGACTCAAACCACTATGCTACCTGTTGGCCCAATACAATTTATTTTTATGTCTGGCACAGCAGTAACACAACACTCTGCAATGCTAAGACCTCATGTCCTGAGGTCTCCCTATACACAATGGACGTAAGTGCCTGTGAGCTTGGCTAGCCGAGGCTGGGGGGGATTGTGACATAAAAACCCTACTGGGGGTACCTTATGTTGTCTGTCTATCTATCTATCTATCTATCTATCTATCTATCTATCTATCTATCTATTATCTTCCTCCCCTCCTCTCTGTCTCCCTCTTTCATGGAGAGAAAAAAAACTTTTTGAAAAGTCTGACTATAATCCAACAGAAAAAGAATTAGCAAATATAAATTACAATATATTTTCAGATTTTACCCTTAAAAGCTGAATTTTTTTACATGGGATATTTTGTTCTCAGGTTTGGCTATGGCTTTAAAAGGCTAAGAACAAATAAAATAGGTTGCTAGTACTCCCACATTCTAAAGGAAATGGGATAATCGATTTTGTAACTCTTTGCCCCTAACTCATCCAAGGTGATGTGTTAACATTGGAGAGGCTGAGAGAGCTGGCAACTAAAGGGAATTTTTCAAAGAAGGAAGATGTTGGATGACTTCAAATCAAATTAGAAGGCCTTCAGGAGAACCTACCCAAGCTTAGTGTTATGTCCTAGTGCCTGGAAGGACTGGGAGCTAGTGGCTAGTGGGTGGTATGTGGCTGTGCATTGGAGAGCTCAGTCTGGGAAGCAAATTCATTTTTCAAGAAAGCAGATCCAGGGTTGTTTCACATCCAGCCCCAGAGGTCAGTCTAGAACTACAAGGAGACTTTAGCAAAGTATGGCCACAGTTGGTCCTTAGTATGTGAAAATCCACTAGAGGTGCATGGAAGTACAGATCAGGGATCTTTATGGGTGGGGTAATCTATAAAGAATTCGTAATATCCCATAAAACTGTAAACATCTGCCATACTCACAGGAAGTCGATGGCATTTTGTATTATTGCCATTCAAGTGAAACCTTTCCGGGCCCTTTCTCTCCCCACCCACTCCCACCTCATCTCTGGAAGGTCACGTGCTGCCAGAAGGCATGGCGTAGTTAGAAAAGTGAATTGCCCATCCCCCTTCTCCAAAGCAGTCTCCCACATGGAATAGCCCTGAGTAGGGAAAAGCTTTAACCTTAAATGAAACTGGGATGAAGCTTACAAGGGAGATGACATTTCAATTTTGAAACCTGTCTATGTATTTGCCACTTGAGATCCTTGGAGGACGTTTTGTTTTCCAAGAGTGACCAGACATGATGTGGAACCCACTCTAGCCTGCATCCAGAAGGAAGGAAGAATCAGTCCTTCAAAGCAGATCTGAAAGGCTGAGGAGTGAAAACAAGGTTGTTCTGTCTCACCTCCAAGTCTTGCTCCTTCAGCATACTCTACAGTACATTAATTGGTTCTCACTCATGGTAAATAGAAGTATGTTTTCATCTCTTCAAGCATTTTGGGATTTCCCGACATTTCACACCAGGGAGTCAGGTTCAGCAAACACTTTCTTACCCTAATATCACTGAGCCAAAACAAAAGGCCATAATTATACAAATTAATGGCTTAGTGGAATATAAGGGTAAACAGAAGCCTAATTAATGAATCTGCTAATTGTCCTTCCTTATTGTAAGCATCAGCATTCAGGATTTAGATTGAACATATCCACTGAATAGGAAATAACAGAGTCCCACAGGCGGCTTAGAATTTTAGTCAGAGGTGCTTCCCTGTGATGGTCTCCTACCCTGGGCCCCACCAGGCACAGCAGCTGAACAAAGACTGAGGACTTGCTAAGTGCAGAAGGCACAAGAGAGCCCCCAGGTGCCCTAATAAAGCAATTAAGAGTGATCAGTGGATTTTTATGCCTGTTTTTTTTTAATTTGCCAGAGGGTACATGCACTCACAGAGACAGAGACAGGAGAGAGAAAGAGAAAGCACTCTCCATGGGTAATGGTCCATGTAGCAATCACTTCTCCTCCATGTCTTTCTCCTTTAGGGCTTTTGGGCACATGCACACATACAGCTGGTGTTTTTCTGTAGTCGGTCATGTAGGATCTACTGCCTTAACCACCAGGCCATGGCTGGCCCTTTTATACTTTCTTTGATATATTAAAAAAAAAAAAAAAGAAAGAAAAAGTGGTCTCTGTTCAAGGATTTTGAAGGGAAAGCTTCTGAAACAGCACTTTTAAATATTCTCTCAAAAAATTCTTTTTCCTAAAAAGTTTCCAACTACTTTCAATTATTTTTCTTTTCTTTTTCAGGTGTTTGCCGTAGAGCATGTGCATTCACCAGAGAGAGATAGAGACAATGAGAAAGAGAAATCTTACACACACACACACACACACACACACACACACACCCGGGGGATGGCCACACGATAATCCCTTCTCCTCCATTCTCCTCCTAGGATTCTGGGCACGCACACACATGCACCTGGCATGATTTTCAATCCACCAGGTCTGGGACTCAAAACACAGTCAGCCATGTGGGAGTCCAGCACCTTACCACCACACCACCTGCTGGTTCCTACTTTTAAATAATTTTTCAACAAACATTTACAGAATACTACATTCTCAGCACTGCACTAGTTGCCAGAGAGAAAAAAAAGATTAATGTTGGGAGATGATTCACCTTGGGTCTCATGCATTCCCACGTGTTTTGTGATGGAATATTGACAACTTTGTTCCAGGCTATCTTTTCTAGAATGTCTGTAAGCAAATAGCCTTAGAAGATTGAGAATGTCTGCCTCCTGGGCCAAAGGTAAGTTTGTTTCCCAAATAAGTCACAATAACATCCCTCTCTGGGGCAAATGCTGGGCAGTTTCACTACCAGCATCTTTGAAAACTGAGGTTCTCTTACGTTTAGGTTTTCTGGATGTGACACAAACCCACCGTGGGTGCAGTACCCACTCACAGAGTGATGCAAGCATGTAATTCATGCTGCCGGCTGTGCCGTGAATAATAAAATTCTTTGTCTTTGACCCAAGAGTCTCATGTCTTCTGTCAGCATCCATGAAACTGTCAGGCTAACCTGTTAACTTAAAAGTAGAATAAAATGTCAGATCTTTCCCAGTTCTCGATATTAATTTCCCCACATCAAGGAGCTCTTGTTCCTTTGGGGGAAGTGAAAGAAAATAAAAAATAATAAAACAATGTGGTACTAGCGTAACAAAAATATGCTTAAGGTATAGGGAACCCCGTGAAATTAATGGGGATGGACACTCAGGAAAAGTTTCCTAGGAGGTGGTAATATGTGAACAGATTCTTTAAGTATTTGTGGGAATGACCCAAGGGAAGAAAAAGGCAAGCATAGCATAGCCTTGGTAGCAAAGCAACATGGTGTGTGCAGAGAGTCAAACTATTCAATGATGCTGGAGCATCAAGCATGAACCCAGGGTTTACCCAAGCATGGCTGGAGCTTATAAACAGAGGCCAGCCAGATCACAGAGATCTTCTTTTCAGTATAGGAGATGAAATTGTAGCCCAATGATCTCCAAAGAGAGAAACACAAGCAGAGAGGGAGAAGGGAGAGAGAGAGAGAGAGAGAGAAAAGGCACTCCCAACTGGTACTTGGTCACAGTGTAATTCTTTTCCTCTATTACTCCTTCAAATTAGGATTTAGGGCAAGCATATACACATGCCTGGCATGTTTTTCAAACCAATGGGCCAGGATTCAAACTGTGGTCAGTCATGCGGAATCCAGTTCCCAATGAAAAGCACTTAATCACTGTGCTATGGGAGCAGCACTCCCTTGGTCTGTGTTTCTGATGCTCAGGTGTCTCACAGTGTGTGAGGAAGTCCTGAGGGAAGAGTATGACATTCTCAATCACTGGTAAGCTTTTAGCATTGTGGCCTATGCATGCTCAGGTAAAAATAAGTGCAAATTAAATTACCTAGTTTTGTTCATCTAATCCTCACAAAATAGGCAAGCAGCTTGAAGAGACTCTAGCAAAGAAACCACAGATTGACAATGGCAGTAATAATGCAAACACAAGCAAATGACCCAAAAATGGGCTGACACTCTACAAGCTAAAATTAGTAAGAATTTAATCAGATCTGACTACAAAAACTTGTTTTCTTATTAATTTGAAATATGGATCTTTATCCACCACAGATAAAGATTAGCTGCATTGTAAATATATGACAGTTCTCAAAATATTAGCTGATGTTGGTGTCAGATCATCTCAACTGGCAAAGCATTTAGAAACTGAACATCCTAAGCAGGGAGTCAACCATTTCTATTGTTTCAGTGTTATTTAAAGTTATATATGCCTCAATACAGCAGATATTGTTGAAAGATGCATTAAAAATATTGTTGCATATTTGAAAAGACTCATATTAGTACAAATTATGCAATGTGGGAGGTTTGCTACACAGTTGGATGAAAGCATTGGTGTTTCAACATGTCTCAGCTTATGGTATTTGCTATTATCTGTCTTGGCGACAAAACACACAAAGAGCTACTTTTGGTGAATAACCCAAGCAGTGATTCTCAATTGGAACTACAGATTAGAAATAACTGGCAAGCAAACCATTGCTACAGAGAAGCTAAAGCCAGATGGGACAAATTGCTATAGAAGGTTATCAATGTATGGTCAGTTCTGCTGTAATATAACACATGCATTCCTAAAAATCCACACCACCTCATACAAAAGGGTTTATGGAGAAAATGGAATAAGGGATACAATACTCAAAAACTATATCAATGATAGATTTCTTTTTAAGACAGAAATTTAATGAAACTGGAAGCACTATTTCATCTGGATTAAGAGGTTAAGGAATACATAAATATACTTTAAAAGTTTATGGAAATAGGTTTTGGAAAGTTTGCAGCTTGTGGGCAATTGAGAACTAATGAAGAGGGTTGTCTGAAACTGGATGGAAAGTTACAAGACCATACATAAAACGTATGGCTCATAAGACATGTATTAGGACATGCCAAACTGAGGTAACATGTAGATGTTGAGGTGTGTGAGTGTGTGCGTGTGTGTGTCTGTGTTTTGAGTGTTCGTATGTGGCTTGATTCAACTATTTTCTGAGATCACCTAGTTTATTTAGTGTTTCTCATGAGTGAAAGGGTAAGAAAATACATTTATTTAGTGTTTCTCATGAGTGAAAGGGTATATAAGCAAATACGAAATTCTTGTTTTGCTCAAAGTATTCTGTATAACTACATTGAAACAAAACTCTATTTATTTATTTATTTATTGGAGAGATTTTTGCTATAGGGTATGTGTGCTCGGCAGAGAGAGAGAGAGAGAAAGTGAGAAATAACTCCTCAGGGAGAATGGCCACACCACAATCTCTTCTCCTCCATACTCCTCCTGAGATTTTGGGCACACACACATATGCACCCAGCATGTCAAGTAGCCAGGTCAAGGACTCAAACCGTGGTCAGCCATGTGGAAGTCAGCACCTCAACCACTACTGGTCTCAAATTTACATTTTCAAAAAAACATATAGCAGAATTTGCTGTACTAACAATTACAAAAACGTATGGAAATATTATGTAATCTTTCAATACTTTGCAATGAGATGGATAGTGGCCAAGAAAATCTTTTACATCACATCAGGGTTTGTCATTATTTCACTACAAAGAAAACAGAAGAACTGCTGAACTGTAAATTGAGTTATAAATTTTCCTTTTACAAAAAATACAAGTAATTTTAAATTGGTGACCTTCTTCTGGGATAATAAATGTTTTCTATAATATGTTACCAAGAAGATATTCTCTTTTTGAGAGAAATTGCTAAAGGGCACATGTGCTGGTTGGAGAGACAAAAGACAAAAAGCAAGAAATCACCTCACCCAGGAGGGTGGCCATGCTGCAATCCCTTCTCCATTCTCCTCTCAGGATTTTTGGGTATGTGTGCATATGTTCCTGGCATGAGTTTTAAGCCACTGGGTCCAGACCTTGAACCACAGTTGACTATATGGGAGTCCAGCAACATAACCATTATGCCATCTTCTGGTCCCACCAAGAAGATATTCTTATAAAAATAAATACACAAGCTCACCCTGCATTGAAAAGGTGATATTTTAACTAAAAGGAAAAAAGTAAAGACTTTACCAAAGAGACTTGCGCTACAGAAGAAACATTCTGAAAATGAATAACTGAAGAAATAATAAGGTATGAGACATCTTTCTACCTACCTAAAAAAAAATATATATATATACATACATATATATACACACATATATGTATGTATATATGTGTGTATATATATGTACATGTATATGTACATATACAT
>NW_006159602.1:843445-845437 GCF_000334495.1 Tupaia belangeri chinensis | reverse complement strand
ATATATACACATATATATATGTTGGTATATATATATATATATATATATATATATAATATATATATATATATACACATACATATAGAGAGAGAGACAACAAGGTAGACAATAAGGCAGAGGCTGAAACATTGGGCATCTATGAGTTCCCACATTGAACTGAGCAGAAAGCCTGATTGCTAGCTGGCTGCAGATTGCCAGGCAAGGAAAGGCTGAGGTCAACTGTATCCTAGATGGGGCCAGGCAGAGTATTTGGCATCCTCATCTACTGCAGCCTGGAGCCTGCTCTGCATCTGAAAGCATAAGCATGGCCATGGAGATCAAGTCAGCACTTCTCTGTAAAGGAAGACTGTAAAAAAAAATGAAAAAGCTACATGCACTTCTTACAGGTCCCACTCACACATTTTGTAACCCATAAACTCATTTTTACAAACAATAGTGTATCTGATTATCTGTGGATTTAAAAAGCCAGATTGGTGCCTATTCAAAATATTCTTTGAACACTAGAATTGGAAATGCTGAAAATTAATCTCTGAACTATTTCATTCATTCACTCCTGTAAAGCAACCTTAATGACTTTCAGCTACTACAGGCAACCCAAACAAAGAAATAAACACAGAACGTTTGTAGTGTGGAAGGACGGCCAAGTTCTCTCTGGGATAATTTTATCCCGATAAGGAAAAGTTACCCTGATTTATGTTCTGCCTGATTTTCTCATGTATAGGTTTTTTTTGGACTTTTGCTCTGCAATAGTTAGAATCAGCTATTTTGTTAAAATAGCAGAAAAAGTAAAATTGAAAGCCAAGATTATATATTGCTCACAACAGTGTGTTCAGGCTATTTTATATTGCTCAAGACTCAAAGTCTTGTGCATTATTCATTTACTCCAAACAGGGCATGTAATAAATTACTGCTGAGATGCAATCACTTGGAAAAAGACAGCTCATATTTACTCTGAAAAATGTTTTCTTCTCAGAGAGCTTTGTTCTTTAAGGTTGCTGTCACGGGCACTGATGACCCTTCTAGTAATGTTTATTTTTTATCCTCCTGCCTCCTGTACATTGCACTGTGTAAAGCTCCATTTTATAACTTGAAACATAAATAGAATTTTCCATCTTGGCTTTTACACCATGAAAGCAATAACTCTAAAGGAACTTAAGTAGTGTTTGAGGCCCCACAGTACAGGGTCCAGGTCCAAAGGAGCCCTTTCTCTGCCATATCCCTGGAGGTACCCCTCTATGGCTCTTCCCCTCTCCCTCACATACTTAAATTTCTCTCCTGACTTTAAAAATCCCTTTCTGAATCCTACATACTCACATGGTTGCCATGGTCTCTGTATCACATTCCCTTTGTGCCAAGATTCTTAGATGGTGATCTATACTGTTTTTTCCTTATCAATCCCTGCTCTCTCAACTCTCACCACAAGTTCCTTGCCCAGTGGGTCGTGTACTTCAGCAAATCTGCATGGAAACCTACCTGCTCTGTGCCTTCCCAGGAATGTGGAGGTACCCCATGGAGAGCTGTCTTTCCTCATCCCAGCTCTCCGTCCTCAAGCCCATCTCCAGTCCCTTAGCAATTTTATAGTTCTCCCTTTCCAGCCCAATCCTGTGACCAGCCTTTGCAATAGTCTACCCCCCTTCTGAGAGCTCTCCTTTCTTCATCATTCCCATATTCCTGATTCATAGCCCAGTATGACTCCATAATGTTGATTCATAGCCCTTGAAGTAATCCCTGGGTCCTTATACATCTGCAACTGCCTCCAGTTGCCCAGGTAATCTGCTAACTGCTATGTCCCTTACTGGCTGCAACCTTCGTGTCTTCACTCAGGGCACTCCTGTTGCAGCTAATGCCTCTTGGCTCTATCACTATTCCAATCACTTGTACCACCTGCTCTTAGACTGAAATACTAAGTAGTCCTATATGCAGCCTTCCCAGATTAATTCCCACAATGCTTAATTTACTCAATATCCTCAAGTACCCAGAAGCACAATTTCT
>NW_006159602.1:807496-843414 GCF_000334495.1 Tupaia belangeri chinensis | reverse complement strand
CCCTGACACTTGTCTCATTTCTTTATGATTATCTTTAATGCTGCATGAATAACTTTAGAGACTATGCAAGAACACACAAACTGTGCAGGCAAACAACAGTTACTCGTGTGATCAACTACTGCTGATTCAGACCTTTTTTTTTTCTTTTGGAGAGGTTTTTGCTATAGGGCGTGTGTGCTCATCAGACAGAGAGAGACAGAGACAGAAAATGAGAAATCACCCCTCAGGGACGATGGCCACGCCACAATCCCTTCTCCTTCATTCTCCTCTAGGGATCTTGGGCATGCTCCCGTCGTGAGTTTTAAGTCACTGAGTCCAGAACCCGAACTGCGGTCGACTACGTGGGAGTCCAGCGACATAGCCATTACGCTAATTGCTGGTCCCAAGACCTTTTGTAAAAATAAAATAACCATTTCCCTGGAAGCTGTTGTCCACTTTCACCCATCTCCACAAAGCACCTTGTCCATTTTTCCTTTGCTATAGCACTGACCATATGAAACATGGCTATCTGTCTTTCTTCTCCAATTCCCAAAGAGCTCCTAGGAAACAGGAATGGATTCAGAAAGCTCTGTACCTCTAGCACCTCAAGCAGTGCCTGAGACAAAGCAGGGAGGGTGTAATAAACATTTATTGCATGTAGAAATGAGTTTTGAGACAGAGGACTCAAACCAAGAAACCAGGTTGTGATCAACAGAGGGCAGAAGTAAGAGGAAGGGTTAAATTACAAAATGTCCAGTATCAATAAGAGTTGTTTTATGTGTGTTTGTGTTTTTTTTTTTTTTTGAGAGGTTTAGTTGGTTTTTTTTTTTTTTGAGAGGTTTATGACACAGGGCACATGTGCTCACCAGGCAGACAGAGAGAGAGACAGAGAGACAGAAAGTGAGAAATCACCCCCCAGAGGGAATGGTCACGCCACAATCCCTTCTCCTCCATTCTCCTTTCGGGATCTTGGGCACGCATGCACGTGTGCCCGGTGTGAGTTTAAGTCACCGAGTCTGGGACTCGAACCGTGGTCAGCTACAGGGAAGTCCAGTGACATAGCCATTACACTAACTGCTGGTCCCTTTTAATGTGTGTTTTAAAGGCAAATCTCAGCATGACAAACAAGCTATTTCATATTTCTCAAGATATGATGAATTTACAAGAGAACAGAAGAGGGCAACCTGAGAAGGATTTCCATTTTGAAGGCAATTGTAAAACATGGAGCTTAAGTTCTAATACATATGTACCCACTTACTCAGGAAATTGTTATTAAGTGCCTGTATGTTACAGGCACTGAGCCAAGCACTGGGCTTAGAAAGAGTCATGATTTCTGTTCTCACAGGGCCTCTCACAGTAGCAGAAATAAATATTAACTAATAGTAAAGAAAATAAAAATTGCAAACTATGGTAAATGCTATGAATAAAAAATAGAGAATTCTATGAGCCTAACTATAGAAAGACCTATCTCAAGTGATGATTAATGGAGGAAAACTTCATCAAAAAAAAAAAAAAAAAGGCAGGAAAAAAGTACCTGGATTTGCTTCTTAAAAGCCAGCAAGTTATCCTATAGTCTCCTCCAGTACCTATCAAAATAGCCCCACGATCCATGATTCTGGCAAAGGGAGTGTCATAGTTGCAGAGATTAAATGACAGAGTACATAAAATACTCAACATAGCAGCCAATACATAGTAAGCATCCCATAACTGCTAGTCATTGTTGTTCTATACGCCAGTAAGCCATGTTTATTTCACCTCCACATTCACACTGCCAAGTTTCCACTCCCAGCCTGGCTATAGAACCATCATTTTGAGTGACCCAAATGGGAACTCTGGGAAGCCCCAGGGTTCTTTCCCCTGACTTTACATTACCTAATGGCTCCTGTAAACAAGACACAAGAGACCAAGGCCACATGGATAACCTCTCCACTTTATAGTGCTCACTTCTGCTCAGCGCCAGAAATTCAAAATGTTCCAGAAGGAGCCAGAAATTCAAAAGTCAAAGCTGAATAAAATATAGTATTCTCAACAGAGCACATAGCAAATATTTGTTGAGCACCCACTCAGTGCAGTGCAAGGGTCTCTCCCAGGCTCTGGGGGGGTACCACGGGAGGACAGGCCTCTGTTTTCATGGTTATGACATTCTAGGGAAGACAACAAACAAACTAAGACATAAGATCAACAGTGATGAACGATGGACCAGCAGGTGGTATAGTGTCTAAAGTGCTGAATTCCCACCCTGGCCAACCACAGTTCATGTCCTGGACCTGGTGGCTTGAAACTCACCTGAGGTGCACGTGTGTGTACACAAAATTCCAAGAGGAGAATGGAGAAGAAGAGATTGTGGCGTGGCCATCCCCACCAGGGGGTGATTTCTCATTCTCACTCTCTCTCTATTTCTCTTTCACTCTCTCTCTGTGTCTCTGGTGAGCACATGTACCCTGTGGCAAAAATCTCTTAAAAAAAAAAAAGTGATGAATGTAAAGAAAGACTTGGCTGAGAGAGAGAGAGGTGGGAGGTTGGGCCGTGTATCCAGAGTGGGTAGTCCGGGAGGGCCCCTCTGAGGAGGTGGCATTTGAGCCAGACTCTGGATGACAAGCCAAGCTAAGGTCTGGGGGGCATAACTGAGCCTGTAGCCAACAAGCACATGCGCACGTATACTTCTCACTGCGATTTTCTCCTTCTTTGCTCACTGCATTCATTTTCTTACTGGACTTGCCCTCCTGTGGGCTGCCATAGCAACCTGGGCAGACCATTTTATTTTGCCCACCCAGTCACTCGTCAGCCCACGCTCAGTGCATACCCAGTCCTAGCAACTAGTCATGGAAACATTGTTTAGACAACAATAGACTCCATAACTCTTCACATCAGCTCGAAGGACTATTCCGCTGCAACTGAAAATAAATCAGGCAGCCTCTTCCCAGGAGAAATCCTCAGTCATTGCCTATCCTTCACAAATAATTAGCTCAGCCTCCTCAAGTCAGTCTCTACCTTGCTTTCAACAAAAGACTCTGCTCAGCCAACCCAAGTGACCTATCATAACCCTGTCTGGCACATTGTGATGGCCTTCTCTGTCCTCTGTTAGTCAAACTTTTCTGTTTTCTCTCTGGATATATTTGCCTCTAGGACAAGTCTTGATTTCAAATATTTCTGCAAAACACACTCCTGAGAAGTTACAGCCTCTGTACGGTTTGTTTCTACTCATTTGTGGTTTCTAATTTAAGTTCTCGCGTAGAAGACAGAACAAGATACTGCCATGTTTAATGAGCCATGCAGGACCGAAATAAGTTAGCACCCTACTAATCTCTCAGGAAACGAATTCAGGAAGGCTGGTCTACCTTCGTTTGCCTCACACTGGAACGCAGCTTAGCAAGCATGGTCTTATGCTTCATGCCGCTATGGAGAGGATTCAAAAATCATCTCTCCTGACATCAACATCTTTGTTTCTGTGTATCTTTGAAATCATTTCCTGAACACCTTCAAATATTTATCCTTGGTTTTTATTCTCACATGACAGCTAAAGAGTTAAACAACCGTGACCACACGTACTCCATGATCTAATCATTCTCTCAATATTAAAGTATTGGGTTAAGTATATCATTGGAATGGAGAGAGTGAGACAGAGAGACGGAAACCGGTTGTAATACCCAGAGAGAAGCCAAGGATTGTGTTCAGACTAGTCTGACTCTCCCTAGAGTGCCGTGCTCATTTCTGAGTTGGACAAAGCCCACCGTAAGAGGATTGTGGTGCGCACTGGCTGGAGCACAGAGGGAAGACACAGAGGCCTGAAAGAAGAGATTGGCAAGGATGAGCGGGTATTATGTAGCCCTGAGGGAAGGCTGCAGGACATTTATTTGGATCCCAGCAGCACTGGGATGATGACCAGCCTTAAAAACAAATGCAGTGATCTGATTATTCCCCAGTTTTTTCCCTCATGCTATAGCGCAGTACAGATGCAGCTACAGAAGGCTCTCCATTGTGAAATACTGCTGGGCCACAGTACACTGCTGACTGTAACTTGCAGGGTGATTTTTTTTCTCCCCTACTGCCCAAAGGTAGATGGTTCAGAACACCTAAATGTGGATAAGGGGGAGTATCATCATTTCAGAAAGGAAGTCTTGACTCTAAAGAGATATATACTGGGAAATCAAATTTCAAAGGCACCAATGATCTGTAGTCCTACGTGGTAAGTACGGAAGCAAGGTAGCTTATAAATGGTGCAAAATAGAATGTTATGCCTAATGGAATGAAACTGTCTGATAAATGCCTATTTATGCCTGCCACACTTCTGCCAAATATATTATTATTCGGTCTTTTTGCCTTTCACCCTCCCTGGTTCATCTCATAACTCAATACTGAAGCAGCTGGATAATGAAGAACTTCAGGATATGCAACCCCTTTAAGTCCACGGGCAAGCTCCTCATCTTCATCTCCCTCCACTTTTTTTTTTTAACCTATAAGGCTAGCAACTACACAGGAATTTATCATTCATTCATTAATAAACATTTTGAAGTGTACTGCACAATGATGTGTTGGGGGTGGGGATTTAAAGAGGAATAAGATGTGCTCTCCTAAGGAGCTTGTGATCTGGCAGAAGGAGAAAAAAATATGTATGAGTAACTATGATAAAAGGCAAAATATGCTATTTGCTAAAAGGAAGACAATCAAAATATGATGGGAATTTAGAAGAATTTCGTATTCCTATAAGTAAGGTATGTATGTATTAAAAATACCTCCATTAAATAAAAATAAAATAGTTAATACTAAAATAACTCTAATATCTCATTGATATAATGAAACAGTTTATATTTTGAAAGTTACACCCATGAGGGAAATACTAAAGAAAGATACATGGGCTCTCTGTGTTATTTTTGCAGCTTCTTGTGAGTCTATAGTTACTGCATCATGAATGGGAGAGGTAGGTAGACAGAGACAGATGAAGGCGAAGGGACTGAACATTTCGTTTCTTGCTCATGTTCTTGTCCAGACAGGTAGGCTGGGTGACTCTGCCCTCCATAGTTCTCATACAAAGACCAGGCTGGATAAGGCTACACCTCTGTGATTCCACTAGTCAGAAAAAGGAAATGTGGGAAAGCAAACACCCACTCTGGAAACCTCCACCCAGCAGAGCACATGACACTAACACTCATGTTTTGATGGCCAACAAAATCGTAAGACTGTACCTAACTTCTAGAGGACAAGAAAGGGCCCAGAAGAAAATGAAAAATTATTAAACAGCACCAATGACTATTGTACCCACGGACATGAACTATATAATTGAGCCTTGGTTTTTGAAGAGTTTTCTACGCAAAATAATAGCAAGTATTTTTGTCATTTGTTTGTTCGGTCTTGTGTGATTTTCTTACAATAACAGAGTAACTAAAATGGATTTGACTGTAACATAATTACCCAAAAAAATAATAGCAAGTATTTTTGTCATTTGTTTGTTCGGTCTTGTGTGATTTTCTTACAATAACAGAGTAAAATGGATTTGACTGTAACATAGTTACCCAAACTGATTAGCTGCTGAGTAACCATGTAGCTTTCTCTTTATTCAGTCCTCTGCCCAGTAGCAGCATACTGCGGTTACAATGTCTTCCTGAAGACTTTTACAGAATATGGATCCTTGTGGGTCACACTGGTGGAAAGCAATTGCAGCTACATTGGACATGAATCTGAATTTTAAAGTGGCCAGATAGCTTCAGTGCCAACATTCAAGATGTTCTGTGCTCTCTCTTGAAATGCTTCCTGTTAGATTAACACATTGGGAACTACAATGAAACCAACCTGACACTCTGACCCATAAAATCTGCAACATTAGCATCTCTTCATAAAGTCAAGGAAGCTTAGGGAATTCTCCATCAGGCAGCAATAAAGGAAAGCACTGAATGTATACGGAGGAGACCAGGAGAAAGGTAGCTAGAGTCAGGGAAGCACTATGGGAAAGCACTTAGGACGGAATGGGAATGGCAGGGGCCTGAGTACAAATTCCAGCTCTGTCTGCTAGAGGCTGTGTGACTCTAGGCAAATAAGATACCCTTTTTAAGCCTCCCTTCCCTTGTTTTTAAAATCAGGGGATTGGGCTAGGTCATCTCTAAGCTCATTCCTAGTTAAGAGCCAGATCTCTTGTGTTTGAGAAACAGTTCTGTGCCTAACCAGCAATACAAACTTCAGCAAATACTAACATCTCTGTGCCTTAGTTTTCTGATTTGCAAAATGGGGATAATAACAGACTTAGCTAACAACATTGTTGTAAGGAATAAATAAACATATATAAAGTCTATAGGATAGTACCTGACATGAGGTGAGCCCTAAATAATTCTCATCTATTATTATTATTGTTGTTAATCAAAGTGGAAGACACAATAGCAACACTCAGAACTCTCAGGTCTGTGTCCTGGAACAGTTTACAAAAAGACTGTTTAAGATTAGTTTTCCAAAGAGTATGGGTGTAATGATAAAAGTCAGAGGTGTCAGTTATAAAACAAAAATTTTTACATTATTACTTTGCTAACTCCTGTACATTAGACATAAAACAACACTCTTCATATACAAGAAAGGAAAGCCATACCACCTTGGCTCACCTGTGGTGATTAATTCTTTTTTTTTTTTCTTTTTTTGGAGAGGTTTTTGCTATAGGGCGCATGCACTCACCAGAAAGACAGAGAGAGACAGAGAGATAGAAAGCGAGAAATCACACCCCAGGGGGGATGGCCACGCCACAATCCCTTCTCCTCCATTCTCCTCTCGGGATCTTGGGCACGCATGCACACGCGCCCGGTGTGAGTTTAAGCCACTGGGTCCAGGACGCGAACCGCAGTTGGCTACATGGGAGTCCAGTGACATAGCCATTACGCTAACTGCTGGTCCCTGTGGTGATTAATTCTATGTGTCAACTTTACTGGGCCCCAAGGTACCCAGATATCTGGTCAAACATAATTCTAAGCATTGCTGTGAG
The DNA here is from genome assembly GCF_000334495.1 of Tupaia belangeri chinensis. NCBI lineage: Eukaryota > Metazoa > Chordata > Mammalia > Scandentia > Tupaiidae > Tupaia > Tupaia belangeri. The sequence goes on along the minus strand of NW_006159602.1, from coordinate 836,477 downwards.
ACTGTTTCTGGATGAGATTAGTTAGTATTTGAGTCAGTAGACCTAGCAAGCAGATTGCCCTCTCTGATGTGGATGGGCCTCACCCAATCAGCTGAGACCTCAACAGAACAAAAAGTCTGACCCTCCCCTAAGTGAGAAAAGATTCCTTGTGCCTGGCTGCCTTCAATCTGATACATCAGTGTTTTCCTGCCTCTGGACCAAACTGAAACTCTGGCTCTTCTCTGGTCTTATGCCCGCTGGCCTTCAGACTATAATTACACCATCAGCTCTCCTGGTCTCCTTGTTGAGTTACCCTGCAGACTTCAGAACTTGTCACCTCCATAACTGTGAACTAATTTCTTATAATAAGTCAGTATCCCCCACTCTTCATGGTTCTTTTGCTTTGGAGAAGAAGCCTGACTAATACATGGGGAAACGCTCTGCCTCGCTCCTCTCTCAACCTCTGTAGACCCCTGAGTTGGGGACTTTTGAGACAATATTTCTCTGGCATCATGTAACCAAGCCATAAGGGAATCAAAGTGACTTGATATTGTACTTAGTCTTGAAGTCCCTAAGTCCATAATTATAAATTAAACTTCTACCTTTCAGTTCAAAATGAGTCCCAGAGAATCCAACCTTTAATCTCCCTCACATTACAGTGAACTGAATGTTTAACTAAGAAAAGTGAACAATCAATAACTTTGCTTAGTCTTTATAACGTGGGGTATGGAAATAGGAAGGGGCAAGAATTACCAGTCCCCTCCTCCATTAATGGCTGAGAGGATTTTATCAGCTTAAGCACTGCAAAGCCAATGTAGATCTTTGCTGTTTCTAAAACAGGGTCTAAGAATTGCCTTGACTGACTCCATTTTGCTTCTGCTGCCTTGTTAATCATTGCATTTTTTTTCTTTCTCATTTATAGAGGGCATGTATGCTTGCAGAAGGGGAACAGAGAGAAAGAAAAAGCAACCTCCATGGGGGGACAGTAACATTGCAATCCCTTCTCCTCCATTTCTCCTTTCAGGACTTTGAGCATGCATAAACATGCACCTGGTGTGTTTCTCAACCCACCAGGTCTGGGACTCGAACCTCACGTCATCCATGTGGGATCCAACTGTCCCCACCACCATGCCAAAAGCTGGCCCAATTGTTGTTTATCTTTCACTCCTTGCAGAGAACTAAAACCAGTCATCCCACATTGCATACCCAGAACCAAAACTGTCCCTTAAGCAGTGAATGTCCCCAACACTATTGGGTCTTCTTGTGGTCCTGCCCACAAACAATAATGAGGCCCCCTTGTCATTTGCCCCCCAAAAATAACTTACTCCTTGCTCCTAGGTATACACTCACACAGGCCCCTTCCTTTAACAAAGTTTTGTATTTCATCCAGTGCAGCAGAGATGGTTATGGGCTCCAGGCCTCTGTCTCCCCAGTGCTGGCCTCCCCAGATAAATCCCTTTTCTCTTCACTCCTGTCTCTTGATTAAGGGGAAAGTGGCACACATCTGGCTTCTGGTCCCCCTGCAGGAGGATCACTAGCATTCTGGCTCTGGTCATTCTGATGATCTCTGCACACTCTGTTAAATCTGACTGGGACTCAGAACCAAGGGCCTCTGAAATTCACAATACATGCCAAGCACTCGAAGAGCAGGGGTGGAGAAAATTATCATTTGAAATTAGGATTACGAGGATCTGAAAAGGGTCATTCAGCACCACCACACCCAATTCTGGGTCTGGCTATGTGGTTCCCAAAATGTTATACTACTAAAATTAGAAACATATGGGCAAACAAAAAGAGAAAGCCCTGTACATCATGCCCTACATGCTCTTTAGAAAATTAGGGGGGAAAAGCAACGATTAACAAGACAGCAGTAGTAAAATGGAGAGTACACATTTCTTCAAACCTAGAACCTGTAGAAATGAGCTTGAATATAATAAACGACCACCTTCTTCATACTGAAGAATAATTTGGCTATATTACCTCCAAGATTTTAATATAAAAGACTTCATATATCTTCTCTTTATTGCTTTCCTAAGACAGACCTAGGGTATGACTGTGGTGCAGGATCTGTCATCCATGCTCAATGGCTCCCCTATTTCCACACACAGGGTGCCGGGACTCAGGGACCACTTCTCAGGACGAGGATCCCATTTATTTAATTATTCTCCCTTCTCTTCCATAGGGAAACCAGCACTCTTCTGACAGCACTGTGGAGGTACCTCATTATCACATAAGGCAATGACAGCATAGCTCCTCAAGGTCCTTCCATTCTCAAGTAGATTGGGGGCAGGAAATAATTTTAACCTTTACGTTAATTTCATGTGCAAATGAAAATGGAGATGCCATGGTGTCATCATTTTAACAAACCCATAGTATGACCTTATTCTGTGCAGTCCTACACTGACCACTGCCTTAGGCAGGTTCTTGAATTTCATGATCTAGTGGTGGGTTACAAGAACTCTCTGCTCACTGCTCCCGGCATGTTGCAAACACCCCTATAAGCCCTCAATGCCCTTTGTTGTAATTATTACTCATTTCCTCCTTATGGAGTTAATGTGCTCTTTAGTGATACCAATTGTGTCATTCATTTATGAGTTCCTAGAGCCCGTAAGTGGTCCCTGAACCCACTTCCTCACTTTTCTCCTCATGTCACTTAGATCATAGGAAGTAAAGAAAAGAACTAAGCAGACCAAATTAAGACTACATCCTAAGAAGATTACACATCAGGAAGCATCGTTATAAATGAGGTATACCAACATGTCTGGAAGAGAATATGACAGGCACCTTAGGAGAAAAACAAGAAGACATATCTGGGTAACTGCCAAACTGAAGCTTCAACAAATATTTTTCAAGAAGCAGAGCTTGCAAACCTAGAGAAAGAGCTCATAACTCAGAGATTTATTTGAAATTGAGACATTTATGTCCATAAGGATTCATATGAGAGATGTAAGTCTAAAAGAGACAGAAAAATGAAAAATAATAAAATTTGTCTCATGGTGATTAACAAATATCCAAAGTGGTAATGTAAAATAACTTAATTATAAGAAAATATTAAATGATAGTTTAAAAAAGTTTGTGACATGATTTACATAGTTATATTAGTTATATTTATATAACTTTATAAAATATGTATGTGCTAGCAAATGATGTAGTAACTTCTATTTTTCAGAACATAAGCAATAAGAAGGGTCACAAAGTTAGCTGTGCTGTTCCCCAAATCAAATGCTCTCTCTGAAGAGATAAATTTTCTCTTGGCTCTTCTCCAAAGCAAATGCTATCTCTGAAGAGATAAATTCTCTGTCTGTGAGATTTACTAATTCAATAAGTTACCACTTTCCATTGATATAAAAATTATTTCATTATGAAAAACCATGATAGAACACTAACACTACAAATTTCAAAACTTATGAAGCTATACTTATCAAGAGAATATGGTATTGGCTTAAAAATATATAGACAGAACAATGAAAACAGAATAGAGTCCACAAGTAGACTCACAGATAAATGAAGAACTGATTACCAACAAAACAGGATTTCTATTTTTACACATAAAATGATTTGGTTGAGGCCAGAATAAAAAGAACAGAGCAAAAGAGAAACTGCTGGTCAGGAGCAGGTCCCTGTGTAATGTCTGCAGGACCCAGAGAGGTGCACAGCTGGAGAACCACAATACTTACTATATAAAAGGGACAAATCAAGCTGTCCTCCTGCCCAGCCCACATTTCCTCCCAGGCCTCACAAGTCAGAGGCCAAGGAGTCACTCTTCCTGGGCCAACTCTACCACTCACAAGCCTGAAGAGGGACAAAAATGCAGGGACAGGAGAGAAGCAGGTACTCCCAGGCTTCACTTTCCAGATTCAGTATTTCTAGATGTCTCCCCAAACTGCTGGCCAAGCAGAGCACAGGATGGAATGCATTCACCTGGCGCAGCTGCCTGGGCACCTTCAGTGTCTAGGACAGAGACTGGAATAGTTTTATTCCGCTCTCATCTTTACATCCTTGCCTGAGCCCACAGGCTCAAGTAGTCTCATCACTTGTTCAGCTGGTTTCTGAACTTGGAAAAGATCATTGTCTCTCAGTGTTTGTGATAATGTAGAGAGCCATTAAAAGCAGGACTGAGATCAGGTCCCTTTTGGCACTGGTCAGGAATAGGATTCAGGCTTCCATGAAACCACACTGATTTCAAAACTACTCTATGTAAGTCATATAAGAGGTAAGGGGACACGTTCAATAATAGGAAGCAAACAGCTGTTTCTAAGTACAAGATGAAGCACAAAAATAGACATTTCTCTCAATAGGTATTACTCACATAACCCAGGTTTCATAAGTTTACAAAATAAAATTCAGAACCAATGTTTAAAGAATTGCAAAATCAGAGGCCAGCAGGTGGTATTGTGGTTAAGGTACTGGACTCCCACATAGCCAACTGTGGTTCAAATCCCAAATCTGGCAGCTTGAAACATGCCAGGCACATGTGCATATGTGCCCAAAATTCCAAGAGAATGGAGATTAAGGAATAGCAGTGTGACCATCCCCTCGACCCCGGGGGGTGATTTACTTCCTCTCTCTCCATTTCTGTCTCTCCAGCAAGTGTATGCACCCTATAGCAAAAAATCTCTCCAAATAAATAAATAATAATCATAAAAACAGTTTCTAATTCTATGAACCAACCCAAGAGAAGATGGGTAATAAGTTCAATATTTTAAACACTTGAATTGTAATAAATTTGTTCCTTCCTTCAGTACTTGGTGAGTTCAAGAAACCATACTGAGATATGGGTAAGTCATTAAGTTGTATAAGACATTGTCCTGGTCCTCAAGAGTCTTGGAATCTCAATATTTAACATAAGGACATATGTGATAACTATCACAGAACTAGGATAATTAAGAATAATAATAAAGCAGACAGAGAGCATGCAAGATAATAGAAAAATATGAGGAGGCATTGAAGTTAGTCATTAAAATTCCTCTAGTATATCAATAATTTGCTATTTCATTCTACTTTCAGATAGGCTTTAAAATGTCCTTCTTTTAACTTCTAATCAATTATTGTGGTTCTACCCTAAAACAACTAAAATCATTCTTTCATACACAAATTATTTGTTTTTGTTTTTGTTTTATTTTGTTTGCCAAAGTGTTTATGTACTTGCCAGAGAGCTACAGAGAGACAGAGAGAGAAAGCATCTCCTCCCCGCACCCCCGCCAAAGTGGTCACACCGCAATCCCTTCTCTTTCAATTCTCCATCCTGTCATGATTTGGGGGCATGCATGCATATGTACTCACTGTGTTTTCCAAGCCAGTTGAACCAAGATTTAAACTGCATGGTCTTCCATGCGGGATCTAATTCCCTTAACAATTAGCCCACAGGGCCAACCCCAAGTTCTTTAACTGTTTTAAGACTATTAATCATGTTCTAAGGTTAGTCTTTTCTGGATTTCATAATAATTATAAAGATGATCATGATAAAATTAATGATACCAGGTGTATTAGATTTTTATTGCTATTGTAACAGATTACCACAAATTTATGTTCTCTTTTCATTTATTATTTTATTTTATAATCAATCACTATCATTACAGCATAAAAAATGAATTTTCCCATCCAAAATATACTGTATATTAGCTCAATCAAAGATACTACCATATATATTATCATCAACAGATAGTTTTCTATTTTTCTGTTTCTTAAATGTTTTGCTTCCTTTTTTTCCCCTTGATTCCCTCCCTCTCCCTTTAGGTATTTTCCACCCTCCTCCTACACTGTCTCTGGTATTCACATTTGTTCTCCATGCCTTTATATCATCAATCTCTGCCATATAGTGCAGACATTTGGTATATACTGAGTGAGGACATGCAAAGTCTCTCTGTCATAGTCTGGCTAGCTTTGCTTAACAATACATCTTCCATATTTGTCCACTTTCTATCAAATGCTAGGATCTCATTGTTTTTTATGGCTGAGTAGTATTCTGAAGTATATATGTGCCACATTTTGCAATCTATTTGTCTGTTCATGGACATTTGTGTTGGTTCCATGTCTTAGCTACTGTAAATAATGCTGCAATAAACATGGATGTGCAAGTGCTTTTCCAGCTGAGTGCATTCCTATTCCTTGGGTAGATACCCAGGAGTGAAAGTGCTCAATCATATGGTAGCTCTATCTGTAGGTCTTTGAGGAATCTCCATATTGCTTTCGACAGTGGCTGTACTAATTTACACTTCCACCAACAGTGTATGAGAGTTCCCTTTTCTTCAGTCTCACTGGCACTTATCAATTGTTTACTTCTTAAATCTTAGCCTTTTTTTTTTTTTTTTTGTAGAGGTTTTTGCTATAGGGCACGTGTGCTTGCCAGAAAGACAGAGAAACAGAGAGACAGAAAGCGAGAAATCCCCCCCCAGGGGGGTGGCCACACCACAATCCCTTCTCTTCCATTCTCCTCTCGGGATCTTGGGCATGCACGCACGCACACCCAGTGTGTTTAAGCTGCCAGGTCCAGGACTCAAACCACGGTGGACAACATGGGAGTCCAGTGACATAGCCATTATGCTAACTTCTGGTCCCGAATCTTAGCATTCTGACTGGAGTTTGGTGGTATCTAATTGTGGTTTTGATTTGCATCTGCCTTATAAGGGATGTTGAGCATTTTTTTATAGGCTTTTTGGCTGTTCATATGTCTTCCTTAGAGAGTTGTCTTTTCAGGTTATTTGCCCTTTTTTTTTCTAGCTGGGTTTATCTTTTTTTTTTTTTTTTTTTTTTTTTCCTGGATAGCAGCTTGAGTTCTCTGCATGTGCTGGTTATCAGTCCCTTATCCAAGCCATAGTTTGAAAATATATTCCCGCAACCTGAGGGTTGTCGATACACTCTAACTATTTCTTTGGCTGTCCAGAAACTGTCTAACCTAATATACTCTCACCTGTCTATTTTTAGAATTATTGCCTTCCTTTGGGGGTCTCATTTAAGAAGTGTTTGCCTACTCTGAAGTCTACAAAGTTTCCCCTGCATTTTCCACCAATAATTGTATAGTTTAAGGTCTCAAGTTTACATCTTTGATCCATATGGAGTTGATTTTTGTGGTCTTAAAACAACACAACTTTATGATCTTACAGTTGTGTAGGTCTGATGTCTGACATGGGTCTTGCCAGGCAAGAACCAAGATATAAGGGGGACTGTGTTCCTCCTGGAGGCTCTACAGGAGACTCGTTTCCCTGGCTTCTTCCAGCTCCTTGGTTCAATTTGTTCCTCCCATCACTACAACCTCTATTTCCATCACATCTTCACTCACTCTGACCTTCCTCCCTCCCTTCGGATTACACTGGGCCCACCTGGATCATCTAGGGTCTCCTTCCCAACTCAAGATCCTTGATTTAAGCACATTTGTAAAGTCTTTTTGCTACATAATGTACCCATGGGTTCCAGAGATCGAGGTGTGGACATCTTTGGGGAGTTACTATTCTGCCAACCACAGCAGTTAACATTTTTAGCACTCAGTGTGTATCAAGCACACAGCCAAGTGCTTTACATGCATCATCCCACTAACTCACTCTGACAGTCCTGTAAGGTTGGTCTTATTGTTGTCCCAGTTACAGAGATGAGGTCTTTGGGATGCAGAGAGATGAAGAAACTTCCCAAATCACACAGCTAATATTTTCAATTTTAATACGTCTTCTTCATAGGTCAGAGTTTCCAGAGGGTTTACTTGTTTGTTTTTATCCATGAATGGGTTACAACCTGATGTTTTTAGGAAAGATTGATGAAGGAAAAACATCCCAGATAGAAAAAAAATTATGTGAACAAATGGGGGTGGGCAGGAAAGCTAAAATGCATTTTTTTTTCTTTTTTGGAGAGGTTTTCGCTATACAGCGTGTGCGCTCGCCAGACAGACAGAGAGAGACATAGAGACAGAAAGCGAGAAATCACCCCCCAGGGGGGATGGTCACGCTGCAATCCCTTCTCCTCCATTCTCCTCTCAGGATCTTGGGCATGCACGCACACGTGCCCGGCGTGAGTTTTAAGCCACCGTGTCCGGGACGTGAACTGTGGTCGACTACATGGGAGTCCAGCGACATAGCCATTACGCTAACTGCTGGTTCCCTAAAATGCATTTTTTGAGTAAAGGCAAGGCATCTAGGATACCGCGGGTAAAAGGCATGTATCAGGGGTTAGTTAGAGGTAAGGAGGGTTCGAAGCTTGATACTAGCAAATAAACATGGGTCAAGGAGGAAGGAAGCCAGTGCCAAACTGGAGATGACACATCAGGGAATGGTTTAGGGAAATTAATCCGAAAGCCTCATTATGAATCAAAAAGAAGGACTGAAAATGATCAATAGAATTAAATTATCAAGTGAATTCATTGGAATGAATAATCATTAATTATGTGTTCCTTTCTAATCTTTTATTCATGTTTCTAACAAGTACATTCACATATACCTAGTTCACACTAGAAATCAAAGTATTTTACATTTATTACTATAAAATTCTGATTACAAAACTCTATTCTTCCTCTAAAAAATATCTGAAACACTCTTTATTCTGTCTTTAGCTTCAGTTCATAAAATACATTATGACTCATTCATTATAACTATAATCATTTTTATTTCACAGTATGCCTGTATAGTATAATCTGTCAAACAAGTCAGAGGAATATTAAGAAAGAATTTATTATCTCCCCCCCAACCCAAATCCTATTCTCCCAAGGAACCAAGTTTAACTTTTTGGCTGTTACCTCTGATGCCCACTGGAGCATTTACTTTTTCTTTGGTTTTACAAGCTTGAAAAATCAAAAGTTCAGTCCATTAGCAAAATGTACTGTGGTTTTGCAAAGTATCAATTCACGTATGAAAAAAAAAAAACAACTGAAACAGAGCAAAAGTGATTCAAAACATTTACTAATTCCAATTCTGAAGCAGGAAATCTCTTACATAAATTAAGACTGAAAATGTAACAGGTTCAGATTGATCCATAGGAAAACTCCATTTTTTGGTCTCTCTAATATATCTAATTCATTTTAGACAATAAATTTCATTTGTATAATTATAATTCGTACAGCAGTAATTAAGAATTTACTTTGGGTGTTAAACAATCAGGAGAAAAAAAGATTTAAATTGGTTCTTAATTGGTTCTTTTCTGACTTATAAAGTTAACCTTTCTTCACTGTTACAGTGAATACTCAAAACAACAAGACTCAATGTATGCTGTCTATAAAAGACATGCATTATAAAGATTTAGACAGATTTAAAGTTGAACAGTAGACAAAGTTGCACATATAAATAATAAGCATAAGAAAACACGTAGACAAGGCACACTTCAAAGTAAGGAGTATTAGCATCATTTTTAAATGAAGCCAGAGTCAATTTACCAGAAAGGTATAACATTCATAAATGTATATTCATCTAATAGCAGATTTTCAATTCAAAAAGTAATCCAAAAGAGTTAAAAGGGATAAATGGAAAAATCAATGATCATAATCAGAGATTTAAAAATTTGTCTCTCTTTTTCTTTTTTTTTTTTTTTTTGAGAGGTTATTGGTATAGGGTACGTATGCTCACCAGAAAGACAGAAAGTGAGAAATCACCCCCCGGGGTAATGGCCACGCCACAATCCCTTCTCCTCCATTCTCCTCTTTGGATCTTGGGCACGCACACATACACTCCTGGCATGAGTTTAAGCCACTGGGTCCGGGACTCAAACCACAGTCGACTACATGGGAGTCCAGCGACATAGCCATTACGCTAATTGTTGGTTCCAAAAATCCGCCTCTTGGTAATGGATAAAATAAGTAGACAAAAACAAAAAAGATACACAACAGTCTTCCTGAACTAGAGTTGTGGGAGAAATTTTAGCACTTAGAAACTTATTCAAATGACTTTTTAAAAATTTTTTCCAAACATGGTACATAGTTACCACTATTTCAGAGGCATACAATAGATGCCTTAAGTTTTTAAAACTTAATTATCAGCAGAAGCCTAGTTACAAAAGGACTGATAGTGAAAGTGCAAAAAACATTATGTCTTTGAACTTGACCAAATTTGCACTTATAGACCATTCATACCTGGACCAGCAGATAGCATAATGGTTATGTCTCTGGATTCCCATATAGTTGACCATGGTTCAATCCCCAAACCTGGTAGCTTAAAACTCATGCCAGGTATGTGTATGTGTATGCCAAAAATCCAGAGAGGAGAAGGGATTATGGCATGGCCATAACCCCTAGGGGTGATTTCTCACTATCTCTCTCTCTCTCTCTCTCTCTCTCTCTCTGGCATGTGTATGCACCCTATAGCAAAAATCTCTCTCAAAACAACAACAAACAAACAAACAAAAAAACAAATTCATACCTAAAAGTGGATTGGGGTAGTAGTTATAAGGCTTTAAACATTTTTGAAAGCACATCAAACTATACAGTTAAAATAAGTGTATTTTGTTATATGTAAGCTATATCTTGGTACATTTCAGAGGAGGAAAAGAAAAGAAACCACACCTGGATTCTACTACACATTCACTAGAATGTCTGAAATTACAGTCAGAAAATAATGAGTTCTGGTAAGGATGAGGAACAACTGAAACTTTCAGACATTGTTGATAGGATGCAAAATAGCCTAGTTACTTTGGAAAACAGCCTAGGAGGGTCTTTTTATTTGTAAATGTTTATTTATGTCTTCTATGAGCAAGAGAGGCAGAGAGAAAAAGAGAAACAGCATCCCCAGCAGGGTCTTGACATGACCATTCAATCCCAGCCCTGGCCAGCCAGAGATAATGGGCACACGCTTGCCCAGCATATTCAGGAAGGTCTCTGTATTTGAACTGGGGACCTGTCCATGTAGGATTGCCTTGCAAAGTGACACTTTTTACTACTGTGTCACTGTCTGGCCTCTCTTCAGAAATTTCTAATAAAACTGAACATTGGCTTACCCTATGTCTTTCAAGTTATAATCTTACGTACATAGTGAAGAGAAATGCTTCCATGGGTCCACAAAATAATATGTTCAAGAATATTAATAGCATCTTGGGACTAGCAGTTAGCGTAATGGCTATGTCGCTGGACTCCCATGTAGTCGACGGCAGTTCGAATCTCGGACCCGGTGGCTTAAACTCACGCCGGGCGCGTGTGCATGCATGCCCAAGATCCCGAGAGGAGAATGGAGAAGGGATTGTGGCATGGTCATCCCCTCTGGGGGGGTGATTTCTCGCTTTCTGTCTCTCTGTCTCTCTCTGTCTTTCTGGCGAGTACACATGCCCAATAAGAAAAAAAAAAAACTCTCCAAAAAAAAAAAAGAATATTCATAGCATCTTCATTCATAACAGCCAAAAATATGTCTCAAATGTCCATCAACAAGTAAACAAATACAGTGTGATATAGAATTTTGCATATTAATATAAAAAATAATAAACTCTTGATACACACAACATGGAGGCTCAAAAAATAGTCATATTAAACAAGTCATAACAAAATTATTTCCTTTCCATTGTGTTAAAAGACAAGTCAGACTATTCCACAGTGGTAGAAGCCAGAATAAAAGCTACTTCTGAGAATGTGAGCTTGCCGGGGAGAAGTGATATGAAAGAGCCTTCCTGGTAATGTTCTTTTTTTGATTTGGGTGATAACATGATTGTAAATCCTCCAAACTTTCCAAATAAGATTTGATACTTTTCTGTATATGAATTACATCTCAGTTTTTTTTTAAGATTTGCCAGAGGGTACATGTGCTCAACCAGAACAAGGCAGAGAGACACAGAGAGAGAGGGAAAAAGCACCCTACGTATGGAATGGTCATGCCGCAATCCCTTCTCCTCCATTTCTCTATCCTGTCAGGATTTGGGGAACACACGCACACACACACACACACACAGCATGTTTTTGTAGTCACCATGGCCAGGATCCTAACTGCACTTTGGTTATGTGGGATCTGGCTTCTTTTAACTATCATGCAATGGAGCTGGCTTACTTCAGTATTTGGAAAGATTAAATGGTAAAATTAAGTTAAATCACAGAACCATCCTGATATAAACTACAGCTATTAGTATTACTCAACTTAAATACCTATTACTAACATTGCTAAGCAAGTGTAACTGCACACACTTGGAAAGATAAGCTAAAACAAATTGCAAAAGGAAGGCACATGTAATTTGAGAAGGGCATTTGTGAAAGAGTGGGAGAAAATGTGAGCATAATTTCTCTAAAATAAGTAAGATACTGGAAGCAACACAAAACTCGAAGAGCCTATGTCCTATAAATGGTTAGATGAACCTCATAAAATATTCATATGTTACATAGCCATTAGAGTTTTGTCACTAGTGTCATTTGTTTCAAAGCCATCAATTTAGAAAGCAACAATTATAGCATAGTGCTTTTTTACAAACATTTTAAAGGCACAGAAAAAATTTATTTTAAGAAAATAAATGGGTTAAGATTTAGGTCAAAATCCCAAAATGATTTGTGTTTGTCCTTAATTTGCTCCATGTAAAAGGCTGCTTTGAGAATCTCAGCATCCTCTTGGGAACTCCCTTGCTCCCTGCCTCTCTGAAAGAACACAGGCTGGTTTAGCAATGGAGTGAGTCTTTTCTGAGCAAAAGAACAAAATAAGCTTATGGGTGCTCTTATAGACAGTTATGCAGGTCTTATACAACTTCAGAGATGGATATGGGATAAAATCAAGATTGTAATCATTGTCTTGATATTCATATGAAAAGGGAGGAAAAGGAAGACTACATGGTAGAAAAAGTGTTTTTAAATAGAAAACTACAAAAATAAAGTGGGCAGTCAAGAAGCACTGATACCTTCTGAATAAGGGCTTAAAATGTTCTGTTTCTAAATATTTCCCTGTAGTCTCTCAAGTACTCTGCCAAAGAAAACTAGTCATCCATCCATCTATCCATCCATTCACCCAATAAATGTGTTTCGAACATCTTTATACACCAACCATTGTTCTAGGTACTAGAGATACAACAGTGAAAGTCAGACAAAGCCTTCGGGGAACCTAAAATTTCCAAACATGAAAAATGAATTGAATCTTCACAGTTGAGTTGTTCACTGAAATTTAAGAATACAGAGTTGTTATATAATATAATCTTTCCTTGCCTTATCATGTCAATCAGGAAAGATCGTGAGTAAGTGAAGGTCATACCTCCATTCTTAGAGAGAGAACAACTCTGTTTTAGTCTGTAAATGTGGAATGGGAAGGATTTATAACACATTGGGGTAGAGTGGGAAGTTTTTTAAGTTTTCAACCAAAATAATCCATTTCTTCAGGGGTTGGGAGGGATAGAGGTCCATCTAATGTAAAGTGGAAAAAATCTCTACACAGGATTCCAATTTATCTCATATCCGCCTTCTGTCATAATGTGGAGGAACCTGAGCAATCCTTCTACTACGTGATGCCTTAATTCACAACCTTTTTCAGCAGTGCACAATGTGTGTAGGCTGTGAGTTACCATATTTAAGGCCATGAGAATTTTCACACTTCATATTTTCATTATCAAAATCAAAGAAACATATTAGGCTCAAGTTAGGATCCCAGAAACTTTATTAACTGTGACCATGTTTTATAATCCAGTCTAGATGATTTTTAAAACACTGTGACAAGTTCTTAAAATGTTCCATAACCATGGTTCAACCTTTCTCTCCAGTCAGCTCAGACTGACATACCAGGTATCGGGAGCAACAACTAACCTGGGAAATAACAGTAGCTAACAATGATTAACTGCTTATATTTTGCTGTGCTTTGTTCTTAATATCCATGCATATGATTACTCATTGAAATCTCATAGCAACACCATGAAGCAGGTTCCACAGATCCACAGATGAAGAAAGTAAGCCTCCTCAACTTGCCCAAGTTTGCACAATTAAAAATGGTGACTTGGGACCCAAACTCCAACAAGTGTGTTCCAGATAGGAGGAGTCATCAAAAACCTTGTGGAAAAGGTATATTATGAAACAAATGATTCATGAGGGTTTTTTTGCATAAGAAAACATTTGTACTTTAATTTTGTTTTTCTATGAGTCTGAAGGTCTTAACCCAGGATCACTGTATTAGTCAGGATTCTCAAAGGAAACAGAATCAATAGGATTGTATAGGTATATGAAAGGAGGCTTACTGGAGAATCGGCTTATGCAATTATGGCAGCTGAGAAATCCCACCACAGGCCTCCTGCAGGTTGGAGATCTGGGATTCTGGTAGTGTGGATCAGTTTAAGTCAAAGGCCTCAGAGGCAGGAAAACTGGTGTTATAACTCTGATACTGAAAGCCTGAGAACCCTGCAGACACCAGTGTAAATCATGGAATCCTAGGGCAGCCAAGTTCTGATGTCAAGGCAACCAAAGTCTACCTTGGTCTGTCTCAAAAGAGACCCATTCTGCTGTATTTATTCTCATGATCCTTGTGGATTGGATCATTCCTGGCCACTCTGAGGGCTGATCTTCCACATCAAATCTTCTCAGACTCCATGTTAATCCCATCTGGAAACACCCAGAGAAATGCTTTTCTCTAGCTGTTCCTGGATCTAGTCAAGTTGACATCCCAAACTAACCATCACATTTACCAATGCATTTCCTTCTCACCAAGCCCAATGTACTAGGCCACCTTAGAACCTTTAGTAGGTTGTCCTGACAATGTAACTAGCTACATGTGAACCAATGCAGAGAACCAAGAGTTTCTAGAGAAACTATAGTATCCTCTTTAGCTTAAAAAATGTGAATTTTTCTATGGTAGTAAAATTCATAGTGATGGAAAGTAGAATGATGGCTGCATTGCCATGAATTGGGGTGAGGAGAGAATGAGGAATTACGTTCTCATTATCACAGCGTGAGTCTGGAGATAAGATGGTGGTTTCACAACTGTGTAAACTACCCACAAATTATACTTAAAATGGTTAAGATGTCATATATTGCATTACGTGCACTGTGTCACAAGAAAAGTTAATGTTTTGAAAAAGACAACCATTTGGGAAAAATAAATAAATAATTAGTCCTGCTGTTTTACTTAATAAATTATCAGATAAACTAATATGTAATCAAGAATCTTTCTGATACATCTTATTCACACTTGAAAAACTTTATTTTCCTCTCTAAGATAAAACTTTTCATTAATATTTTATAGATGAGGGGACCAGCAGGTGGCATGGTGGTTAAGGTGCTGGACACTCCCACCTGGCCAACCATGGTTCAAGTGCCAGACCTGGTGGCTTGCTTTCTCATTTCCTCTCTCTCTGTGTCTCTTTCTCTGGTCAAATTAAAAAAAAAATTATAGGTGATAAATATTAAGATGATAAGAATGCAACTATGCAATCAACCTATTGATATATTAAATCAGAAGAACTAGTTAATATTTCTACATATCAGAAAGTGCTAATAAAGTAAAATCCATAACCAAAGTAAAACGTAATCACCTTACAAATGAACTTTACATTGTGGATTCCCTGCATCAATTTAAAATTTAAAATTTAAAAGATTCATAGTTTGTATCTTTTGTACAGTAGCACAAAAGCACTAGCTATGTGATTCCTAATGGCGTCTGTACATAAGTACAATCAATACTGTTGATGACCATTCCCTTAAAGGTAAGTTCAGTGAAAAGTGATTTTAATATTAATATATCACATTCGCAATGGAGTGCCATTATCTTTAAAAGTGTTTTTACATTGATTTCTTCTTCCTGTATCCGCATCTCACTTAGCAGCATCACTATCCACCCACATGTCTGAGCCAGAAGCTGAAATAATTCGTAAGTCTTTTTCCTCTCCAAGTTCTATCCACAGTATTTCATAAAAATGCCAACCCTGCCATAATTTCAGCCTCACTGTGTCTCATTTGGATTGCTGTGGACACCTCTTAAGTAATCTCCCAGACCTCAACATGCTCTCCTCCAGTCTTCCATGCTGCCAGTGCTTTCTTCACACAAACCTGACTGAGCTCCAGTATGGACGAAACACCTCAAACAACTCTGTTGTCAACAAATCTCCACCATTCCTTTTTTTAAAAATTAATTTTATACATTCAATCACCGTACATCCCTTTCCCCAAGAGGGTTCAGTGACCCATAGAACTACTTGTCACATCAGCTTTACAACTTATCCATTTGCACTCTGAACTCTCTCCCTAGAAGTTCTCCACCCACTACAATTTTCCAGAATATGATGTCAAAGCCCAGCAAAAGAAGCTATTTTAGATACCTGCCATGGACAATTTTATAGAAGACATGCTAGAGGAGGAAAAAAAAATCTCCTAAATGCCATGCAGTTATTAGTCCCAGCATTCTTTCCTACAGGACTCTTTCCAACCCAGCACCCATGTCTACGCTCCCACAACCCATAGAACAGAGCTGTTGTATGCATATGTGTGTACATACCCACAAAAGGTGTGTACCACACATGTGAAGGTGCACAGACACTCATCTGTTTCCTTGTTCTTGGGGTCTCAGTACTCACTCTAGAACACTTGTCTAGGCACCTTTCCGTCCAGCATTTATCAATGGTTTTCTTCTTTTAGAACGAGATTTTTGCTATAGAGTGTATGTGTTTGCTGGAGAGACAGAGAGATGACAGAGAAACAGAAAGTAAGAACTCACAGGCTGCAATTCCTTCTTCTCCATTCTCCACTCAGGATCTTGGGCACGCATGCAGATGCATGGGCATGAGTTTTAAACCACCAGATCGGGTACTTGAACTGCAGTCAACTATGTAGGAGTCCAGCAAGATAACCATTACGGTATCTGCTGGTCCCAGTGGTTTTCAACAGAGTAAAAATAATGAAATATATTGAATATATCAATATATAATAATATAATGAATCCTTTTGTTTTACTTAATAAAATATTATTATACTATTTTTCACCAAATCCAAACCTGCTATTAAATATATTCCAAGAGCCTAAGGAGTGGCATAGGCCCACATAAGGCAGGGATTTTATTTTAAGTCCCATATTTAAAGTGAATGTGCTTTTACTATTGAATATATTCACTTATTTGTAATAAAAACAGTGTTTTCAATGGCTTACTACTGGAGAAAATTGACTTTGTTTGATTTGGTTCTTCTAAGTGCCCTTGGTCCTTAGCCAAGTGTCTGCATACCTGTCGGAGATGCAGTCTGCCCAATTCTAAAAGTCATATGCACTCCCAGAGAAGCAGCCCTTTAAGGAGATTAACTTTCCTTATGGGAGCCAGCAGATGATGTAGTGGTTAAGGCTCTAGAGTCCCACATGGTCGACCATGGTTTGAGTCTCAGATCGAAAGGCTTGAAACTCAAGCCAGGAAATGTGCATGTATGTCCAAAATTCTAAGAGGAGAATGGAGGTAAAGGGACTGCGGCATAGCCATACCCCGTGGTGGGTGATTTCTCACTTTCTGTCTCTCTGGCGAGTGCGCACACCCTATAGCAAAAATCTCTTAGAAGAAGAAGAAGAGGAGGAAGAGGAGGAGGAGGAGGAGGAGGAGGAGGAGGAGGAGGAGGAGAGAGAGGAGGAGGAGAAGGAAATAAAAAGAAAAAGCCAAGAAGAGAGAAATGTGGTTTTAGGTAGTGCTATTCTCTCTGAAAGTCTTCCCCATGCATTATTGGCTAATTCCTCATCCTTTAAAACTCAGTTTCCGAACCACTTTCATAGAAAGTTTTTTCAGACTTTCCCTTCTGTTTAGATGCCTGACATTGCATCTTATACATCCTTCTGTCATATATTTTTGCACTGAAATGTAATTGTTGCTTTATTTATCTATTTCATTAGAATAGGCATTTCTTGGGAGAGGGGGATAAGTCCTTTAAAACTTTATACACAGCACTTAGCATAATACCAGGTATGTAAGTATTTAATAAATGTATTATTAATGGATATTCACTATTTATTTAATCCCTTACACGTACTATATTATAAAATATTTCTGTCTACCAATAATATTTTAAAGTGCATGATATAATCAGTGTTTCTACTTTATTAATCAAAAATATTTTATCTGACTGTGCCTATAAATATAATAGGTGGAAAAAGGTTTTAAGTGTTATAATTACTTGTCAATTTAGATTGTTTCTGTTTCATTTTCCTCATATGCGCTTGTACAAAATTTAGCTAAAGGTGTAAAGTTCCAATATTAAAAACATAAAGTATTTCAATGTCATTCACAGGACAGTACATAACAATTCCCTGCTTTTATCATAAGATCCTGGAATCCTGACAAAAGGAATATAAAGAATATTTGAAGTAATCAAATTTAACTTTCCACTTCAAAAACAAGCCTCTTTTGGGACAGCAGATGGTGTAATGGTTAGGTCACTGGACTTCCACGTAGTCAACTGTAGTTTGAGTCCAGAAACTGGCAGCCTAAAACTCACGCTGGGCATGTGTGCATGCGTGCCCAAGATCCCAGGAAGAAAATGAAGGAGAAGGGATTACAACACAGCCATCCCCCCGAGGGTGATTTCTTGCTTTCTGTCTGTCTTCCTCTGTATCTCTGGCAAGCACATACACCATGTAACAAAAATCTCTTAAAGAAAAAAATAAAACCCTCTTTTTCATGTCCCTGTTAAGTGACCATGCAGTCTGTGCTTGAACCCCTCCAGTGATGGAGAACACCTTAGATTCCTTTTCAAGTGGTTCTGACTCCAGAATCCACAGACTTTTCCTGTCATGTGAAGAGACTGCCTCACATATAGGCAGGGCCTCGTACAGGTAGAAGAAGCTGGCACAGATTACCCAGCTCAGCAGTCAGGAAGTGGACCCAGGGACTAAATTTGTTTACAAATCCTGTGTGAAGATTTCTAACCAGGCCATTTTTTGCTGGGGCATCTGAATTCTTTTTTTTTTTTTTTTAATTCACCAGATCCAAACCTTATTTTAAGCCACACTTCATTGGAGCTTCTTGTAACTGCTCAGATTTTGAACGGCTGGAATTAAATGTAAAAGACCATAATATCTTACACCCATAAAGTAATAAAAAATTAATCTACCATTATTGTTCCTATTATTAATAGAAATTAAGCAACTAACCTGTAATGATCCCCACTCAATACAGCACCCCGTTTTGGAGGGCAGAGCTTCCAGGTGCTAAGGAGGGGCTGTGCTGCAATTGTGTCAAACTAATCTCAGCACAAACTAGTGCATTTATTATGCAAATTTTCAGGATAATTAACACAATATCAAGGACATAATTTTAAAACTGCTATCAGAATTCAGCATCAAATTATTATTATTTTTAGAGAGATTTTTCCCATAGGGCGTGTACATTCTCTAGAGAGATAGAGAGAAAGAAAGTGAGAAATCACCCCCCAGGGGGGATGACCATACGGTAATCTCTTTTCCTCCATTCTCCTCTTGGGATTTTGGGCACACATGCACACACGCTCAGTGTGAGTTTCAAACTGCTGGGCCTAGGACTCAAACCGCAGTCAATTATCTCAGAGTCCAGTAACATAATCATTACTCCTGGTTCCACATCGGATAGTGTAATCACAACTATCAAGATTTTTTTTTTAAGATAGCATTCTAGAGATTTTTTTTTAATTTATTTATTTTCTTTCATGAGAGAGAGAGAGAGCTCTCGACAAGGTCTTGTTGTGCCACAGTTCTCCCTCAGCCTTCCAGTCAGCCAGGATTCTAGGTATGCCCAACATGTCAGGCCAGTCCCAGATCTGAACCTGGGCCACACACATGGCTCTAGTATCAACAGCAGAGCCATACAATCTGTACCATGGGGGTTGGGCCAGCACTCTGGAGTTTTGCCAAAAATTCAAAGTGGTATGACATATGAAAAATTCTGCTGATTATTGTTGTAATAGAAGCAAGAAGTTATACTGTAATTGACTTAAGATTGCTCATGAGTTATATATTAAAGATCCAAAATCTACTTTTCTTTTAAAGTTTATTTCTTTCATCATGAGAGAGAGAGAACCTTGACAGGGTGTTGCCATAACACCCCACCACCACCACCATGAGTCTTGCAGCCAGCCAGGATTACAGAAAAACACTGACACACCCTTCTGTTCTGGTCAACCCGGGAACCAAACCCAAGAGACTTCCCATATGACCCTAGTATTGCAGAGTGATGCCCTACTGCAGCTGGACCCAAATCTTACTTCTAAAGTCTTTGATTCTGTAAACTTCTAAAGGTTTTGAAAATGTGCTACAATCCCAGTGTAGGTATTACCTATTTTTTTTTTTTTGTAGAGGTTTTCGCTATAGAGCGCGTGCACTCGCCAGACAGCCAGAGAGAGACATAGAGACAGAAAGTGAGAAATCACCCCCCAGGGGGGATGGTCACACCGCAATCCCTTCTCCATTCTCCTCTCGGGATCTTGGGCACACGCACACACGTGCCGGCGTGAGTTTTAAGCCACCGGGTCTGGGATGCGAACCGCGGTCGACTACGTGGGAGTCCAGTGACATAGTCATTACGCTAACTGCTGGTTCCCTACCTATTTTTTGTAGCCAAAGGAAAAAACAAATTAGGAAATGATGGCACCTATATATTTGACCCTCTGCTCGGGATTATGGAGACTATTGGAGGCATAATCCCAATCTCAAGTGATTTTCAATCTAGACAAGGAGAAACAAACATTAATTCACTTGATAACAATATAAATAAGTACGGGTATACAAATCATCACTGTAGACAGTTAGGACCCCAAATCCTTAACTAATTATTTCAAGAGACACCCTAGGAAAAACATCGTTTAAATCAACATTCCTGAAAATGCACATTTGTTACCAGCTGTGACTTGAACACCAATAATGGTCCTACAAACTGATCAACCTACCAGGACTTTGCTGAAAGATTCTTTTTCTATGTGTAGCTTATAGCCTTGGCTGGAAGCAAATAGACTTATGCAAATTCGTTGTCAACTCTACTCAGATTAACCGAAAGATAGTTTAATCCTCTGCTGCATATTCAATAGGCCATTGGATCATAGAGCTAATCTAAGAAGGTTTATGAAGTGTTTATCTCAGTGCCTGCCTGCCTAGCACTGGAAGGTAAATAAAAATTCTTTCACTTTTATCTATTTCTTCTCGTTCCCTTAACTACTCCCAGTTCCCCAATCGAAGTATAGAGCACATTTTTATATTTGAGCATGGTGAAAGAAAAACCAATTAACTCCCTGATATTGCTATGCAAATACTACATCTTCAAACCTCAAGGATAGTTGTACAGAAGAGACCAGTATATAAATAATACCTTATATATCTGAGAGAAAACCCTGAGCTAAATTCTTCTCCATTTAGATGAAGCTAATGTGAGTCCCTTGGAAAATCTCCAGACTGAGGAAGCTCCATTTCAGCCAAAGCCCTGACTCATCCCACTGCTTGACTTCATTCAGCATGAGGCTGAGAAAGCTCTGAGCGGCTCTGTACAGAATCCCAAGAATAGCTCCTACCCTCAAGACCCAAGGGCCTGCTGTGGTCACCTCATTTAGAAAAGTCTCTGGAGGTGTAAGATCCAAGCAACTATAAACGTGAATTACAATTTCTGAGGGAACCAAAGCCAAGAACTCCCACTTTCTCACTTACTCTAGATTCTAGAATTTAGGAAAGCTTTTTCACCTACTTGTTCTTCCTCTTCTTTATAAATCCATTCCTTCTTTTTTTCTTCAGCTTCCTCAAACTTCTCTCCTCCTTAATTCCTCACCTTTTCTCCCCTTCTCTCTGTGTCCATTCCAGGGGTCAACACCACTGCTCTCCATCCTCACTGCCCTCTCTCTTGTCTCCACCTTCACCTCTCCTCAGTGTATGCCTCCTCCTGTCTCTCCACCTGAGACTCTTTCTGTTGCCTCCTTGTTCCTTGTAAAGTAAAACTGAATTCCAGGTCCTGGCTTTGTGGTCTTGTAAGACAGTTTTACTTTTCCTTGTGCTATATTTCAAAGACAGAAAGGCAGTATGATACAATAGAGAGAGCAGAAGACCTGGGAGTTGGAGATGTGGCTCTGGCCTTGCTCAACAAATGATATCAGTGTTCATCCATCCTAAAGCACTTTTAAAAGTTATTGACTACTAGGCAAATTCACAGAAATTGATAGGGAATTGGTAACAATAATAAAATCATAAACATTTATATAGTCCTTGTTATACCTCACACATTGTTCTAACCACTTTATAAATATTAGCTCACTGAATCCTCAAACCACCATAAGAGGTGCACAAAGAGGGTGGGAAGGGGGCAAGTTTCTTATCTTAAACATTCTTTCATTATTGTTTTAAAATTTTTAAACAAGACTATGGAGTTCAACATTTCCATTTCACTAAGGAAGACAATTGGGTGGTCAGAAAAGTCATAATGTATTTTCTATGCAAAAATGTATCATGACTTTTCCAACGAACCAATAAAATTAATAAAATTAAGTTTTGCCTTATACACAGTCATCTGCTGATTATTTTCCCCCTGCAGTGCAGGGTGCTTCACTGGGGAAAAAAACAGTTCCAAATGCTTGTGATCAGTTTATGTACCAGCTTTCTCTTTTATAAACAGAAAATAATGCTAACAAGATTCACAATGATGAGATTACACAATAAAGCAAATTATTCGATATCCAAAAGGCACAAATGATCATAGTCAAAACATTGTCATTACCCTCAGGAACATAATTATCATGTGTTAAGTAAATACAGTTACAGGTTGATTTTAAGCCTCCTGTCTAGCAGAATGGCAGAGGTTTTTCCTTTTAAACAGATAGGTAAATTTTTCTTGTAGAAATCTAAGTTCCTGGGAGTTACTAGAGTAGTTTAAAAAAAAAAAAAAAAAGGAAAGAAACTGAGCACAAAGCAGATCACTACACTTAAAAAAAGTAACATAAATGGCCTTATCAACCCACTCCAATTGTTCCTTACTCCTAATGCACATTTACTTTCAAGACAGTTTATTTCTGGGGCTCATCACTCCAGAAGGTATATTATTTCTCTTCTTAAAAATATTTTTTAAATTCCTGGGACCAGCAGTTAGCATAATGGCTATGTCGCTGGACTCCCATGTAGTCGACCGCAGTTCGCATCCCGGACCCAGTGGCTTAAAACTCACGCCGGGCACTTGTGTGTGCGCGCCCAAGATCCCGAGAGGAGAACAGAGGAGAAGGGATTGCGGCATGGCCATCCCCCCTGAGGGTGATTTCTCGCTTTCTCTCTGTCTCTTTCTCTCTGTCTGACGAGCACACACGCCCTATAGCAAAAACCTCTAAAAAAAATACATATATATTTTTTAATTCTTCACATTCTTCCTAGAAATAAACCAGTTCTTACTTCTGAGACTCCTGATGTGCAAACATCCAAATTATAAACAGGAACCATTTGGTTTTAAAAGGTTGTACAATTTCTAGGAAACAATATTAGATACTCTTTCTGACACGTTTAGTCAAATAAAATAGGAACATTTCTCTAACACCATGGATTTAATTTTTAAAATTAATTCATACAAGTTCAGTTCTTATCATTCAAACATACTGGGTTGCAAAGCCCCCTTACATTATCTATAATAAAAGGTTTGCTAAACAATTTAATAGTCTAATAAGTCTGATAAGAGGTGACAACTCCAAAATTTCTGTATACACTGCTATCGCGGGGTCACAGTCTGGCTGGAGAAGTCAGTGACTTATTTTGAAGCTTCATTTGCAGTCAGTTTTCACTTCAGTGGTGTGTTCATACATAAAAGTAGCACACATTTTTTAAAAATATCATGTCCATGTTTCCATAAAATTGAGAATACTCTGATTATCCACATTGAGAATACACTTTTATTCAGGGTGGCTCTAAGTGGCTGATGGGTATTATTGGAGGGAGATTAATATCTTTTCCTGTTCCCATCCCTTTAAGTAGGTTAGGCAACATCCCTTTACTGTAATTATTAAGAAATAATAATAAAAATAACATAAAAATAACAACTCATTCTAATACCTCTAGCAGTGACTACAGTATACATAGAAGTGTATGTAGAGTACACAGAGGTGGTGAATAGATGCATGATACAATGCTTATACAAACACTGAAGATTCAGAGACCTGTCATAGCCCTTCTTGAAGGCCAGACCAGTTACTGCCATTGGAAGAGCTAAACTGGAATCCAGTAGGAGCGGCATTTCCAAGTCCTCTCTTTCCCCCAGATCACTATAACTGATTTGGAAAGAGCATGGCTTAGTGCCACTTTGAGAGTCATAAATTCAGTTACAGTATATTCTTGAAGTTATTAAAATAGTATTTATAGAATGTAGTTTACCTCATTGAGACTGTTCTTCCTTATAGTCTGGCTATATTGTTGTTTTGCTGAATTTACTTTTACAATTTTATTGAGTATTTAAGTGTCATCTACTCAACTTCATACTGTGTGTGGGTATAGTAAGTGCTTAATATTTGTTGAATAAATAAATGGATACCATGAGCTTTTATTGAACCACAAAGCTATTGCGACTGTTAAGTAATACATATGAGAGAATCTGGAATCATAGATTTCTAAAAGTTCATCTACCCATAAAAGGCACCTGAAAAATCCCAGAATTTTTGTGCAAAACTGTGTAAATCTATTTTTGTGGGAAAAATTTCCACATCTTTCATTGGATTCCCCAGCGGGAATCTGTGATCCTGAAGAGATTAAAAATTACTAACACAATGTACCTTGTCTATTATAACCCCTTGTCACAGAAATGGCTAGCCTGGAGGCTCAGCTGTTGTGATAAATGCTGCTAGGATGCTGTGGAGCCCATATAGGAGGCCGCATGGGTTCAATTCCTGACCCAACCTAAACAGACCAGAGGTGGCAGCATACACCTATAACCCTAGCTAACTTGAAGGCTAGGCAGGAGGATGGAGCCAGGGAAAGACCCTGTCAAAAATCAATCTATCTATTTCTCTTTCTTTCTCTCATATTAAAAGGAAGAAGAAAAAAAAATAGCCAACCCAACTCTGCTTACATACCTTCAATAACAAGAAACTTAGTACTAAATGAGGCAATCTAAGCTATTTCCACATTTCACAGCTCTGATAAATACTGAACACCGATTCTGTTCCTGTAACTTCTGGTTGACCCCAGTTACATCCTCCAGAATCACACAAACATCCCTATGCCACTTGACAACCCTTTTACTTATTTTTAGATAGCTGTCATAACGCATTCTATCTTCTTTTGTGTAAGCTGTTAAATCCTCAACTCTTTCATCTAGAGTCAACATTTCTACTCCCATGCTCTCCCTAGTACTCAGGGCACCCATCTCTACTCCCATTCTCCCCCTAGTACTCAGGGCACCCATCTCTACTCCCATGTTCCCCCTGGCACTCGTTGCACCCATCCCTACTCCCATTCTCCCCTGGCACTTGGTGCACCCATCTCTATTCCCATTCTCCCCTGGCACTCAGTGCACCCAGGACTCTGTCCAGCCCTCCTAGAGCTGAGCACAGCTCTCTTGTTCTTGTTATGGGCAACTTGAATTTATAAAATGAACAGTTCATTGTCTCAGAGACAGTTGCTTCACACACTGACAGAGTTGACTCACAACTAACTACAATCCCTAAGGATTCTTCCCTATTTGTGCTGCAGTTCCACCTTACATGGCCATCCACTCTATCCATACAGTTAGACTGAGTTCCTATTGCAAGGTTTTGCAATTATTCCTATTAAATGTCCACTTCTTAAAATATACCTGCTTTGGACTGAGGTTCTTAAGGATTCACAAGTCCTATCAATCCAAATTTTGGCCATGATCTGGGGGATTCCCTCCACCCAGTTTCATACTCCCTCTAGTTCAGATAGATCTTCATGCACATTAATGCCTTATTTAATATTTAACATCTAATGCATTGATCATAAAATAAATGTTGCACAAGAGAAACCTAAAATAAGCAAGAGTGAGGTTATTAAGAGCATGGATTCCAGATCTAGACATCGATATTCAAATCTTGGTACTGCCACTTACTAACTGTGGGACTTTAAGCAAATCATTTAACCTCCCTATTTCTTGGCTTCCTCACTGTAAAATGAGGTAAGTAGAAGTCAGCAGGTGGCATGGTGCTTAAGGTGCTAGACTACCACATGGCCAACTGCAGTTCAAGTCCCAGACCCATTGTCTTGAAAATCATGCTGTGTGTGTGTGTGTGTGTGTGTGTGTGTGTGTGTGTGTGTGACCAAAATCCAGAGAGGAGAATGGAGAAGGAATTGTGGCATAGCCATCACCCCTGGGAATGATTTCTCACTTTCCCTCTTATTGTCTCTCTCCAACTCTCTCCAGAGACTGCACACATCCTATGGGGAAAAAAAAAACTAAAAAATAAGTTGTTATTTGTTTCAAGTATATTTGTAATTGCTCATTGAAACATTTTTGTGACAGCTACTTTAAAATCCACATCAGATCATTCTAACAGCTGTATTATTAGGGCGTTTATTGGCTTTAGACATTCAAGTTCATATTTCCTGTTTCTTGGCATAAGCAATGTTAATGGAAACCTGGATATTTAAAGTATTATGAGACTATAGTTCTTATTTAAGTGTCACAATAGCTGGGGGGCAGAGTGCAGCTCTGCTCTGCCAGATGGAGATGGAAGTCCAGGTTCCCTACTCAGTCTTCTTACCAGTGAGCAGTGGTGAGACTCCTGGCTCTCCACAGGCATCTTCTGATACCACGCCAGCTGGCAGGAGTATTAGCTGCTTACGCCTTGCTACTGCTGGTTGCCTTTGACAGCCTCAGACGAGTGGATGACTAGGCTTACACTTGGCTTTTGTGGTTGGGATGGGGGTGATTCAGTTTACTGCTGTCCTGCTAGGTTGCCTCTTCCCTGGTTCTTTGGCTACAAAGAGCAGGCTTTTTTGTGGGTTGTTTTTTGCTTGATGGTTTGTTGTGTCTGTGCCCACTGGTGTTCCCTGGTTGCTAGCTTTTCCAATATCCAGTCTGAGATGCTGAATATTAGAAAGAGAAAGAAAGAAAACCTAGAGAGCTCACTGTTGTGTCCTTCCTCAGGTCCCAAGGTCCATAGCCAATTTGCCTTCTTCTCTTAACTTTCAGAGTCATTTTGTATTTATTTTATATATACAAGGTCTTTAAAAAATGTTATGATTATCATTATTTTTTTTAAAAGGTGATCCAGACCCCTAGCTTGGTGGTTAAACAATGTGTATAGGGAACTGGATCCCACATGGCCAACTGAGGTTCAAATCCTGGCTCTGGTGGCTTGAAAAGCACACTGAGTATGTGTGCATGCATTCCCCAAATCCTGACAGGATGAAGAAAGGGATTGCAGGGTGCTTCCCTGCTCCTACCCCATGAACACATGCACCCTCTGACAATTAAAAAAAATATATGCATGGGTTTCAAAATATTTTGCACCAAAAGAAAGTCATACTTTAATTCCACTTTTCCACATACTTTTTGAAGTATCCTCAAATAATGACCAGGGTTTTTAGTTGTATTTAACTGGAAGGATAGGGAAACGTACTCCATTTTCCCAGAGCACTGGTTCATTTATGTGAAACTTCAATCTACTGGGCTCTAAGACTATCCTGCAGATCCCCACAAGCCCACAAGGATGGCAACCAATTTAACCCTGTGCTGGGGTGGCAGGGACGGGCTTTCACTGTGATACCTTCTCAGACTGATTCCCACACATACCTGGGACAGCTTCCTTTACTTATTGCCCTTCTACTGAGCTGCAGAATCAGAATAAATCCCATCTGCTGTCCTCCCTCACTCCAGCTGGCCCCCATAGGCACACCTCGATTCTGTTCCATTCATAGATCACTCTTCAGGACACGGACTGGGTGGGTTACCACTCTTACTGCACTCCTCCTTGCCAAAATCTCCGGTGTGGATGGTCAGAATGGACCTCTCCCCGCCCCCATTCCCACTTGCCCTTTGGCCATTCCTCACTGCTGTGTGGCTGAGGTCCAGCTAAGCATAGTAAGTGTTTGATACTGAAACATTTAGGTCCAAGGTAGTGTGACTATTCTTGATCTTTGTTTTCTTGAATCTCTCCTTGGTATCTGACACTTCACCAAACTTCCTTTTAATAGTACCTTACAGATTTATAACAATTTGCCATTTGTGTGTACTTCCTCATGTTATCCCATTTTCTCTTCACAGCAGCCCTGCAAGATGACCAGAACAGTATTGTGCTCACATTAGATATGAAGAAACTGAGGCACAGAGCTATCCATAGGACTTGCCCACATTGACATACTAGATGCCAAGGCCAAGACTAGATAAATCTGATTTCTTAGGGCTTATTCGACATCATATTTTGGCTTTTGATGGTACTATAATAATGAGAATATTATAGTATTACTATTTTATTTCCAGGCACCTTACAAAACCTAATATTATATATACATACCACAGAGTCCAAGGCTCAGGAAGGTTAAGTAACTTGCCTACAGCCTCTCAGCTAGTAAGAGGCAAGGAGCTCTTATTCTGCCCTTGGCCTTCTGATATTCTCACACTACATAATCATCTATCAAAAAAACAATTTACTGTATGGCCTCTCTTCTACTTTTCTAAATTTGTACAAACAATCCTGTTTTCATCTCCAAAATCCACTCCTTTATATCTACAGTTGCCAAGTGGAGATTTCCACTCAAATGGCTTGTCATCGTTTCAAGTCCCATGTGACTAAAAATGAATTAATTACCCTCACCCTCCAACCAGTTCTTCCTCCCACCCTCTAGAGCACCGACATTCTCCCAGCCATAGGGCACAGAACTTTAGAGTCATCTTTGACTCATCCCTCCTCTCATCCCCCATATCCCATCTGTCAGTCACAAAGTCCTATTGTATGTTCCTATAAAACTGCTCTTTTCTTACCATGTACTTCCCTTTTATTCTCATGGTTACCTATTCAAGGACCTAAGAAACAGATGTTATTGGGTCAGTCTTCTTTCACCAAACACGCAGTTTTTAGGATCATCCCTATTGAGTTCATCTTCTATTCCATTGTCAGACTAATCATCCTTAACACAGCTCTAAAATATTACTTCCCCTGCATATAAATGTCCAAAGATTCCAGAGTCCATACAAAAAGAGACAAGAGTCCCAAGAGTAGATTTCAAGCCCCCAAGAACCTATCTACTCCCCCCCA
>NW_006159602.1:806177-807027 GCF_000334495.1 Tupaia belangeri chinensis | reverse complement strand
GAGATTTCAAGCCCCCAAAAACCTCCCTCCCCCCCCCCCCCCCGGTTGAGCAGGCTAACCCAGTC
Organism: Tupaia belangeri chinensis; assembly: GCF_000334495.1. Taxonomy (NCBI): domain Eukaryota; kingdom Metazoa; phylum Chordata; class Mammalia; order Scandentia; family Tupaiidae; genus Tupaia; species Tupaia belangeri. The sequence continues at coordinate 806,962 of NW_006159602.1, read as the reverse complement.
TGATCTCTGCTAATCTCCATGGTATCGTTCCTATTTTTCCCCTCACCTAGACTGCCTTTCTAGTCATTTCTGTTTGCTCCTATCCAAGCTATCCTTTAGCTTTATGTGGCACTGCACTGTTCTCAAGAGACCTGGTACTTTGGAACCATAAAAATCATTAAACCCTGCTACATAGAGCTTGTACCATCCATCTAAGCATCAGGTCATGCTCTGAGCTGAGTTTACCTTCCTTTTCTGTGAATCAGCCACATCTCCCAACTAAACAGTATTAAGCTCCAGAGAAAATTTGGAAAAGGGACATAGCTCAGGCTCCTCTGTCCTCCATGGCTCTTAGCAAAGTGCCACGTAGGAAGAAGCAACACAATAAATCGGTGCTCCTTAACACTTTAATCTGCATGTACTAGGCTTGTTTCCCTGGATCACCCATGCCATCCTGGCACTTACAGTCTACATACCACATTTTGAGAAACTCTGATTTTTTTCAGGATAAAGCGAATTCATGCCCAAAGTAGACATGATATTGGTTTTTATTCTTATGCCTGTCAACTAAGATCAGCAGTAACTCAAATATGTACAATTTTCTGTTGTCCAAAAGTTGTTTTTTAAAAATGATGACAATGTACTGAGACCAGCAGTTGGCATAATGGCTGTGTCGCTGGACTCCCATGTAGTCGACCGCGGTTCGAGTACCGAACCTGGTGGTGGTGGTAGGGGGACCAGCAGTTAGCATAATGGCTATGTCGCTGGACTCCCACGTAGTCAACTGCGGTTTGAGTCCCAGACCC
>NW_006159602.1:804038-806007 GCF_000334495.1 Tupaia belangeri chinensis | reverse complement strand
CAAAAAAAAAAAAAAAAAAAAGCCTCACACCGGGTGTGTGTGCGTGCATGCCCAAGATCAAGAGATTGGAGGAGAAGGGATTGCAACATGGCCATCCACCCTGGGGGGTGATTTCCTGCTTTCTGTCTCTGTTTCTCTCTTTCTGGCTAGCGCACATGCCCTATAGCAAAATCCTCCCCCCCCCAAGAAAAAAAAGATGAAGATTTATCTTGCATAAAAGAAATTTCTAGGTATTTTGAGGGATGTGAAATATTTAAGCAGGAATTTCACCTATAACTGATTTGATAATAATCTCATGCAATAGATGAATTACAAAATTCACTTGAGGATTAAACATGGAAATTAGGATGCAGAACTGTCCCAGCTAAAAATGTAATTCATTAGACAATGCAGCAAACATGATTTTACAATGAATTATATGCCAAAAAAAATACAGAAAGTAAGGCAGAGGAATAAGAAAAGAACCACATGATGCTTTTAGCAGGACAGAATCATGTAATGAATTCCCAAAAACAACTTATTATACGTTGAATATTTATGAAAGTAAATCCAGTAGTAAAAAATAATGCAGATCATTTAGAAAAAAAGAATGAGATACTTGAAAATAATGTTTCATATTTAAATTAATAACAGAATTGAATAAAATAGTGCATTCTTTAGAAGCAAGTATGTTACATATGGAGGTTTCTTGACAAAGGAGAACTAGAGAAGATTTCAAAGAGTGCCACAATTTTGTGGAGAGTGCATTTTAAGTAGTCAGCTTGAGGTTAATTGTGGTTTTTTAATGGACACTGTTTCTGGTTTCATAGTGTGCTGTTCGATTTTGAGAAATAGATAATAACATGGTGACCACAATTAAAGTAATAACATAATAATGATAATGTAAAGTTAGGGACATAGTTTTCTCTCTTTTTTAAAAGAATTATTTTATTTAACTTTATTTATTTATTTTTATTTGACCAGAGAAGGGCAGAGTAAGAGAGAAAAAGAGAGAGAAGTAAAGTGAGAAGCAAGCCACCAGGTCCAGGATTCAAACCACGGTTGACCAAGTGGGAGTCCAGTGCTCTTAACTACCATACCACCTGTTGGCCACGTTAGTTCTCTTTAAGAAGATACCACGATCTTGAGATAAATAACACTTTCTAAGTTTCTATCATTAAAACAACAACCTCACTTTTGCTTGCACATCAGTAGCTAGGAGATAATATAATTTTTCTAGTCAGTTCCAATTATTAGAACATTCTCCTTCATAAAGCAGAAATTTGCTTCTCCAAACGAGTAGTCCCAACTCTGCTCTTTGAAATCTTCTAGGTCAAGTTTTCTCCCTTTGCTTCAGGAAAGGTCTTCTAATATTTGAATTTATCTTTTAGATTTTCTTTCTCTTCTTCTGGCTAAAAATTCTTAATATCTTTGGACTATGTTTCATAGGGTGTATTTCCCAAAAGCTCCCCCAGTCTAGCTGCCCTTTTTTTTTTTTAATCATCTTACAGCTCATCAATGCCTCTCAAAGCACCACACTCACTCTTTAGTATGAGACTCCAAATTTGGCCCACCTAGAAGAGAATCTAGGAGAACTATTACCTCGTATAATGTGCACCTGAGACTTTCTATTAATACTACCTAAGATTACATAAGCTATTTTAGTAATTTCACCACACCACTACTCATATGTAGTTCATTATAACCTCAAAGTTCCCAACCCCCACCATGAACTATTTTAAGTCACTGTCTATCTCCTTTGTTCTACACATATTCAATAGAGTTTGCAGAACCTATAGTCAAGGTTTTACATTTACAATTTTATATGTCATAGTTCTTCCCTCTCCCTATAAGACCCTAGATTTGGAGCCCAGGTCATTATATCTAAAGATACCAGTTAGCATCACTGTCCTTCTCTAGTACCTGTCATGGTTCTTTGTGATGTCAGTAATCATTTAGATGACTATTTCACTCCTCCCCTCACCGCTCT
>NW_006159602.1:800696-803909 GCF_000334495.1 Tupaia belangeri chinensis | reverse complement strand
CTCTGTGCTTTGAACAATGCTTGGAAAATAGCAAGGGTTCAATAAATAATTACATAATCGTGAGTGAATTAAATCATGCTATTTTACTAAAACTGACAGTAATAATTGCCTCTAGAAAGAAGCAATGGGGGGGGGCAGCAGTTAGCATAATGGCTATGTCGCTGGACTCCCACGTAGTCGACTGTGGTTCACGTCCTGGACCCGGTGGCTTAAAACTCACACCGGACGCGTGTGCATGCATACCCAAGATCCCAAGAGGAGAATGGAGGAGAAGGGATTGTGGTGTGGCCATCCCCCCTAGGGGGTGATTTCTCGCTTTCTGTCTCTCTGTCTCTCTCAGTCTGTCTGGTGAGCGCAGCAGCCCTATAGCGAAAAACCTCTCCAAAAAAAAGAAAGAAGCAATGGCTGGTTGGAAGACAGATAGATGTAAAGAATACTTTTCTCTGCATACAGTTTTGTAGCCTTTATATTCTAATACATGTGCATGTATCTCCTACCTCAAGAAGGAAATTTTAAAATTGGGACAAAGATTATTTTAATGAGTTTATTTTATCACTTTTCAACATTAAAATCAAGGTTTGCTTTTTTTGTTTTCAGAGTAATGCTGCCATGTAACATATGAACTCTCCTTTGATATTTTGTTCCATTTGCAAAATCAAAAAGCATGCTTTCTATATATTTAAGGTGAGTGCTTTGTAGAGTTCTTGGGTGTAGGAAGTACTGTAGTATGCAGTGATTCAGAAACTCAAATATATAAGTATATTTATACACACACACATACACATATAGTATAGGCATCATTTTTTAGTAAACTAGTAGGAATTTCTGATAATTGACATAGTCATTATCTTCTAAGTGTTTATAAATATTTAGCATAATAGTGCATTCTTAGATTTTAGAAATCAGCATCAACTAAATTGACTGATCAGTCTTAAGAATCCTTGGGCTGGGAAAAAAAAATAAGAAAAAGAATCCTTGGGCTGGGACTGGCAGGTAGTGTGGTGGTTAAGATGCAGGTCTACCACATGGTTGACTGTGGTTTGAGTTCCAGATCTGGTAGCCTGCTTTCTCACTTTCCCTCTCTCTCTCTAGTCAATTAAAAAAATGACAGTAACAATATTAATAATAAAGAAAATAAATAATAATTATTATTTTTTAAAGAGTCCTTGAACCAGCTAGTGGCATGGTGGTTAAGGATCCTACTTGACCAACTAGGCAATTTGAAACACAGACCCCATAACTTGAAAAACACATAGGGTAAATGTGCACACGTGCCCAAAATCCTGAGAGAAGAATGGAAAAGATTGCGGCATGTCCATCCCCTTCTTCCCACCCTTCCCAGGGCATGTGGGGCAGTGCTTTCTCACTTTCCCTCTCTTTGTTATTCTGGCAGATGGGTGCATCCTATAGCAAAATTGGAAGAAAAAAGAATCCACCACTTTCCCTGTTTGAATATCATTCAATGTCTTAACTTTTCTAGCATTAGTCAATCCTAAAAAGTTACTAGGGAGGACTTTAGAGCTATTCAACTCATTAAATGCCATAAAATAGTTGACTCTAAAGAACCAATCTCATTGAAGCTATAATACAGGATTTTACTATTTATCCTAGACTGCCAGTCTCTCTTTCTCTCTGTCTTAGGTTTTCCAACTCAAAAATCACTGTCCATTTTTTTTCAAATGGAAATCAAATCTGAATTGAGATTTCATATACTGTCACTATAGCATCTTTCACAAACAGGGGCCTCTTTAGTTCATACTCTCCTCAAATATTATTTGCACAAACAAAATTGGTTGCTTTTCTTTCATATATTGGCCATGTTCTTTGTAACGACTTTAGTGGAAAGCATTTCTATGTGGATATGTTAGTGTCTTGAAATATGGCTTTTACTTTCATCTCTCAGCTCTAAATTTTCCAATACTTTTTTCAAAACTCCCTGAGAAATTATTGAGACAATTTTGTTTTCAAATAAAGTCACAAGTAACAAATAACGAATTGAAAGATCTTGGAGTAATATTCAGCCTCAGTTATTTTTATGAAGCCATGTAGAATGAGATACATAACAGAAAAACAGAAAGAGAAAAAGATATTTTCTTTTCATGGTTATATAGTATGGGCAAGCTGTGCTCATATTTATTTATCCTGTGCTGACCTCAGAAAACTAACTCATGCCGTTGTGCCCATGGGATTACATTATTATAATGCCCTTCTAACTCAAGCTTCCAGCAATGACTTGAGAATGAGGAAAATGACAAATGACACAAAAGGAACTGTTTGGCTAAACTAATCGCTAGTGTGAGACAGAAACGTGCATATCTTCTAGGAAACCACAACCTGTGTGTAAGACAAATCCTTACACAAAGAAGGCATTCAATAAATGTTTACTAAGTTGAATTGAACCATACTGGTTTCTCACTTGACAAATAAAACTTTCTATAATCCATTCTATCCAGGATAAACAATAAAAATGAGCAAGATAATCAACACCTCTTCCAACTCTTCCACAAACCTTCAGAATCAGAAGTGGAAGGACAACCTAGAGATGAGATGGTGACAGGAAGATCAATGGTATATTTGGGGGGAAATGAGCAGGGAGGGTTTCCCAGAATAATGAGTTCATAAAGGGAACATTATGCTGAAAGCCTTGATAATATCTGTTTATCAATGTATTTTTAAAGATGTGCTTATAAATTTTAGTTTAACCTAGTTTGAATTCCCTATAGAACAGGACATATATTGTACTTATTGCCAGAAATGTTATTGATTGTATCCAGAGGCTATGTCCAGAGAAATAAACGACATTAGGCTTCCAACCTTTTACTCATCTTTTATGTTCTTTAAAAAACTGTCAGAACAAAGCACAATGTTCCTTACCATTTTAATAGAACTGTAGCTTTCTCAAAAGATGAAAGAAAACAGAAGATAGAAATTTACACTGTTGAGGAGGATCATTGAAAATGACTTAAAATTAAAAAATTGTCCATCCATCTATCAAACACAACCAGAAGTAAAGACAGACAATCCAGACTCCAAATGGACTTTAGGAAATTATTAGTAATGTGTTCTAGTTTTTTAGAATTATTATAGTGAACAGAATAAACACATAATATATAAAAATTCTGAATGTTATTTTAATTATGATAGACTGAGAACAGTTCTTAAATAGTGACACATTTCACATTGAAAAATGCAAATGAATGAGCACTGTGGTCC
>NW_006159602.1:795620-800675 GCF_000334495.1 Tupaia belangeri chinensis | reverse complement strand
GTGTTTTTTTTTCTCCCTCTTTTTTTTTTTTTTTTTTTTTGGCTGTTATCTAATCATTTAAGTCAAGTTACCTTTAAATTAATATTACTGGCACAAATCACATTGCATTGATTTCTCCTGACCAATCTTCAGCCTGCCCTTCATTGTGCCCTCTACACATTTTGCAGCCAATGAGTTAATTTCTGAAGCAGGCAATGAATTAACTTCTTACCATTTCATTTTGTTCAAATGTTCTATTTAAATTCTTTCTTTAAACAAAGGACCATTCTTCTATCCTTTTGTTATTGTATGCTCCTTTTGAATTGTTTCCAGGAATAAAATAACTGATCATGAAAACCCCAAACAGTTGCTCTTAATATCCTTTGTATAAAGTTACTAGATGATGGCACTCTTTCATGATTAACAATCCTAAAATGTTCCCTACATGTGGTATATTAAATGCTCCCTCTGTAAGACATCATCTTACATGCCCATTGTCAATTTTAGACATGGAAAATTATAGTGTTAGCAGACAGTCTTATACTTCATTCAAAATATATCAATACCAGGGGCTGAGAGGTGACGTGGTGGTTAAGGGCACTGGACTTCCACATGGCCAACCACGGTTTGAGTCCTGGATCTGGTGGCTTGCTTTCTCACTTTCCCTTTCTCTCTCTCTCTCTCTCTCTAGTCAAGTTAAAATAAGTAAATAAAGTTAAAAGTAAAATAATTCTTTTAAAAATGTATATATCAATACCACAAAAGGGATAGAAACAATGAGAATACCTGGGAAATATGTAGTAATGATGAAGATTTTTAATGCAGTTTTAGTAATATTTAAACATACATTCATTCCAGAACATTACTGAGAAATATTTTTAGAAATGTTTCTTTGGGAACTTTAATTATCATCAATGTATAAAAATAAATAACAGCATTTCTGTCCATATGGGCTTGGCTGGTGATGTTTTTGAGAAAAGCAGTTTTTAAAACATCAATATCGGGACCAGCAGGTGGCGTGGTGGTTGAGGGTGTCGGACTCTCACATGGCCCACCATGGTTCAAGTTCTGGAACTGGCAGCTTGCTTTCTCACTCTCTCTCTCACTTTGTCCCTCTCTAGTCAAATTTTAAAAATCAATAAAGTAAATAAATAAAGTTAAATAAAATAATTCTTTTAAAAAATCAGTATCTGTCTTTACATTTTAATATTCCATTTGAAAATGAAATAAAATCTGTTTACAGTACATCATACTCAAAATCTAAATTACTTCTTAGTTTGAGCTGAGTTCCAGAGAACACCATTCTTTTGAAAAAATAATGCAACTTCTGCCATGTAAGGATATAGAAAAGACTACTTTCTATGAACCAGGAAGTAGTTCATAAAAGAATCAGTAGTAGACACTGAATCTATTAGGGCCTTGATCTTAGGCTTTTCCACCTCCAGCACTGTGAAGAAATAAGTTTCTGTTTATAAGATACCCCCCCAAAAATAAATTTTTTAAAAATATGCTTAATAGTCCTCCTCTGAATTTTGTCTCTGATATGACTGGGGCTTCACCTGCTGACTTTGCTTACAGCAATAATATTGCCAAAATATAGCATTAGAACTTCCTGACAAGGAAGCTGACCCAGATTTTATTTGGATTTTTCAACATCCAGTAGTTTGTTTAGATATCATTTCTGGCATCTCAATCTCTCTAGCAGCCCATTCAGTCTATTTAATAAGAAATACATAGATTTTTAAAAATTAACCAATTAACAACTACGTGAGAAAGTCTTTTAAGTGACATTAATTTTAAAAAAATCTATAAATATGCAAAATAAATGCTCTTCCCACCTCCCCTCATTCTCTTTACACTCAAATTAGTATCATGTTTGACTTTATTAGCTTATTTGTTGCCTAGGGTAGGAAACATTTAACATACTCAACAAAACAAAGTATTTCCAAAGTAACAATGTTAAAAATCAAAAATGTATTGTTACCTATTATAGTCACCATTCTCTTACAATGCATTGTACATTTCAAAATTGCCATAAGAGTAGTTTTTAAATGCTGTTTTATTTTATAATTTCTTTCTTACTTTTAACTGCTGTACATCTGTACGGTGACATTATGGTTTTTCAAAGCATGCATGTGCTGTATGACTATTGAATCAAGGCTATTACCATATACAACATTTTCAACTAGAAACTTAGATTCTTTTGTCTGTTAATTTTTTTGTCCCCTGAGCCCCTCCCATCCACCCCCTAAGATCTACTCCCCCAATATCCACCCACTCATACTGTCTCTGGTATCTATACTTGCCCTCCCTGCTATTCTCTCTTCGAATCTTTTTATATCTGCCATAGAATGTGGACATTCCGTATATATTGAGTGTTGATATACCATCTTTGTCTTTCATTTTCTGGCTTATTTCATTTAGCATTAAATCTATGTTCCTCCACTTTGAATCAAATGGCAGAGTCTTGCCATTATTTATGGATGAGTAGTATTCCATAGCATATATGTGCCATATTTTTTTCTTTTATTTATTTTTTTAATTATTATTATCATCATAATCATCTTTATATTACATTGGATTACATATATTGGGTTACATATAATTTTACAGTGCATTACATTGCTTCTTCAAAAGGGAATGTCATGCATGTCAGTCAATACAGAGACATTAATCTCCCCCCTTCATCATTCAATATCTTTTCTATGTTTTTTCCAATCATTATTATTATTATTCTAATTATTTTTTAAAACCATCAATCACTACTTCTCATTTTGCTTGTAAAAAGACTTTACCCATCATGAAATACTTCTCAGACCAATCCAGTTGAGAATACTATACATGTCATCACCAACAGTAATAAGCCATATCTGTTTCTCACTAACGTCTTACCTTTCTATTGTTCTCTTGCTATCTTTCTCTATCCTCTTCTCCTCACCCCCGCCCCAATTCCACACTGTCCTATTCTTGTTAAGCACCTTCACTGCTTTTGTGTCCTCCAATTTTTCGCTCTCTACCATAGAGTGCGGATAGTCGGTATATATTGAGTGGATACATACAATATCTTTCTTTCATAGCCTGGCTTACTTCACTCAGCAACAGATCCTCCATATCTGACCACTTTCTAGCAAATGTCAGGGTCTTGTTATTTTTTATGGCTGAGTAGTATTCCATAGAGTAAATATATCACACTTTTCCAATCCATTCATCAGTTTGTGGACATTTAGGTTGGTTCCATGTCTTGGCAATTGTGAATAATGCTGCAATAAACATTGATGTGCCACATTTTTTCAAGTTAGTCATCAATCCTTGGGCACTTAGGTTGATTCCATGTCTTAGCAAATATGAATAATGTAATAGACATGGATTTACAAGTGTCTTTCTTTCTGGCTGTTTTCCTGTCTTTGGATAAATTCCAAGGAGTGGGATTACTAGGTCATATGGTAGTTCTATTTGTAGATTTTTAATGATCCTCTACATTGATTTCTACAGCAATTGTACTAATTTACATTCCTACTAAATGTATAGTAGAGTTCCCTTTTCACCACAGCCTCACCAGCACTTCTCATTTTGATATCTCATTGTGGTTTTGTTTTGCATTTCCCTTATGATAAAAGGCACTGGACCTTTTTTTCATATGTTTTATGGCTATTTGTATGTCTTGCTTCGAGAGTTATCTATTCAGATCATTTGGCCATTTTAATTAGATGATTTGTTTTTCATAGGTGAGCTGCTTGAATTCTCTATATGTTCTAGTTTTCAATCCCTTAACTGAAGCATAGTTTACAAATATTTTCTCACATTCTGTGGGTTGTCTCATAACTCTATTGTTTCCTTTGCTGTGTAGAAGCTTTATAGCTTGACTATTTGCCTATTTTTAGAATTTTTCCTGTGCTTTAGGGTTCTATTTAAGAAATTTTTGCCTATTCCAATGTCTTCAAGTGTTGAGGACAGGGTTTATTGTTACCTACTATGGTTCTCATTCTCTAACGATGTATTGTATGTATATGTCAAAATTTCTTTGAGAAGTAGTTTTTAAACGTTCTCATCACCAAAAAAGTATGTGAGGTGATGAATTTGTTAACTAGCTTGATCTAATAATTTCACAATGCAGGCATATACAAAACATTAAATTGTACCCCATAAATATATATTCTAAATATTTTCCAAATAGTAACTAATTTTAATAACTGGGAAAAATGTAATAATGATGAAGATTTTTAATGCGGTTTTAGTAATATTTAAACATACATTCATTCCAGGACATTACTGAGAAATATTTTTAGAAATGTTTCTTTGGGAACATTAAATGTTTCATTTAGTGTGTTACTAAATGGCTTCCTTTTCCTAGTTCACCTGTAGTCTTCATGACACTGAGGGGAGGCAGGCAATGTGTAATTATTTCTTTTTACAAAGAAATAATTTACTTTGATTACAGGGGATACAAGTTCTGAACTATGAGCTACCCTCAACAAAGAATGCTAAAGGCAAAAACTACTTTCCTTTGTCCATCATTTCCCACCTTGCTTTGCAATTGTAAAGTTTTTGTCTTCTCTTCACTCCAATGCAGAAGTTGAAAGAAGCTGCACATTCTTAAATTAAGCCCCCCCATCGGAGATATAATATTTAATAATTAATGATGACTAATGGGAATTTTGGCTTTCGAATCTTTGCTTTTCACTTTTTCCTTCCTCCTTCTCTTCTTCCTCCTCCTTTTTTTTTTTTAGTTTGTAATATAATCCGTGTTCTTCTGCTAAAGAATACTGAGTTTTAGACAATGCGTTCCCCAAGCCTCCTTTCCCAGCGTAGATTTTTTTGTGTAGAACAAAGCTAAGAATGTCTAAGACACTCTACATAACCCTTAAGGAAGAAGTTTTCCTAAATCAATGGCCAAGAACACACGTGCCAGGCCTGCCCCCGCCGCGGCTCTGGGAGCACCCACTGGCGCAGGCCGTTCAACGCTGTCAAAATTACACAATTTCCACTCCACCACAGCAAAGCGTTCTCAGGTAACAGCACCACAGGGCACTCCCTGCCTCTCTCCCTTGAAACCAAGAAAAAGTAAGCGCTCTCAGG
>NW_006159602.1:791613-792277 GCF_000334495.1 Tupaia belangeri chinensis | reverse complement strand
GGGGGCAGCCGCTACTCCCGACCCTCTCGCAGCGCCTTCGCTCCCGAATTAGACACACTCCTCGGGCCGCGTTTTCTGCGCGCGGAGAGGGGGCAGTGGGCGCGGGCAGGGAGTGGTGGAGGGACGGCGTCAGGGACAGCCAGAGCCACCTCTCTGCCCAGGACAGGGCGGGGTCCGGAGGCAGCCGGCCTGCCCGCCGCTTTGTTGTCAGCGCCTCGCGTCGCTGGCGCGCACGCTGCGCGAAACACGCCCCAAAAATCCTCACCACCTGTCCAACGGGCCCTACAGCCCCAGCCCCTCAGACGGGAGGAGAAACTTGCACCCGCGCGCGCCAGCAGCCAGGATGCTGCGATTTGCCCAATGAGGACAGTGTGAAGCCGAAATGAAAATGGAATAAAAGGATCAATAGCGTTCTGTCTTCTTCCGAGCCTCAGGAAAAACGAAATTGCTGTTTTCCGCCAGCCCGCTAGTATTTACCGTCGCCGTGACGAAGCGGGGGTGGGGTCGGTGCTCGCGACAGAGCGCGCGGAGGGTGCCGGGGAGCGCCGACCGGCAGGGGCCCGCTGGGGGGCCGGGTCCCGACGCCATTTGCGGGGCAGCGGCGCCCGCGCGCCCGCCTTACCTGTGGATGCAGTTTCCATGGCAACGGGGGGGGGCCGGGGCG
>NW_006159602.1:783699-791167 GCF_000334495.1 Tupaia belangeri chinensis | reverse complement strand
CGGGCCGCGGTTAGGGGATGTGCCAGATCCACTCGACTTTTCCCTTCGGTCGGGAGGAATGAAAGAAGAGGGGAGGATCCGCAGGTAGAAGCAGCCCCCAGAGCCGCGTGACTCACTAGGCGAGCCGCCCTCCCAACTCAAGAAGTTAAGCCCCGACGGGTGTCCTGGGACCCAAGTAAAGAGGGAAAGCGGAGACCTCAGGGCCTTATTCTGGAGGTAACTAGTATGAGCTGTAGAGAGGACATAGCTCTGAGCGGAGAGCGGGCAGATGTGGGTGTGGATGGCAGAGACAGGAGTATCTGCAACCCCGAGGTTAAATCCTGCACCGTGGAAAATGTCTCCAGAACCGGGTTGAACTACCAGGGGAGCATCCGAAAAAAGCTGACCAGATCTCATCTCGACCGGCCCTGAGGGCACATAGGATGTCAGTAAGTGGGACAAAAGCAGCCATGTCTCCTTTCAAAAACAGTCAAAGCCACACAAATTATAAGCTGTGTGTGCAGTCATTTTATCTGAGAAGTTGGACATTCCAGAAAGCTTGCCTTTCTTTTTTTCTTTTCGGTTGTCTCCAATAAGATGCAAGATATTTAACAAATAAACAGGAACTTAGAGGAGGGAAGTGACTCGCCTTATAATGTATTATTCCCATAGTTAGACTTTTCAAACAAGCCTCATGCATTGTTCGTTCCTAAACTGTTTAGAAAATGATGTGCCCTGAAAACCTAAGGTTTGGTTCAACACCTCGGTGAAAACAGGGTAAATGCTGCTGCTCTTCTAGAAAAGGTAGGCATGGTTGATACAGAATACCCTAAGGCTTTGTGAACTCTAAGCCACTCTAAGCCTCAATGCACATTGAGAATCTCACATCTGTCCATTTGTATATTCAAAGGCAACCTCAGAACCATTCAGGTGTGCCTCAAAAAGCACTAAGATGAAAATTCCAGATTGTCTAATCTTTCGTTCTGCTCTCTCACTTATATTCACAGGCGACAATAAATTGGTGAAAACTAAATAGATGATAAATATGGCTTCCTAATGCCAAACTTACCTGGGTATCTGAAGGTCACCCAAATTTTACATTAGTGTCATAGTCAAAAGTTATCTCCTATGATGAACATGCCGATTTCTTGATTGTGATAATATGTTATAGGTGTATACATATCAAAACTAATCAAATAGTCATGGTAAATAGGTGCAATACAATATTTGTTGATTATACCTTAATAAAGCAAAAAAAAAATCTTCCTAACATCAATCACCAAATACTTGGTTATAATGAATCATCATGAGTTTTGAAATCTTTCAGTGGGGAAGCAAGAGCCTGTTTAAGAAATCTCTGTGATGAAAAGCTTATCCCACTGCTGTCTTTCCAAGAGCTTAATCCTGTCATGTAATCAGGGGCACTTGTAAGCTTTTTCAGATCTATTGTTGAGAATGTCCTAAGGCATCAGAAATACCAGATAGAAACACCTCAGATTCATTGTTGAAAACATGCCAAGAACACAGGAAATCCTAATGATATAACATTAAATAGTAATTAATAGTACTGAATATTTGAGGGTTGTTATTATAATGGAGTTACAGCCAGGACAATAGGAAATATGTTAATTTGTTTCTCTGAGAAACATGAATAAAAATTCTCCTTAAAAAGTGAAATACAGGGCCAGCAGGTGAAATGGTGGTTGAGGTGCTGTATTCCCACATGGCTGACCACAGTTCAAGACCTAGACTTGGTGCTTGCCTTCACACACACACACACACACACACACACACACACACACACACACCGTCTCTCTCTGGGGAGCACATGTGTCCTGTAGCAAACTTAAAAATAATAGAAGAACATATAGCATTAAATAAATAATTATTTTTTTAAATGAAACACCTATGTAAGCCTCTTAGCTTCCTTATAATTAAATAAACAAAGAGTTCGAGGATATGATTCCAATCATTTTACATATTTCATCACATGTTGAGGAAATAGCCAAATAAATATATTCAGATTTTACTTCAAAATGGAAATTGAAAACTCCATTTTGATCATTATTCTGGCTTGCTCTGATGAAAAGAGGGATACATAGTACTTCAGTGTTAGTAATTTCACAATTATGTTTATTTATCAGTTTCCACCTTTGGCTGTACACAAATTATCTATTTGGGGAAAGAAATTTCCAGGTTTATGCTATTTTTTAAAATGGCCAATGTTTACTAGTATTATTTGTTAATTCTGCACACCTGTTACCTTAAAAAGGTGGACTAATTTGTAGACTCATGGATATAACACACTACTAGCGATGGACTCCCACAGCTCTAAGGTTAGGAGCTTAGTTGAGTAGTTGCTCTAATTTATGAACTGGTCTAAAATACTTTTGAATCAAAGAAAAGGGGGTTAGCACTTCTTTTATTGTTTTAAAATTATTTAATTTTATTTATCCATTCACTTTTTAAAATTTGACTAGAGAGAGGCAGAGAAAGAAAGAGAGGGAGGGAAAGTGAGAAGGCAAGCCATCAGGTCTGGGACTTGAACCATGCTTAACCACGTGGGAGTATCCAGTGTCTTAACCACCATGCCACCTACTGGTTCCAAGGGTTAGCACTTCTAAGATTATTAGCAAAAAGAGTTGAGAAACAGAATTGTCAGATTTTGTCTTTAGCTTTTGGGGTTTTTTTGTTTGTTTGTTTGTTTGTTTTTGAGAGATTTTCACTGTAGGGCGCGTGTGCTCGCCCGACAGACAGAGAGAGACAGAGAGGCAGAAAGCGAGAAATCACCCCCCAGGGGGGATGGCCACGCCGCAATCCCTTCTCCTCCATTCTCCTCTCGGGATCTTGGGCATGCACGCACACGCGCCCGGCATGAGTTTAAGCCACCACGTCCGGGACTCGAACCGCAGTCAACTACGTGGGAGTCCAATGACATAGCTATTACACTAACTGCTGGTCCCTTTAGCTTTTGTTTTTGAAAAAAGTTTGGTTCATTGTGTCAAAAGGAGGAATATGATAAAGAGCATTTATTTAGGTAAACTAGCTTCCTAACCTCAACCAGTTTTTCGTCGTGGAAGTGTGGGGACCTGCAGAAAGAGTGCCACAAATAACAAGATGAAATAGTTTCCAGATTCAGTATTAAAATTATTTAATATCTGTCTCAGGTTTCTCAACTAACTTAAAGATTTTAATAACGCCTTCTACATAGGGTTTAAGGGGAATATTGAATGGGTTGACATATGTAAAGTGTTTTATTAAGATAGTAAGTAATAGCATATGCCAGATTATTTCCAGGAAATGGTTTGTAATGCTAAAAGCTCTGCTTGGGTATTTATATTCATACCAGAATCAATGGTAACTACCTCAGGCATTTAAAGTAAATTAAATGAAAACTGTTTACCCATATTGAATGACTATTGGGTATTTTTTCTTATAACTCCTGTATTCTGAAAGGTAAACCTGATCTAAAAATAATATACTTCAAAGCTTTTTTGGTGTATCGATAGTTAGGTCGACACGCATTTCAACTAGAAATAGCCTATATCAGAAATGGCCAATAGATTTTGTTGATCAATTAGTAATGAATGCTTGGAGGACTTTGTTGAGAGTTTGGGGCCATATTCAGATTCCATTTTTAAAAGAATGTTTATAAAAATAAGCAATAGCTAAATTCTGGAAAGTGAAGAGGGCAGGCAATACACGCCATATATTCACTTTCTCTGGCTTATATTTAAGCTCATCAGAACCCAAGAGTAAGACCTTGTAGGAGAGACTGCAATAGTGGATTCACTTCCACTGACTTAGAAAAGTGTTTGATTCTAGATGAGAATCATTCTTGTGCCTCAAATTTCTATGAAGTCATTATGCATGAGATTGGTTCAGGCTAATTTGTCTATGTAGCACCCAATTCGTTTTGCAACATGGTTTTTACTTTTCTACAATGTGTGGAAGCTCTTCAATTTTATATCAAAAAGTGTTCTCCACTTTTTACTATAGTAAAAAGAATATTTAGTGTGAAACTACCTTATAGAGGCTGCAGGCTGCTATGCAAGACACTTAATGTTTTCTCCAAGAGGCCACTACGGCCCTCAAAAGTGCTGCATGGGCATATGGAACACACCAGGCTGTTTCTTTTCACGGAGAGTGGCTGCTGTTAACTTAATCTGCCATCTGAGGGGATAAAGCAGATGCTTCTAATGCCCTCCAGTAGGGGTGGAAAGAGGAACATCAAATCACTTTTCTTTGAACCTTGTTTTTCCTTTTTTCATGATTTGCTGTTGCAATTTTTATTTATTTTTTAAATAATAATTTTATTGAGATTCACCTCATATACTATATAATTTAAAGTATATAATTTAATGATTTTGAGTACATTCACAGAGTTGTACAACTATCACCACAATCTCTTTTAAGGCATCACTCCTATAAAAAGCCCTATCCCCCCCTTGGCAATCACCCCCTTCTTCCACAACCCCAAATTCAGTCCTAGATGATCACTGATATATTCAACTCAATAGATTTGTTTATTCTGGATATTTCATACAAATAAAAATCATACAACATATGGCTTTTGTGATTAGTTTCTTCCACTTATCATGTTTCCATATTATAGCGTGCATCAGCATTCCATTTTGATTTTTTGATAAATAATTCACCATTGTACGGCTATGCCACAATTTGTTTAGCCATTCACCATTTGATAGACATTTAAGTTGTTTTGACTTTATGGTTATTACAAATAGCACTGCTATGAATGACCATGTACATATTGTGTGTGTGTGTGTGTGTGTGTGTGTGTGTGTGTGTGTGTGTGTGTAAACAAATTTTCATTTCCCTTGGGTATAAACGTAGGGTTGCTGTTATGGATCATTTGGGGACTCTGCATTTGAGTAACAGCCAGACTCTTTTCCAAATCAATTACATCATTTTAAAATGTCACTGGTCATATATGAGTGTTTCAATTTCTCCATAAGTTTGCTAACACTTGTTATCATCTGTCTTTTATTTTAAAGTTATAACCATATTAGTGGGTATGAAATGGTATTATATTGTGGTTTTTATTTGCATTTCCCTGGTAGCTAGTGATATTGTGCATCTATTAATGGGTCTGTTGGCCATTTGTATACAAGGTGACCATTCCTTATCTAAAATACAAAATAAAAAATGTTCCAAAATCCCAAACTGACATGAACGTTGTGTGGAAATTCCACATCTGACCTCATGCATCAGGTTCATTTTAAATGTTTTAATATAAAAATATTGTATAAAATTACCTTCAGGTTATGTGATAAGGGTTATGTGAAATGTAAGTCAAGATTAGACTTGCCCAAGATATCTTTTTGTGTATATGCAAATATTTCAAAATCCAAAATAATCCAAGACCTAAGCTCAAGGTAAACTACAAAAGTAGTCAAGGTTCAAGATTAATAATCAAAAACTATAGTCAAAGTATTCAGAATTTAAAGTGCAACGGCAAGCATCAAGACCAAGAATAGTAATGACACTGACTTCCCCATATGGAGGTCAGAACCCTGGACAGCTCATTAGGACATTAGATTTGAGAATCAGTTTTCTTAGAACTTCATACTGCAATCAGTGGAAATCTCAGGTTGGTGGTTAAAAGCTCATACTTAATGAGATTAATTCCAAATTAAATGGATCTGGTTTTATTCATATATCCCAACCTTTCCTGAGGAAAAGTGTCATACCAACTTCCAATATTTTATAGTTTTTGTCAAGTGGCATGGCCTCGTTTTCAGGTCTGACAAGACTTAGGAAATCTCAAGTCCCTGGAACTTTGCTGGGTCATCCAAGCCAAAGAAGGAATCATTTGCTTTATCTCCTTTCTTGGAGTACTTTATTCAGAAAGTTCGCTTTCCATTCAGATTTAGAGACCAGGCAGAACTGAACTGTATGTGGAGACATGAAACAATGCTTGGCTGAAGCTTAAATCTAGAAATCCAAGCAAACTGGGGGAAATACTGACATAAAAGGGCTCAGAGCCAGGCTAAATTTATAATTCTGTATGCACCATCATACCTATGCACTATGTGTATTATCATTTCACCACCAGTGTCACAGAGTAGATGGGACCACACACACCCTGTGGATTGTATGCAGTTGTGAACTGTACTGTGTAGTTGGTCATCTATCCCACAGCGGCACTATTTGGTTACAGATATAAGACAGTGACAAATCAGGATAAGCATATCACATCGGGAAAACAATCTAAGTGAAAGTTCCAAAGATAGTGGAAGAGTCTAAACAAAAGACCTGAACATGAAGATTGTGTATAATACCTAGTAAAGTGGCATAAACACTTTGGACCTATTCATTTCACTTGAAGAAATAAAAGGAAAAAAGAACCTTGAAATTTGTCTCCTTGAAATGGACATAGTATATTAGAATATCAGTCCAGGAACTGGCTTTGTTTTAAAAACACTAAGCCAGCTATCATATGTAGAGAAATAATTTTTCCAAAGAAACATCTAGATAATCCTCTGGAATAATGTTATTCTTAAAGAATTATGACTTCCTCTGCTTCTTAATTTTGTGAACTTTAGAAAGAACTTCCTGCCATATGTTTTAAATGTTTTAATATAAAAATATTGTATATTTTTCTGCCATAACCATGTCATTGGTCTCGGAAATTCAACATTTTACCTTATTAATTGAGCAAGTCAGTATTATTATAAATGGAAGGATCTCCGGGATAGGTAACTCAGACTTCATAGCATTAATGTCTCATAGTAAATTATCAGGTGGCTTTACTGAGCTTGGATTTTAATAAGGGGAGAAGGCTAGAGTGAAAGTACTTCATATTGCCCAAGAAAGACAGCCTGAGAGCTTGCAATCAATGGCTTTTGTGAGCCTGAGAATAATGTTTCAAGTTCCCCAGGAGTGAATACATTTGACAAATTTTAACACTCAACAATCCTTGAAGATTTTAATAGTGTAACATAAGTTCTCTATAGGGTTGTTAAAAGGTTTATTTTCTTCTTTAAATGTTTTCATCTTTTCTGAATTCTCTAAAAATAAATAAGGTTTACTAAAAGTCTCTTAGATAATCAGCCAGAATCCTTTAAATACTAATCAATTTTGCTTATAAATTATATCTGTAAGGTCATATTAAACATAAAGGATCAGTTTATGAAAGGGACACTATGAGGATAGCCAGTGGCATAGTGGCTAAGGAGGCTGTATCTCATATGACCAACCAAGCAATTTGAGTCCCAGACCATGCAGCTTGAAAAACATACCAAGTACATGTGCATGTGTGCCTAAAATGCTCAAAGGAGGGGAGAATGAAGAAGGGATTGTGGCTTGGCCATCCTCCATGGGGGTACTTTCTCACTTACTCTTTCTCCAGTGGGTGTATGTGTTCTCTAGCGAATTTAAAGAGAAAAGAAAAAAGAAAGAAAAGAAAAGAGAGGAGAGGAGAGGAGAGGAGAGGAGAGGAGAGGAGAGGAGAGGGGAGGGGAAGGGA
>NW_006159602.1:776311-783682 GCF_000334495.1 Tupaia belangeri chinensis | reverse complement strand
AGGAAAGGAAAGGAAAGGAAAGGAAAGGAAAGGAAAGGAAAGGAAAGGAAAGGAAAGGAAAGGAAAGGAAAGGAAAGGAAAGGAAAGGAAAGGAAAGGAAAGGAAAGGAAAGGAAAGGAAAGGAAAGGAAAGGAAAGGAAAGGAAAGGAAAGGAGTACTACAGGCTGATAGTAAACTAGAGAAAAATAAAGATTAGGCATTTGGCAGCATCAAGAAAATCCAGGTATACCTTTTAATGAGAAATGCAGATCCCACTTCCTGGAAACAAAACATGAAACTGCATGCCTAGTCAATTACCAAATGAATTTTTGAGGCAATAGGTTTTTAAGATATTTGTAAGAGTGTAATCAAATGGTAGACTACTTGCAATTTGATGAAATGTATATTTTATAAAGACAGCTATGAAACCATAATTTCATAAATAATGGGAAGCAAGCTTCTTGAATAGTTTCAGCAACACAATTATTAGATAAACTCTTCATTTGATATTTTATAAATTAATTGACTCTTCCTCTGGGTTAGAACAGGCTCTGCTTCAGTAGCATATTAATACTGAAATTTCTGTGGCTTAACACAATAGTTTTCCTTAAACTCATACCCAGTATAGTTCAGAAGAAGCCCTGACCCACGTGGTCAATCAGAGACTCAGGCTTATAGGAACTCCAACAACTTGTAGCTAGACCATCTGAAACACACAGCTGTCTGTCACAGAAGGAGAAGAGGGAAGAAAGAGTGGAGAATTCTCATCTCTGCTAAAATATCTCAAACCGGAAATGTTATATGTCACTTCATTAAGACTATTAACCGGAACTAGTAATTTGCCTGGAGTCTGGCAGAGGATGCTGGGAAATCAAAAGAAATACATGAAATATTTGGTGAATCCTATAAACTTAGCTCAAATATCTATACAAGGCACTTTGAGATTATGAAGATGAAACAGACCCTGGCCCATTTTTTCAAGATACTAACTATCAAACTATGGAGATAAAATGTGCGTGCAAATCATCAAAATCCAAATTAGAAAGTCATAAGCATTAGGAGCAAGCCACAGATAAAGTGCAATAGCAGGTCAAAAGATGAAGATTACTGCCATCTGGAGAGATAAAGGAAAGCTTCATGGGAAGAGGTGTTTGAGCTAGGCTTTGAATGATACAGGATGTGTAGTGAGGAGCTAATAAACAGATCATTCTGATCAAAAAGAACAAAAGGGCATGAGAGATAAATTATAGGGCATTTACAAAGAAGAGTGATTATGTCCATTTTTATAGAATACATGGTAGGCAGCACAGGAGATAAAAATAGAAAAACTGCCTGAGTTAAAATGTGAAATACCTAAAATGCTAAGATAGAATGTTCAGGTTTTTTTTTTCTTTGTAGAGAAGAGTTTTACTGTGAGATATGAGACATTATTCAGGAAAAGACAGTAGCAATTAAAAAGAATTAGACTAACAAAAATAAATTATAGGGAGGCCAGCTAACAGGTGATTAAAGTTATTTTTGATAAAGGACACAGAAAGAGGAAACAATAGAAATGGGGGGGTAAGGGGAAATATTAGAAATATTTCGATTAACAGAACTTGAGTGTGAGAACAGTAAAACTTGACCCAGAAGTCTAGCATTTTGGAGACTGAGAGTTTACAAATGTCATTAACATACATTTTACAAACACAGAAAAAGTTGATTGTAGAAAAATGAGTTTATGTTTGACCATAAAGAATTTACTGTGCAGATGAAACATTTGGATGAAGGTAGCTAGCTGGCCACTAGAAATGTGAAAAGGAGAACAAGGTCAAAGATGATAATTCAGATTCAGGAGGCATCTGGGTAGAGTGAATAATCCAAGTCATCAGATTAGGTGAATTTTCCAGGAAGGCAGTACAAAGAGAGCTGAGAAGCAGCCCGAAAGTAAGTCCTTAATATATATATATTTAGGGTCCAGCAGGTGGCCTGGTGATTAAAGCACTGGACCCCACATGACCAACTTTACAGTTCAA
This sequence comes from Tupaia belangeri chinensis, assembly GCF_000334495.1. NCBI lineage: Eukaryota > Metazoa > Chordata > Mammalia > Scandentia > Tupaiidae > Tupaia > Tupaia belangeri. Next base: position 781,688 of record NW_006159602.1, on the reverse strand, counting down.
GTCCCAGATCCAGTAGCCTGAAAAATACACTAGGCATGTGTGCATGCATGCATGCCCAAATTCCTAAGAGGAGACTAGGGAAAAAGGGATTGTGGTGTATCCATTCCTGCCCACCCCGGGGGTGGGGAGTGGGGAGGGGTTTTTCTTGCTTTCTCTCTGTTTCTCTCCAGCAAGCACATGTGCCTTATAGCAAAAACTCTTAAAAAAAAAAAAAAGGAAAAGTTATTTAAGAGTTCAGATCCCACCACTGTGGCACAAGCAATAGTGTGCTCTTCTGCAGTGCTGGAAGCCACATAACCAAACACAGATTCAGATCCCAAGTTGATCTGAAACATGTCCAACTACACCCAAGATCTTCACTAGCTGTAGAACTAGAGTTTGTGGCGTGATAAGAGCTGTTGAGGATGCCCATCTTTCTATCTCTCCTTCTCTCCCACCATCTCATACGTTCTCTCTTATGAATGAAAAATGTTATAAAAATGTAAAAAGAGAAGTACACATCGGAAAGTCCAAAGAATAAAAGGAAAGAAGAAACAATCAGGGATGTAGGAAAAAAATACAACCAAGAAAGGAGTGTCAAATGTGGGCGTGTTCAACAATGTTTAATGCCATAATGAGCCTGATAAGCATGATGGCTAAAACCACTGAATTTGTCTACTTGGAGGGAACAGGGGAGAAGGGTGACACTTGCTTGAAGAAATAAAGGGAGAAAGGAAAGTATGACCTTTTGGAAGGGATAGGATAAGTGTATCAGCCAAAGGAGAGGATATAATTAAGAGGGGAAAACGATATTTCCAAGAAAGAGAGGAGCTACTTGGTGAAGCTGGTGGACAAGAATGGACTCAACACCTAGTTCTTCTCACCTGACATACCTCCACCCATAAAGAAGCAACTACTGGCTCATTCTCTTTGTCCTTGACTATGCCCTAAGACATTTCATCTGGACCCACCAGAACTCCACATCCTATGTTCCCCTTTCCTGTATCCTGGGTCCTTCCTGCTTCTCTGTAGACTTGAAGGCTCTGATCATCGTGGATGCTTGATACCACCAATACTGACTTGGTTTTCTTTCTTGGTCCACAGCTCACACTTACCTTTGAATTTTTCTAGTCCCATATAGAAAATATTGTACCCTGTACCTGGCATAAGCTTTTTAGGGCAAGGATTAAATTTAGAAAGTAGGAAATATAATTATTTTTCACAGATAGAAAAAAAAAAGGAGAGAATACAAGGGAAATTAAGAGAGAAAAAGTTTGAGCTAGAGATGAGGGAAGTTCATCTCAGATAGCCTGTAACTTTTCAGCGAAGTCTAAGGCACTCTACAAAGCCTGAAGTTGCCAGGAGTAGGGTTTCAGAAGACTAGGAAAGACTACATGGAAATCTAGTATTTATTTATAACTTGTTTTGTTTTTCAATTGGCTTCCATTATAATTTTATATTGCAATCTTACTCAGATCTGTTAGATTCTAATTCTTTAAATGCAATATTCCAATAATATCAAAGACCTTTTTGACCGCTCTTTATCAAAGGCATTCCAATATGCTCTCTACAAAAGGGAATAGTGGTGAATATTTTTTTTCAATTTTTTTAAAAGATATTTTTGCTATAGGATGGATGTGCTTGCTGGAGAGACAGAAAGAGACAAATAGAAAGTGAGAAATCATTCCTCAGCATGATAGCCATGTCATAATCCCTTCTCCTCCATTTTCTTCTTGGCATTTTGAGATCACACTCACATGTAGCCAGTGTGAGTTTCAGGTTGCCAGGTCCAAGACTCAAACACTGGTTGATCACGTGGGAGTCCAGCGCCTTAACCACTATGCCACCTACTAGCCCCATGAAGTGAATAATTAACTTGAACTTTCCTAGACAAACTCTTTTAAGGGATTCTATTTCTATTGTAAAAGTTCCCAGTGATTCCAGTGAAGTTGCATGTTTAACTACAGTAGTCCTCTCCCTGCTTCTAGATCTTAGTACAGATGGTTAACAAAAAGCAACAGCCAAACAAACAAGAAAACTAAGTGACTTTCTATACAGACCAGAATTGGATTGGTTAGGGACTCCAAAGTGAAGCAGAATTGGAAAATCTGGTGTACCACTAGAGTACAATACGGCAGTAAAGAGCAGGAAAGAATGTCATCGCAGACTTCCTGGGTTCAGACTGTGACTATCCACGCTACTTAAAGTGAGCAAATAGCTTAACTTCCCCAAAGCCTCCATTTCTGATCATGTTTATGATAACAACATAGCCTGTTGAAGAGCAGTCATAACATAGACTTTATGGGATTACTATAAAGGATAAATGAGATGGGTCATATATTTAGGGTTAGAAGCATGAGTTTTGCAATCAGACTGCTTGGGTTTGGATACCAGCTCATCCACAGTCTAGCTGTGAAACCTGAGGTGCCTCAGTTTTTTCATCTGCAAAACTGGGATAATATAATATTCTTTACAAGACTGTTGTGAAGATTGAATGAAACGATGTAGTATTTAACATGCAGTATTTAATAAATACTGTCTACTACTATTATATATAGTACTCAGCACAATGATTGACATATATTAAGTACTCTCAATGAATGATTCTAAATTACATTTTGGGGAAAATCATGATGCATTTTTGCACAGAAAAACATTCTAAAATACATTATAACTTTCCCAACCACCTAGTATTAATAAATAATTCTTTTTCCTTTTTTGGAGAGGTTTGTGCTCTAGGGCATGTGCACTCACCAGAAAGACAGAGAGAGACAGAGAGACAGAAAATGAGAAATCACTCCCCAGGGGGGATGGCCACGCTGCAGTCCCTTCTCCTCCATTCACCTCTTGGGATCTTGGACATGCACGTACACTCATCCGGCATGAGTTTAAGTCACTGGGTCCAGGACTCAAACTGTAGCCAACTACATGGGAGTCCAGCGCCTTAGCCATTACACCAACTGCTGGTCCCAATAATTCTATAATTAATAAATAATTCTCAGTTATTATTAAAAATAATTGTTATTATTGTTAAGTTTGTAGTGTCTCTTCAAGATAATTCTGATTCAGTATTAGAAACTGATTTGACCAAAGTCTAATTGGCAGCATCAGCATTCCAGCTACCATTCGTGAGAATGTGTTTTTACACAACTACAGAAAGTTGGGCTTCTGATATCTAAATTAGCTCAGAAATAAAGTGTGCTTAACACTTCACCTGAGAAGGTTATAAAGCATGGACAACCACAAGATTTTGAATAGCTACTCTAACATGAACTATAATAGCAACAAAAGAAATTTAATGGCAAGCTGAAGAAATGTCATAAAAACCAATGGATGCATGTCCATAAGCAATGATGTCCTGGCTTGGCTACACAATGCTAAGAAACAGCAATACTGGGCTGGCCTCCTGGACCTACTGTAAGAAACAATGCTATGAAAGAGCATTGTGAAGATGGATGGGAACCAGCAGTTAGTGTAATGACTATGTTGCTGGACTCCCACGTAGTCAACTGCGGTTCATGTCCTGGACCCAGTGGCTTAAAACTCACGCATGTGCATGCGTGCGCAAGATCCCGAGAGGAGAATGGAGGAGAAGGGATTGCGGCGTGACCATCCCCCCTGGGGGGTGATTTCTCACTTTCTGTCTCTATGTCTCTCTCTGTCTGTCTGGCGAGCGCACGCGTCCTGTAGCAAAAACGTCTCAAAAAAAAAAAAAAAAAGATGAATCCAGGATGACAAAGTTATTTTGGTCCTATGAAAATGAACTTCATCCTAGATGTGGTGTTAATCAGGGTTTCACTGAGTTCTCAGGTGTCTTTTTTTTTTTCTAAGTTGCATTTATAGCAGAGTTTGACATGTAATATTTGATATATGATGGCTGAATAAATGAATGTCTTATGAGAAGTACCATGAGAAGACTCTTGGTGATCCATTAGACTAAGCAGGGTCACATTGGAACCCTCAGCCCACCTCCTCTGAGGTACATTGTTCCTCCTTAAGGAGGTCTGAGATATCAGCCCAAGGTTTCTAACAGGCACCTCCAGGTTCTACAATATCCTCTGTCCTTGATTTCATTTGTATTTTCTTTCTAGAGATGGTGTAGCTTGGACTTCAGCTTTCCATCCCATTTGTCCTGGTTTCTCCCTCAGATATGGCTTCACTCCTGGTGATTTGGCTTTGTCTAGTTCCACTTTAGCCTTTCACCTTGCAAACCCAACCCCCACCCCCAACTTCCCAGGTAAGCCCGAGTCACTAGTTCTCCATTTTTGGCTTTCTATGCTCTATGTCCATCACCCATAGAATAGAGGCTCTTGTGCAGTTGTGGACCCTGCAGACTCTGAGATTAACCTCTCAACGTGTGAGCCCATGCCATCTGTTTTAGTCCATTATTTTAACAGAGTAGAGACTTATCTGGTTCACAGTTTAGAGACTGAACATCCAGGGGCTACATCTAGTGAAGATCTTACTGGTTGGTAGCAAGGCAATGCATCTGTGTCTCTGTGTCTTTATCTCCATCCTTCTTCTTTATTTCCCCCCCAAGTTTTTGCCATAGGGTGTGTGCATTCTGGAAAGAGACAGTGAGAAGGAAAGAGAGAGGTCATCTCCAACAAGGAACGGCCACGTCATAATCCTTTCTACATTCTCCTCCTGGGATTTTATTTTATTTTTATTTATTTATTTATTTATTTATTTATTTATTTATTTATTTTGGAGAGGTTTCTTTTCGCTATAGAGTGTGTGCACTCGCCAGAAAGACAGAGAGAGACAGAGAGACAGAAAGTGAGGAATCACCCCCCAGGGGGGATGGCCACACCGCAATCCCTTCTCCTCCATTCTCCTCTTGGGATCTTGGGCACGCATGCACACGTTCCCGGCGTGACTTTAAGCTGCCAGGTCTGGGACTCGAACCGCAGTCAACTATGTGAGAGTCCAGCGACACAGCCATTATGCTAACTGCTGGTCCCTCCTCCTGGGATTTTAGACAAACATACACACATGCTGAGTGTGAGTTTCGGCTGCCAGGTCTAGGACTCAAACAGCAGTTGCCATGTGGGAGTCTAATGCCTTAACCACTACACCACCTGCTGGTCCCTCATTTCCTCTTCTTACAAATCCACCAAGATTCAATCACAGGTTCTCACCCTGATCCTAATCTCCTCCCAAAGGCTCTGCCTTTTAAGACCATAGTCAGATTAAGTTTTCCATTAATATCTTCACAATACAACCAAATCCCAACACTTTGGGGGAACACATTCAAACAAAATCATCTCTGCCCATTAATCCTCAATATGGACAAAGGAATACTTTTCAGCCCAGGACCATGCAGGAGTGAAATCATAACATTCTTAAATAAGGGAGACTGAAGTCAATGACCTTCTCCTTTTAATTCTCCTGTAAT
>NW_006159602.1:761371-776296 GCF_000334495.1 Tupaia belangeri chinensis | reverse complement strand
CCTGCCAAATAATTTTAAAGAAATGTAAGACTGTGTAATCTGTTGGATGGCGCCTTACTTTAGCCAAAATCTTTGCCTTGTACTTCAAGTCATTTTTTTTTCTTCTTTTTTTTTTTTTTGGAGAGGTTTTTGCTATAGGGTGCATGCCCTCACCAGACAGAGAGAGACAGAGAGACAGAAAGTGAGAAATCACCCCCCAGGGAGGATGGCCACGCTGCAATCCCTTCTCCTCCATTCTCCTCTCAGGATCTTGGGCACGCATGCACATGCACCCGGCATGAGTTTAAGCCACTGGGTCCAAGACTCAAACCATGGTTGACTACATGGGAGTCCAGCGACATAGCCATTACACTAACTGCTGGTCCCTTCAAGTCATTTTGACACAGGTGACTTGAAACTCAAAATTTCTCATAAACTATCTCTTTAGAAGGATTATACATAAAATTCTCCAGTGAAATAAATATAGTCTCCTGCTTGACTGCTATATGGAATCCTCCACAGCTAAACTGAAGTGAACTATGAAGGATGCCCAGGGGTAATGGCTAGATCTGGAAAAGTCAGTGGCAATAGTAGAGTCACAGCTTAGTCTTGGTTTCGTTTGCTCATTTCATTTAGTTCTTTCAGTCCAGAATAAAGCCACTTAGATGGTGAGTTTCAGGAAGTTCTGAACAGTCAGTCCATCTGAGCTATCTAAGTGGAGATGGCTGTGATTCTGTCCAGATCACTGAAGCTGATTCAATGCCTCTTAAATACCAGCTCAGGTACCTGTAGAGTTAGTCCCAGACTTTAGTGACCTCTTTAGGTACCATCTTAAAGTAATGCAATTAGAATGAACTGACTCCAGCTTTCTCTTCCTCTTTGCATTTGGGTAGCCAGTCACAATACCATTTATAATCCCCACGTGGAGAAAGGAAGAGGAAAAAAAATCAGTTCTGGTTAATTTTGAAGTCCCTACTAAGAGAGAGTGAGTATCCTGCTAAAGAATGTGTCTCATCATAGAGCCACATAATACCTGCATCTATCGCCCTGCAGTTCCCTTATCAAATTCTAGCAACCTAAGCAATTTTAAGAACAATAAACATAGTAAGAAAAACCAGTGACTACATCCACTTCTACTCAGTGTTTCTCAAAATATGAACATACTAAAAATACCACATGCAGGACCAGCAGATGGTGTAATGGTTACATTGCTGGACTCCCACATGGTCAACCACGGTTCGAGTCCCAGATCTAGCAGCTTAAACTCATGCTGGTTGTATGTGCTTACTGTGTTCAAAATCCTGAGAGGAGAATAGAGAAAGGATTGCAATGTGGTCATCCCCCCTGAGGGGTGATTTCTTGCTTTCTGTCTGTCTCTCTGGCGAGTGCGTATGCCCTATAACCAAAATCTCTCTTAAAAAAAAAAAAAATACATGTAACTCCATGCTCATTGCTCTCAAAGTCAATGGCATCCTTATGAGTCAAATACTACAGCAAACTTTGTTGCCCCACTGGCATTGAAACAATCAGTGGTCAACCTTAAGAAGCAGCTACCTATGATAAATATTCAGTTTCACCAGGAGACTATCACCTCCTGAGTGTAACACATACACTTTTTCCCTATAGGTCTCAGAATTTGTAATCTACCTCAGAACAGCCATTTTGCCCCCATAGTAAAGCCTGTGGGTTTCCTGAACTCTGTCCAGAAGCCGGCAACCAAGCCAAGACTTCTTGAGATATGCTGGAAGTACTGTGATTTCCAGTACACTTCAACCACGACACCATCATCTTGGTTCTAGGAGCCCTTGTCCTCATGGGGTGTTCCCATCCTTTCAGAATACAAATCAATGTACCCTGAGGCTTCCTTCCAACCGGTCTGTGACAGTGCCAGCTGAAGAACACCACAGTTAGGTACATGTCAGATTGGAATGCACTCATTTTCTGAATGATTTTCTCACAATTTCAGGGACTTGGCCTGTGCTCCCATACAACCCTGAATGGATACTTCCAGAACTGGCTCTTCGCTGAGCTGAATAAATCTAAATATAGGTCTGCAAAGATTTTCTCTAGAATAAGCTCCCTCAAGACGTTCCACAATGTGCATGATTGGGGCAGGTCACCAAATTCCAACAAGCTCTTAACACTCTTGGGGGCTTGTGGAATGTTATGCAATGGATGTAGTTCCTGCCATATTTCTTCATCTTGACTCAAGCTTATCAAACTGCTTAAGGAAAACATCCAAGTATCATAAAAGAACCAAAAGGCATTTGGAAACCACAATGGTAATCCACCTTACATGTATGTATTGTTACATTCAGATTTTCAGGGTCTTTCTTTTCCCCCAAATAAATGTACAGGACACACTGTGGAGGAAGGTTTCTCAAAGTATGGTCTGTAATAGTTACCTCTGAATCATTTGAAGTTCTTGCTTAAGATATTTATTCTTGGGCTTCACTTCAGACCTGCTGAATCAGATTCACTACAGATGGGCTCCGGAATATGGAGTTTAAATAAGCACCTCAAGTTATTCTTACATGCACTAAAATTTGAATACTGGAGCTGTGGTAGCATCTTCCTAACTCAGCCCTGACTCAGCATTTTCACAAACCTATTTTACAAATTCCCCCTTCCCTAGTACCTACCTCACTCAACTACCCAAAGTTATGTGGCATGGGAGAGAATGCTCTTGATCACTAAAGCACAAAAAAAGTCTGAAAGTATTATTTAGAGGAGGGCCATGTTTCCAATAATGACAAAAACAGGCTTTTGCAACCAAGGACAATATCCAGTCAGTCAACAGTTAAGCCAAAGGTCCATTCATTATTTCTCATTCCCTCCTGGTACCAAGAGCAGGGCAGGCTAGGCTTAGTAGGAATAGCCGAGAGCAGCTAGTCAGAGAGCAGAGAGGTAGAGCAGAGACAACAGTGTGCAGCGAAGAGCATAGAAAGACTGGCAGGGCATGGAGAATTTAACACTAGCAGGCAACAAGAGGAAACGTGATTGGAGAATCAGAGCAAGGTGTAGTGCAAGGAAAACTGAGATGAGGAGAGAGGAGACCCTGAGAACGGTTAGAGTACTGACAACACACAGCAGAATTCAAGAAACAGGTGAATCTAGTAAAAGAAGGTCATGTGAACTGACACATAAAGACATAAGAAAGACACTCACATGATATGGTCAAGGCAGAGCAATTTTTCATTTAGGCTGTTCTGAATTACAGCTTTTAACTCAGTCAGCTTTAAGGTCTCATAAAGTGACAGAGTCTTCTGGTAGCTAAAATGTCGGTTAAGTTCATGCTGCAATTTTTATCTGCCTTCTATTCCAAGTAACTACTATATTAAGCCAGGCCAGACACCAAATCCAGACTCATGCAAAAGATGGATTTATAAATTTATGTTGCCAAAACTTTCCTGAGTGGTGCTTGTTTCAGGCTCAGCTGGATGGAGATCTTCATCAGGGACAGGGATTTATCTCTCAGATTTTCTCCTCACTGTGGTTGAAACGACCTATGACAAATCACAACATCCATCCCATCAACTTAGTCCACCCAGAAGTAATAGAACCGTCTTTGCTGATAACTCTGAGAATGTTCTGGGAAAGACTTCCATCAGCCCAAGTTGGGGTAACATGGGTGTTCCTTTAGACTGGGGTGGCAGGGTAGCCAACTGGTCTAGTTTGCCTGGAGTTCTTCCACTTTTAAAATGGAAAGTCCTACAGCACAGGGAACCCTTACTTCTAGGCAACCAGGCAAGTTATCCACCCTAGGTTAGTTTCCCTTACTTCTTCCATATGAAACACGTTCTCCAGAGGAAAGAACATTTCTGTTACACCATTAAAAGGTAAGAGGGGAAAAGAAGAAGGAATAGTCACTTTACTCTGGATGGATCCACCTAGTGTCTGGTGGAAGCACGGTAAAAGCTTCCCACCCTGCTCCACTTTCTGTAGACGCACTGGGACAGATTGTCTTTCGGATCTACCAGGGTTTATGCGCCTGGCCCAGATTATGGCCTCAGAGTGTTTGAGTCCTCTCAAGCTTAACTTGGGCCTGAGGTTTTTCAAGATCCTAGTCATCCTCTCTAGACCCTTAACTGTTCCTAATTCCTGGCCTTGATCTGACTCTCACCTCTGTGACCTGGAAGCTTGCTCTATAGCAAGAACAATCTGCGTTCATCCAGTTTCTGTATCTCTTTACCTTGCAGTTGCTCTGATCTGCTCGCTCCTCTGATGCACTGCTATTTTATGCTTGGATCTGATCTGATGTTCTTTCACTAGGGTCTTTGTAACCATGCGTAGCTAAGATTTGCCACCCCCCCTCCCCACCTACTTACACAGTTCACCACTGCCCCCAGGTGGAATTCAACATCACTGTTCATCAACATTCATGCTAAGTTCTAAGGTAGAGGCTTAAGCCTTAGAAGCACAGCTCTTGGCTCTCTGACTTCATACAAACACACACATACACACACACACACACACACACACACACACACCCTTACAATTCTGCTATGGTAGTACTTTTATTCTCATTTCATAAGTGAGGACACTGAGGCTTAGAGGAATAAAGCAACTTGCCCAAATTCATAAAACTAGTCAGTTCTGAAGTTAGAACTCAAAACCTTTGAGTTCTTTCTACTTATACAATCATTCTATCAGGTAATGTGGTGGTGGTACTAGTTAAAGTAGTAAGGTTACAAATGACAACTTCTGAACACTATTATGCTTTGAAGTTCTGTCTGCTCAATGCATGTGTGTGTGTATAAATACACACATGTATATATATCCTTGTGTTATTGGCACTCAATAATGTCAAACACATGGTGGCTTTTTCAGAATTCTAAAACTAATCTCTACCTTTACAACTTAAAAGCAAAGAAATATTTTAATATCTATTTTTAAACTATGTCCCAATAACTAATAGAATATCTTCTAATCCTATAATTCTAAATTCATTCACTTGCAATTATATTACATCTTTTTTTTCTTCATAGACGAAATATTGTTCTAAATCAGTGGTTCTTGGTATGTGGTGACTTTTGGGATTCTCATAATAACATTGGGTTGTCAGAAAAGTCACGACATATTTTTCTATGCAAAAATGCATCATTGACAACCCAGTATTAAGATGCTATCTGTCTTTTCATTCTCAGTCTCTCAAGAATGCACAGTGGAGTTTCCCAGAAGTGATGTGACCTGAGATTTTGTAACAGATCGAATAAGAAAACAGTATGACAATTCAGGATATCTTCTTGTAAACCAGACATATAAGAAATGTTTTTTGAGAGATTTTTGCTATAGGGTGCATGCGCTCGCCAGAAAGACAGAGAGAGACAGAGAAATAAAAAGCAAGAAATCACCCCCTGGGGGTATGGCCATGCCGCAATCCCTTCTCCTTCATTCTCCTCTCAGGATGTTGGGCATGCATGCACACGCACCCGGCGTGAGTTTAAGTAACAGGGTCCAGGACTTGAACTGTGGTTGATCGACTACATGGGAGTTCAGTGACATAGCCATTATGCTAACTGCTGGTCCCAAGAATTTTTTTCATATAAAACTATGTCATATTCCTCAACTAAGGTTTTAATTTTGAGGATTTTGCTATAGAATGCATGCACTTGCCAAAAAGAGACAGACAGGAAGCGAGAAATCACTGCCCCCCCCCCCGAAGGGATAGCCACACCACAATCCCTTCTCCTCCATTCTCCTCTCGGGATCTTGGGCACGCATGCACATGGGCCTGGCGTTTTTTTAAGCCACCGGGTCCGGAACTCGAACCACAGTTGACTACATGGGAGTCCAGTGACTTAGCCATTAAGCCAACTGCTGGTCCCTGAATTTTAACTATAATATGGTAAATATAAATTGTTATAATTCACAAAACAAAAGCTCTTTGGGTTCCTTTATCATTTTTTAAAATATGAAGGAATAACCAAAAAAAAGCTTGAAAATAACAATACTAATCAAAAGATATTTTGTGGTGAAATTCTAAATTAAAACTCCTGGTAAATATGCTCTGATGTTAAAGATAATTGGAGAAGATAGAGATATTCTATTATTAAGGAAAAATAAAACTAATAATCTTGTAATTTGAAACATTTGTCAGTCTCTCATTATAACTGTTCATCAAGAAGTATTAAAGCTCACGCTTGAGCCTCTGTATTTATGACACAAATAACATTCCTAATGCATAGCAACTAATTTAAATTGAAGGTAGAAACAATTGACAGTAAGAAAATTAGTGATAAAATCAAAAGAATATTTAAAAACCCTTAAAGAAATGAGCTTTTATTTCATTAAATGGAATATCCAGTTTGAAAAATGTTAATGACAACCCAAATAACTGACGCATTCAAAACAAGGATTGTGGATGAATTAAATAATCATTTCATTTGAATTAGGAAAAAGTAAAAGTGCTAAGTGAAAGGAGAATGAAGGAGAAGGGATTGTGGTGTGACTATCTCCCTGGAAGGTGATTTCTCGCTTTCTATCTCTCTCTGTCTTTCTGGCGAGCACATGTGCCCTATAGGAAAAACCTCTCAAAAAGAAAAAAAAAGGGAAAAAAAGGAAAAAAAAAAGGGAATTGGTAGTATTTCATGCATTATTTCCTGGGTGTCTATAATACGGAAGTCATAATTGTTCCTTACTATACAGTACACACTTGTCGAATAACAACCATGTGGCAGGAGCACTCCTGAGAGCCAAAGACAGAAGTCTGAGTGAGGGACCATGTCCCCAGGGAGTTACCCAATCTAGCTGAGAAGCTAAGGGCACGGCTCAAACTGACAAGGTGATTCTTTCCCATTGATCTGACTACACGACATTTTATTTCTCTCACTGATTCCTCTCCCTTCCCCCTTCTCAAACAGACCAAAGAGCCCACTGTCTACCAATGTATACATTGACCAAAGTAAAACAAATATGAAAGAATTCATTTTGAAAAATTTCTGTACCTATTTAGATCATTGAAGTCATTCTAAGATGCCAGAAAACCTAAACTGGCAATCCTTTTACTTATCATTAACCTTCAAGCCTCTACACGATTTAATTTTCTGGACACAGTGATGCTTTTTGCTGGACTAGAAGTTAATATAGACTGAGGAGGGAAGGAGGAAGAGAGAACTTTCATTGCAACTATAACAAATGCCTTGAGAGAGTAAACAAATTGGCTTTAAAAAAAAGCAGGAACAGTATAGATTTGAGTCTTTTGTATTAACTGTAATATTAACCTTTGGATATATGCAGTTGATTTCATAGCTTTAAAGTAGGGGTATATTTAATTAGGAATATCAAATATCTGTCTATTCAAATACTCTACCAAAGTTGTTTCTGAAAAAACATAAAAACAATACAATATAGATTCTTGCTTTCTAGATATGTACAGAAGGAAAAAAGATGCCAACAGAAATAGTTAAACATTACAAAGAAATATGCCAAAAAGGACAAAATGAGTCTATCCCATAGATGGACCACTTAAGGAAAGTTTTTTTGTTTGTTTTTGTTTGTTTGTTTGTTTGTTTGTTTAGGTTTTTGCCACAGAGTAAGCTTGATTGCTGGGAGAGGGAAGTGATAAATCACACACACACGCACACACAGGAGGGATGATAATACTGCAATATCTTCTCCTCCATTCTTCTATCAGGATTTTGGGCATAAACACATGTGTGCCCATGATTTTCAAGCTGCTAGGTCAGGAACTTGAACTGTGGTTAGCCATATGGGAGTCCAGCACCTTAACCACCACACCACCTGGCTAGCCCCTATTTGGCTCATGTTTTTCTCCAAAAGATAGTTTGATATTTAGAAAAATTCTTAATCAATATGATAACATTTCTTGGACACAAGACAACAAAAATTTAATAACTAGGCATTTAAATGTGTATATGTATGAACACAGAATTGGGAAGCTGGAATAAGAAAAATGATGTCATATAATCTGGTTATGAGGCCACACATTCAGAGCAATGAGAAGAAATAAGCAAGAGTTTTGACACCTTACTAATCCCAGACCACCACCTACCAACTTTATACAAGAGAGGAATAAATTACCATCTTTAGAAAGCCCTGATTATTTTGAGATTTCTGTACACTGAAGTAAATCTAAGCCTAATATTCACCTAAATTCTAAATGAAAAAAATAGGCATCTAGAACTGCACAATTGAATATGATAGCCACCATCTATGACACTTGTAGTACTTCAAAGGTGGTTGGTCTAAATCTAGATGTACTAGTAATATGCATCAAGTTGGGGACAGCTGGTGGCCTGGTAGTTAAAGGTGAACTCTCGTATAGTCGACCGCAGTTCAAGTCCTAGACCTGGAAGCTTGCTTTCACCCATTCATTCTCTCTCTCTTTCTCTCTTTCTCTCTCGCTCTCTCTCGTGTGCACATGCCCTCTAGCAAATTTTAAAATAATAATAAACCAATGTATACATTGACCAAAGTAAAACAAATATGAAAGAATTCATTTTGAAAAATTTCTGTACCTATTTAGATCATTGAAGTCATTCTAAGATGCCAGAAAACCTAAACTGGCAATCCTTTTACTTATCATTAACCTTCAAGCCTCTACACGATTTAATTTTCTGGACACAGTGATGCTTTTTGCTGGACTAGAAGTTAATATAGACTGAGGAGGGAAGGAGGAAGAGAGAACTTTCATTGCAACTATAACAAATGCCTTGAGAGAGTAAACAAATTGGCTTTAAAAAAAAGCAGGAACAGTATAGATTTGAGTCTTTTGTATTAACTGTAATATTAACCTTTGGATATATGCAGTTGATTTCATAGCTTTAAAGTAGGGGTATATTTAATTAGGAATATCAAATATCTGTCTATTCAAATACTCTACCAAAGTTGTTTCTGAAAAAACATAAAAACAATACAATATAGATTCTTGCTTTCTAGATATGTACAGAAGGAAAAAAGATGCCAACAGAAATAGTTAAACATTACAAAGAAATATGCCAAAAAGGACAAAATGAGTCTATCCCATAGATGGACCACTTAAGGAAAGTTTTTTTGTTTGTTTTTGTTTGTTTGTTTGTTTGTTTGTTTAGGTTTTTGCCACAGAGTAAGCTTGATTGCTGGGAGAGGGAAGTGATAAATCACACACACACGCACACACAGGAGGGATGATAATACTGCAATATCTTCTCCTCCATTCTTCTATCAGGATTTTGGGCATAAACACATGTGTGCCCATGATTTTCAAGCTGCTAGGTCAGGAACTTGAACTGTGGTTAGCCATATGGGAGTCCAGCACCTTAACCACCACACCACCTGGCTAGCCCCTATTTGGCTCATGTTTTTCTCCAAAAGATAGTTTGATATTTAGAAAAATTCTTAATCAATATGATAACATTTCTTGGACACAAGACAACAAAAATTTAATAACTAGGCATTTAAATGTGTATATGTATGAACACAGAATTGGGAAGCTGGAATAAGAAAAATGATGTCATATAATCTGGTTATGAGGCCACACATTCAGAGCAATGAGAAGAAATAAGCAAGAGTTTTGACACCTTACTAATCCCAGACCACCACCTACCAACTTTATACAAGAGAGGAATAAATTACCATCTTTAGAAAGCCCTGATTATTTTGAGATTTCTGTACACTGAAGTAAATCTAAGCCTAATATTCACCTAAATTCTAAATGAAAAAAATAGGCATCTAGAACTGCACAATTGAATATGATAGCCACCATCTATGACACTTGTAGTACTTCAAAGGTGGTTGGTCTAAATCTAGATGTACTAGTAATATGCATCAAGTTGGGGACAGCTGGTGGCCTGGTAGTTAAAGGTGAACTCTCGTATAGTCGACCGCAGTTCAAGTCCTAGACCTGGAAGCTTGCTTTCACCCATTCATTCTCTCTCTCTTTCTCTCTTTCTCTCTCGCTCTCTCTCGTGTGCACATGCCCTCTAGCAAATTTTAAAATAATAATAAACAAATAATTCTTTAAAAGCATACATAAAATTTAAAAGACAGTACAAAAGAGAGAATATAAAATAGTTCATTAATAAACTTTTCATATTGATTACATGTTGAATGTATGTTTATATGTTGGGTTAAAATATATTATTAAAATTAATTTCACTTGTTCATTTTTATTTTTTATTATAGCTAATAAAACTTCTAAAATGACATATACGATGTACATTTTATTTCTATTGAACAATACTGATCTAGAATATGAAATATTTAATATGGAGACCAGTAGCTATCTTCACCAATGATACAAAAAGACAAAGCAGACAAAGACAATTGAATTTTGGATTTAGGTCAGGCGTGGAGTGAATGTTCTGCCAGGGGGGATTTTAAAAGCAAGAGTGAAAGATTGTTAGTAAGTTTTTTTTTTTTAATAATTTTATTTGTCATCATTACTTTCTAAAATATGCTACAGGGCACATGCGCTCACCAGAGACAGACATAGAGAGAGGTTAAGTGAGAAAGCAAGCTGCCAGGTCCAGGACTCAAACCATAGTTAGTCATGTGAGAGTTCAGTGCCTCAACCACCATGCCACCTACTGGCCCTGTTAATAAATATTTAAAAATATATATATCATAATTTTCAATGTGATTCTGCTTTAGAGAGAAGATTCATTAAATGAATGCTCAGTCTCTGAAACACAAGCTTTTTTTTTTCTTTTTAGGTATTTTTTTTGCCATAGAGAACATGCACTCCCAGAGAGACAGAAAGAGAAAAAGTGAGAAATCACCTCCCGTGGTGATGACCAGGCCACAATCACTTCTCCTCCAGTCTCCTCTTGGGATTTTGGGCATGCACGCACATGCATTCAGCATGAATTTTAAGCCTCTGGGTCTAAGACTCAAACCATGGTCAACCACATGGGAGTCCAGTACCTTATCCACAACACCAGCTGTTGGCCCCAACACATAATCATTTAAAAATACTAACTCTGATACACAACCCACTATCTTTTTTTTCAGAAAGAAATTTTTGCTATAGGGCACATGCACTCACCAGGGAGACAGAAAGAGAGAAATCATCCCTCAGGGAGGACGATCATGGTGCAATCCCTTCTCCTCCAATCTTCTCTTGAGAGTTTGGGCGGGCGCACACATGTGAGTTTTAAGCCGCCAGGTCTGAGACTCGAACTTCAGTCAACTACATGGGAGTACAGTGATGTAACCATTATACCATCTGCTGGTCCCACACAATCCACTATCTTAAGATTCTTCTACATTTATTTAAGCACATATAAACAAATACAAACCACAGAAGATACTGAATTTTTGTATGCATGAGCTTCTTTTGTATGTTACTAATGTTCTCAAGGACATAAATACCTTTTTTATTTTTTTATGTTGTGGTTCTATTTAAGAGTCATCTAAAGTTAATTACAATCTAGAGCTCTTCTTGCTGATGTTCATCTTGTATTTGCACAATTAAATTCTTCTTCTCAGGTATTAGATTTGCAGCTTGGTTCGCATAATGATCATTCTATCAAAGCTAGCAAAATGAGTTGGCCACAAATAGTAATTGTCTCAGAGCTCCCTGCATTTAATAACAGTGCCACAGTTCTTTCCCAAGACCTCCTGTCATATACCTCCTCTGTATATCCTGCACAGATAGACACATTAGCCATAGTTATCTTTATTTTTAATTGCCAGAGGCCACATGCACTCATTAGAGAGGGAGAGAGAGAGGGAGAAAGCACCTGGGCATAATCGAGCCACAATCCATTGTTCTCCATTTCTCCATCCTATTGGGACTTTGGACATGCACACACATGCACTCAGAATGTCTTTCAAACCAACTGGGGCAGAATTTGAATCACAGTCAGCCATATGGGATTCTGGCTCCTTTAGCCACTATGGGGTCATATCAAACTATGGGTTTTGTTTTTTTTTTTCCTTTTCTACAAGGCTCATGCACTCACCAGACAGACAGAGACAGAGAGACAGAAAGCGAGAAATCACTCCCCAGGGGGGATGGCCACACCGCAATCCCTTCTCCTCCATTCTCCTCTTGGGATCTTGGGCATGCACATGCACACACATGCACCCAGCATGAGTTTAAGCCACTGGGTCTGGGACTTGAACCGCAGTCAACTACAAGAGAGTCCAGTGTCACAGCCATTATGCCAACTGCTGGTCCCACCAAGCTATGGCTTTTAAAGCAAATGTTCCTATGTAGTCTCTAATCTCTATGTCATCTATGTGTACTGTCATCTATGTGTCTAGGTATATAGTAAGAATATAGTAAACTTTCACTTTCCTAAAATGGAAAGGGATTTTTTTACTCTGATGAAAGAAATATTCTGGTTTTTCATTTTTTGAGGCCAATATGCATTTTAAGTTTCAACATATGAATGACATAAAAGCCTATTTCTCTAAAACTACAGACTTGGGCTTTGGAGGACAAATAATATCCCCTTTTCCTTCCCTCTAGCCTTGGAATCAACTGAGAATAAAATACAAGACAGAGAAGTAGAGATAAAAATAACAGCTTTATTACTGAAAAAAAAAAAAACACACAAAACACTGGGAAATCATGACTGTAAATCTGTAGAGAAAAAGGTTCGCTAACACTATTCCCACGAGAATTTACAACAGCCCACAGGAGGGGAATTTTGGGTCTGTTCAGGAAATTTTCTTAGGCAAAATTGCTGCCTCCTACTAGTCTGGAACACAAGCAGATGAAAAGAGTATTTAGTCCCATAGTAGATTAGCTTCACCAAGTCAAGAAACATGGGCCAATATAACCTCACCTTTACTCTGTTAACTATTTGAGTATTTTAATATAAGATGCCACAGATGGAAAGGATGATCACAATCTACAGAGTCAAAGCAACACTGGTTTGGAGGCATTTGGGGTAGTACAAACCTACACATTTTATGTAAAGGTCACTACAGTGGACAGGTTTTGCCTTTCCAAGCAATCAACATTTCTGGTACAAACACTTCAATTTTCCTTCATGGAATCTACTCTCTTTGTACATGGGATACTGGTGGCCTAACAGCACCCCTTAGCTCTGGTTAATCAGAGCATTCCATTGACCATGTGATATACATTAGATAAATTGGCCTGAATCCTAGAATTTTTATGGATAAAAAAGGGCACCTTCTTTCCTTCAGGGTCCATAAGCTGGCAGAGAATATAAGCCTAGCCCTATCTGGATATACTTCTCTCCCAAAAGGAAACCAGTGAAAATAGGTCAGAATGTTGTAGACATTCTGAGTCCTAATATTTTGTTTGAATGAATCCCCGATGTATAGTTTTGCCTAAAGCCAGCCCTGCTCCTGGACATTGACCTACTACTTACAAAAGTCAATGGGTGGGAGCCAGCAGTTAGCATAATGGCTATGGCGCTGGACTCCCACGTGGCCGACCGCAGTCCCGGACCCGGTGGCTTAAAACTCACGCCGGGCGCGTGTGCGTGCGTGCCCAAGATCCCGAGAGGAGAATGGAGGAGAAGGGATTGCGGCGTGACCATCCCCCCTGGGGGGTGATTTCTCGCTTTCTGTCTCTATGTCTCTGTCTGTCTGGCGAGCGCACGCGCCCTACAGTGAAAAATCTCTCAAAAAAAAAAAAGTCAATGGGTTATTTCTTTTTAATTTCTTTACATTTAAAAAATCTGATTTTCTTTACTTAACATCAAAAAGATTCCACATTAATAAACAAACCCTCCAACACACACACACACACACACACACACACACACACATGCAAATATCTTTCAGAAATTTGTTGCATAGGCTAAACTTATGCCAAGGGGAATCTTTTTCTAGAAGTACCATCCTGTCAATTAGAACATCTTACTGTTACACCATTGACTAGCTTTTATAAAAAAAGAACAGTGGGAAAATGGATCTTTTTCTAAGGAAAATTAAAGGATAGAGAAATTATTCTTTTCCTCATTGAATCAGCTTCTGGCAGAGTTGGTTCATTAGCCAGGGTATCTCAAATAGAACTGATTATTCAAAACTGCTTGGAAACGTTTCTTAAGCATGCATTAATGAAACCCATTCTAAATCTTCTGAGTGATATTCTCTGAGATATGCCCTTAGATTTTTTTTTTTAAGTTCTCAAGTAGGGCCACCACATGGTGTGGTGAAGGTGTTGGACTCCCACATGGACAACTATGGTTTGAGTCCCATACCTGGTGGCTTACGTTGTCATGTTCTCTCTCTCTCTCTCTCTGTTAGGCACATGTACTCTATAGCAAATTAGAAAAAAATAATAATAACAAAATTAAAACTTTAATAAATAATTCTTTTACAAAATAAAAAGTTCTATATGTTACAAATGATTCCACTAGGTCAAATTTGCCAAGTGTTGTGATAGACTGGGTGTTGGTATTGACTCTGATAGGGTTCATTCACTTATTGATTTATTCAGACATTATTTTTTAGTTATCCATTTTGTTTTGGGCCATGGGAATTAAAAGCCTTATAGCCCTGACTCATAAAGAGTTTGCAGCCTGGTCCAAGAAACTGACTCCGTGGGGTTTATGAAAGCATGAATCAAGATCTGGGTGGGCAGGTTGAGAAGAGAAAAAAACCTTACTCTACTGGGTTACTGAAAGAAAATTTTGAAAAGGAAGGGACAGTTGAATAGGAATTGTAGAGACAGGAAAGCAGGAAAGGGAAAAGAGAATTGAGGGACTAGTGGATTCAAAATGTTACTATGATGAAAGGCCTTAGAATGTTCTGGAAATGATGAGCTGAGTGTGAATGGAAGAATTACTGCAAAGTAGAATGTGGGAGATAAAGAGGAAAGAGAGGTCCCTGGATCTTTCATTTTATGAAATGCCAAGAATTTGAGACTTGTTCCCATGTGCCTCTACTGGTATGTATAATCCATCGATCAACACAGTAAAGCTTAGCAGCTTACCTTTCTCATGAAGTCACATTCCTTCCCAGCTTAAATTCCAAAGTCAATCATCACTGACCTACCTATGAGTGCACCTTCAATAC
>NW_006159602.1:756574-761340 GCF_000334495.1 Tupaia belangeri chinensis | reverse complement strand
TCCCTTTACTGCATACATTTGATTAAATCACAACCTTGGTTAAATCAGACTTTCCCAGTCTGCCATGCTTGTACACACAGATGAATGAAGATGGAGAAAAAGCACCATCACATTGACTGGTGTCACCTTACATTCTTGATCATCAAACTGATGAGAGAGCAATGCTTTCGGGCTATCATATTCTATTGACCTAGTCCATGCACTCTTTCACTCTACTGGACCATTAAATCTCACTTTCTCCTTTCTTATCCACCTCCTTACTCTTAGATGACCTTGCACAAAAGCATGCTATTATTCTCCCCCCTTAAAGGATACCTTGATTGATCCTGCTTTTATCTAGCTTCTGTTCCTTTTATTTTCTTCCTTCACAGCAAAACTCCTGAGAGTTTTTGTGGTCTCCAGTACTTCTCTTTTCATTCTTTCTTTTTTTCTTTTTTTAAGGGAGGTTTTTGCTAAAGGATGTGTGTGCTCACTGGAGAAACAGAGAGAGACTGAGGGACAGAAAACGAGAAATCACCCCCTGGGTGGAGGATGGCAATCCCTTCTCCTCTAGTCTCCTTGGGATTTTGGGCATGCACGCACATGTGCCTGGTGTGAATTTTTAAACCGTTGGGTCCAGGACTCGAACCAGGTCGACTATGTGGGAGTCTAGTAATGTAACCATTATGTCATCTGCTGGTCCCTCTGATTTCATTCTTGAACCTACTCCATAGAAATAGTCCTTTTCAGGAGCCAGATAGTGACACAGCAGTAAAACACAAGGCTCTGTGAGGCAAACCTACATGAGAAGGTTCCTGGTTCATGTCTGGAGATCTCCGGGAATCTGTGTGCCCACGATTCAGGGCTAGCTGAAGATTTTGGATGGATCATAGCATCAAGACCTTGTTGGAGGTACTATCTCTAGATGGATTTCTCTCTCTCTCTCTCTCTCTCTCTCTCTCTCTTGCTTATGATAAATAATCTCATGGAGAAAACTCTCCTTTTCAGAATCACCAGTGATCTCAATTCTCAGGGCTTTTCTTCTTTGACCTAGCATCACTCTTTTTTCATTTGGCTTCTAGAACATTGTACTTCCCTGGTTTTATTCTCATCTTCCTGGTAGGAACTCTTCCTCTTTGCCAGTTGCTTCTCATCTCTTTAACCTTTAAATATTCAAGTGTCCCAGATTTCAGTCCTTCAGCTGCTTCTATTTTCTAGCCATACTCATCCTTTTCACAATTTAATCCAGTCTTATGGCGTTACATACTATCTTTAGGTTAATGGTATTTTCACCTTTTGCCTGAACTTTGGACTCATAAGTTCAACTTTTTTTTTTAAGAGAGATTTTTTTGGTATAGACCATGTGCATTTGCCAGAGAGACAGACATAAAGTGAGAAATCACCCCCAGTGGGGATGGCCACACAGCAATCCCTTATCCTCCCTTCTCCTTTTGGAATTTTGAATAAGCATGTACATGCACCTGGCATAGTTTTAAGTCTCCAGGTCTAGGACTTGAACTGCAGTTGACTATGTGGGAGCTCAGTGATATAATCATTATGCCATCTGCTGGTCCCCCAACTTCTTACTTAACATCTCTACTTGCATTTCTAACTAGTTCCTTAAACCTGATGTATCTGAAACTAAGCTCCAATACCTCCTCATCCCCTAAAGCCTGCTCCCTTTGCCACTTTTCCATTTCCAAATCTGTCAGTTCCTTCATCCAATTTCTCAGGCCAAAACCTTGGAATTGTCCTCTCTTGCACACCTCACATTCAATTCCTCATAAATTGTTGGAGGTACTATCTCTAGATGGATTTCTCTCTCTCTCTCTCTCTCTCTCTCTCTTGCTTATGATAAATAATCTCATGGAGAAAACTCTCCTTTTCAGAATCACCAGTGATCTCAATTCTCAGGGCTTTTCTTCTTTGACCTAGCATCACTCTTTTTTCATTTGGCTTCTAGAACATTGTACTTCCCTGGTTTTATTCTCATCTTCCTGGTAGGAACTCTTCCTCTTTGCCAGTTGCTTCTCATCTCTTTAACCTTTAAATATTCAAGTGTCCCAGATTTCAGTCCTTCAGCTGCTTCTATTTTCTAGCCATACTCATCCTTTTCACAATTTAATCCAGTCTTATGGCGTTACATACTATCTTTAGGTTAATGGTATTTTCACCTTTTGCCTGAACTTTGGACTCATAAGTTCAACTTTTTTTTTTAAGAGAGATTTTTTTGGTATAGACCATGTGCATTTGCCAGAGAGACAGACATAAAGTGAGAAATCACCCCCAGTGGGGATGGCCACACAGCAATCCCTTATCCTCCCTTCTCCTTTTGGAATTTTGAATAAGCATGTACATGCACCTGGCATAGTTTTAAGTCTCCAGGTCTAGGACTTGAACTGCAGTTGACTATGTGGGAGCTCAGTGATATAATCATTATGCCATCTGCTGGTCCCCCAACTTCTTACTTAACATCTCTACTTGCATTTCTAACTAGTTCCTTAAACCTGATGTATCTGAAACTAAGCTCCAATACCTCCTCATCCCCTAAAGCCTGCTCCCTTTGCCACTTTTCCATTTCCAAATCTGTCAGTTCCTTCATCCAATTTCTCAGGCCAAAACCTTGGAATTGTCCTCTCTTGCACACCTCACATTCAATTCCTCATAAAACCTACTGACCTTATCTTAAAAATATATACAGTGTCCAACCACTTCTCACCTCTTCTGCTGTTACAGTTCAAGACACCAAGGACTCTCACCTTGAGTTCTGCAATAGCCTTGTGACTAGGATAACACACATCCTGGGTTTCCTATAAACAGTCCCATTTTTTTTTTCAATTTGTCTTGGCATAATTATTAATGCATTCTCTTTTTTATTAGGAATGATGCATTCTATAACCACCCCACTCATAAGTCTGTTTCTGGTATTGCTCTGCCTCAAACTGTTCTTCATATAGAAGACAACGTGATCATTTTAAAGTTACAGGTCACGCATCCCTCTGCTTGAAATCCTCCAATATCTCTCTATTGCACTCAGAGTAGAAACTAAAATCTATGTGAGAGACTTACAAAGACCTATATGATCTGGCCTTCCCTTTCTTTTCTGTCCTACTTTCCTTTGACTTGACCATGTGCTACTCTGCTCTAGTTACGCTGCTTGTAGTTTCTGGGAAATGTCTGTCACATTCCTTTTACTCTTGTTTTTCTTTCTTACACTACGCTCTTCAAATATCATTATGTCTTGTATCGCACCTCTTTATTGCCTTACTCAAGTATCATCTTCTGATTGTGGCCTTCCATTAGATATCTAATTTAAAAACAGCACATACACACCCCTTTCATTTCCTTCTCTGCTTTCCTTTTATTTATTTTTTAGCACTCATCGCTATCTAGCCTGCTATTCATTTATTCATTTACCTTCTTCTCTCCATTAATACACAAGTTACATGAAGGAAGACACTGTTTGTTCATTGCTGTATTTCTAATTCCTTAAAGAGTGCTTGGTACACAGTAGACGTTCACTAAATATTTGTTCAGTGAATAAGTGCACAGGTGAACTTGTACATGGAAATGCCATAGGGCAAATTAAAGCAGTGACTTTATCAGATCTGCTGTTTTAGGTCAATAACTCTGGAGGGGGTAATGAGATAGGCTAGTGGGAAGAGAAGAATGGCTGGGGGAATAGTTTAGAGGCTGTTGGTAAAAGATGCTGAGCTAAGGCAGTAGTGTTAAGAACCAAGAAGAGATGGGCTGGATCAGTTGGGATAGGATCTAGAAAAGACAATGAGGTGATCAAGGAGCATGTGGGATATCAGGTGTGTTTTATTTAATACCACTTAACCTGCCAAAAGTAGGCAATTAAGTTTAGTCAGCTAAGGCATAGAAAGAGGAGGATCTAGGCATGAAAATTTAGTGGCTATAGCTACTTTGACTAGCACCATCCCATTCTATCTGGAAGATGCCATCTCAGACTAACAAGAAAAAGGAGTATTGGAGACCCACATATTAGTATAAAAATATTTTTAGATTACGTGTATGCTTTTTTATTTACTATGTCTGGGAAGTGACAGGAATTGTGTAACTATTAGAAGCTAGAGATGAGACAAATAAATCAAATCTAGACTAAATAGAATGTTCTAATTCCTTTTCATGATTTTATTAAAGAATAACATGCATACACAAATACATATGTTGTATATAAATTAATGAATACAAATTATTACATTTATGGAAAGAGAAAGTATCAAAGGCATTCTTAGAGCTAAGGGAAGACTCCATCACTGGTCTGTTTTGTTGTCATAGATGCTGGTCTCCTAAAGTTTACTTCCTCAGCCAGACTTAAATCCTGCCTAAAGAGCTCAGTGTGGTGAATGTTATCATTTCTGGGGTCACCTCTCACCTAAACTGTACCACCCAAGGGCTTTCTCCTCAGGTTCTCAGAAACCCAAATAGGCCTTGGGGCAGTCAACAGTAGTCACCTCCTCCTGTTTCACCATGGATAGAGCTATGGCTCATGGCTTGCAATCTAAACACTACTGGATGCAGGCAGAGGAGATGTAATTAACTTGTAACTCTGGCACCATGATTTTGGTCTGCCAGTAGAAAGGGTCTCCTTTTCCTTTGCTCAGAGGTGCTGTCCTTAAACTATGCCTTCCTAGAAGTGATGACCTTTCTAGTTTTCACAAAGGTGTTAGAGTTTATTAAGGCCCTGATCTGGAAACCCAAAACTATAATTGTTCTGGATCAATTTCAATTAAAAAAAAAAAAAAAAAAAAAAAAAAACTTCA
>NW_006159602.1:737532-756561 GCF_000334495.1 Tupaia belangeri chinensis | reverse complement strand
AAAAAAAAAAAAAAAAAAAAGAACTTCAGGGGCTTGCTCTATGGCCTGGTGGTTAAGCCAGCAGGATCCCACAGGGCTGACTGTGTGGTTGGAATCCTGGACCCAGTAGCTTGAGAAACATACCAGGCATGTGTGCACATTTGCTCAAAGTCTTGAAAGAAGAGTGAGATGAAGGAGAAGGGATTGGGTGCTTTCTTACTTTCCATCTCTCCCTGTAGCACTCTTGCAAAAACAAAACAAAAATGCCACAGATTCTCTGGTGTCCTGTCTCCATCCTAATTCTGTAAACTTTCCTTACACTAAAAATCTTTGACTCCTATTACTTGATTTTTAAAAAAGAATTATTTTATTTAATTCTATTTGTTATTATTATTTTTTCTATTTTTTAAGAGGTTTTTGCTATAGGGCGCGTGCACTTGCCAGACAGACAGAGAGAGATAGAAAGACAGAAATCGAGAAATCACCCCCCAGGGGGAATGGCCACGCCGCAATCCCTTCTCCTCCATTCTCCTCTCAGGATCTTGGGCACGCACGTACACAGCCCGGCATGAATTTTAAGCTACCGGGTCCAGGATGCAAACCATGGTCAACTACATGGGAGTCCAGTGACATAGCCATTACACTAACTGCTGGTCTCTTGTTATTATTTTTTAATTTGATCAGAGAGAGACAGAAAAAAAGGTGGTTAAAAGTGGTTAAAGATGGTTACAAAGGTTAAAAGTGGTTAAAGATTAGTGCCTTTAACCACTATGCCATCCGCTGGATCCCCCATTACTTGATTTTAACCAACACTATTTAACAGATGCTATAATTAGGTCAATTAAAAGAACTCCTACCAAAAAGACTTTATAGGCCCAGATATGGTCACCCGCGCTAGCTGACCTTGCTCGGCAGGCTGAGCCCACCCTAAAACCTGGCACATCTAAATAGATGTTTGTTAGAAGGTAAGTGGGATTTTCTGGCTGAGAGTCCAGCTGTGAAGTCCAGAAGGCCTGGACCCTGTCTCTATTATTACTGCAATTACTTTTTGCAAGGTACTTAGTTTCCTCTTTATAAAGTGAGATAACGACTATATCTTAGGTGTAAATGAGACAAAGCATTAAAATGTGTAGAACCACTCAAGTCTTTTTTTTTTAACCTTCCCTACCTTTGCTTTGCTTATTCAGCCTGAACACTTCACACCCTGCTGCCACCACCCCACCTGCAAGCCAAGAAAGACAAGCTACAGATTCCAGTGACTCTTTGTGGCAATTGCTGGCATCTTTCCCCCTGCTTCTGACCTATCCAAAAACATTCTTGTCTCTGTCTGACTCTGGATTCTTGGTTCTGCCCTTCAATTCCAATTTTATTCCCAGCTCTTTGGTCAATCCTGATCTGGATCACTTCCTGTATGTGTAACTTGGATAAAATACTTTCTGCCTTCCTGGCAATACCTGTAATAATGTCCCAGGGCTGCTACAAAAATAACCATCTACTAGGTGGCCTAAAACAACAGAAATGTATTCTCTCCCAGTTCTGGAGGCCAAAAGTCCAAAATTAAGGTGCCAGCAAGGTTAGATTCCCTCTAAAAGCTCTCCAGAAGAATCTTTGCCTCTTCCTAGCTTCTGATAGTGGCTGGAAATCCATGGCACTTCTTTCTTTCTTTCTTTTTTTAATTTATGATCAGTTATTTAATTAGGTTCTTCTCAAAAAATTTTGAACACCAATTTGTGAGGATAAACTCCATTTGTGAGGACAAGCACGGACAGGAGGTAGCCCTGGAGCTGAGCAACAGCTTTGATTTTTGGTAAAATTTGCGAGTCCACAAAGTTTCTGATCAACCTTGCACTGCTCTGTAATCTCATATTTCTCCTTCTCTGTCAAAGAGCTCACTTTCCTGGTGTCTGAGCTTCTTCAGCTTCTTTTTCTTGAAGTAAGCACTGGTGAGGTGTTTGGGGATTTTTAGTTTGCTAATATCACTTTTTGTGGAGGTGGTGATGACAGATTTCTGGTGTATTCTACACAGGGGAACTCGACTGAGGACCAGAGGTCCAGCTACAAGTAGAAGCCCCCACTCAGCTTCTTTAGCAAAACCAATTTATTGCCCCTGTGGCATCCAGTGAGGATGATCAGAATGGTCCTGGGAGTGACGCTAGCTTGTAGCTTTTTTTTTTTTTTTTTTTTGTTTGTTTTTAGGGGGTTTTTTTTTTTTTTTTTTGCCATGGCTCAACAGCTTTCAAGGTATGTCTTCAGTAGGATAAAACCTAGACATTTTGCAAAGTTTAACCATCCGGGTACCACCATTCTTGTCTCTACCAACTGATTTTATAACAGTGGCAAGAACCTTCTCCTTTTTCTTTTCAATCCTGGATTCAGTGGCTAAGTATTTCCTCTTGTATACGGCCTTCCTGGAAAACATGGCAGATTGGACTAGGATGGCATTTCAGCTGCAATGGGGCTTCCCCTTCTTGGGCTTTTTAGCCTTGGGATCACCCTTTTTAACCTTCCCACTGGCATCCACCTTCTTGGCTTCAGATTTTCTCTCCTTAGTATCCTGCTCTGCAGCTTTTTCACCTGCCATCTTGTATAGTGGGAAAGAGCTCCATGGCAATTCTTGACGACATTACTTCAATCTCTGCCTCTGTCTTCACATGACCTTTTTATAATGACATCAGTCATTGGATTTAGTGTCTGTCCCAATCTAGTATCACCTAAACTTAACAAATTACATCTTTAAAGACCCCACTCCAAATAATTTTCTGTGGTTTTGAGTAGACATGAGTTTTGGGGAGACACTATTTAACTAAAAAATAGCTAATTTCCCTTCAGGAAAGTTATCTGTTCTCAGCACTCTCCCACTGGGGAAGCCTAAAAGCCTAAAGATCTTTCATCACCTATCAGGACCCAACATGGGACCTAACCTCAGTTTTCAGACTCTTTCTGAGCACCTCAATCTGGAAGTTAGTGATATAGGGTTGGACAAAATATTCAGAATTCAAGTAAGATAGTTAGTAGAATGAAAAAGATGGGATTAATGTTTATGCACTGCTGTATTTCCATAATCTAAAATAGTAAGTGGCAAGTACTTGTTGAGTAAATTGATATAGTAATACTATAGAGACTACTTTGGTTTAAGACCCTTTAAATCTTCACCCATGGAGACTTCTGGATCAAAGTCATAAATTGGCCATTGGTCTCCATTCTATGTCACTCTAAATTAAGAGCTGGCAAACTTTCTGTAAAAGTCCACATAGTAAATATTAGACTTTGCAGGCAATATGTTTTTTTGTTGCACAATTCCTCAATTCTGCCATTAGAATGTGCAAACAAATGGTATGGCTGTATTCCAATAAAATCTTTTTTATAGAAACAGGTGGCAGGTTGGATTTGGTTTCAAGGACCACAGTTTGCCAATCTCTGCTCTAGACAAATAGTGCTTTTCACACTTCCCTTTCTATTCTTCTCCTCCCTGTCCCCAACCAACAGAACCTCACTGAGGATGTCACCTTTTTCTGACAAAGATGTACAGAAGCTACACTGAGAAAACAGTTTGACATTGGTTGCATGATCTGGTTTAGTTCTCAAGAGCTGCAGACTGAGGGTTCCCAGAATATACAGAGAGCACTTAAAATGACATTGACCAGAGGAGAAGTGGGAGCAGAGTCACTTCTAGGACTCCATACTGGTACAGCCACTGACATGCAACTCCAACTTGTGAGAATTAGGTCATGGGCTGCTCCCAGTAGACATGGGAGCTGTACCACCCAGAGCCTTGGGATCCTAACCCCTAGCCCAAAAAATACTCAGAATTCAAGTAAGATAGTTTAGTAGAATGAAAAGGATGGGATTCCTAGACAAGACATCAAGTCACAGAAAATTATTTTTGAGCCATAATATTTAGTGTTGTTTGTCCTGTTAGGTTTTATACTTTCTTAAGACGTTATCATCCCTTTCTTCCCATTTCTCCCTTTTGAAATGTGAATGTCTGTGCTATACTTGTATCACCATTAGATTTCAGAAGCACATTACATGTTTGATTCCAGGTTCACATCTGGAAAGAAAGTCGCCTCCAGATGAATCTTACTTTGAGTCTCACCCATATCCGGAACATATTTAGATAACCCTCTGGACTTTAGATCTGAGTTGGTGCCAAATTAATTAAGACTTTGGGGGTTATTAGGATGAAATAAAGGGATTTTGCATATGAGAATGACATGAATTTGAGGAGGCCAAGGGCAGAATGATGGAGTCTGAATGTTTGTCTCCCCAAAATTCATGTTGAAGTCCTGACCCCCTAGGTTATTAGGAGGTAGGGGCCTTTGGGGAGGTGATTAGATCATAAAGGCAGAGCCTTTGTGAATGGGATTAGTGTCCTCATAAAAGATTCTCTAGGGATCTTGTTTACTCTTCCCCTAGGTAAGGGCATGGTAAGAAGTTGGCAGTCTACAGCCCAGGAGAGGGCCTTCACCAAAACTCAATCATGCTAGAGTCCTGATCATGGATTCTTACCCTCCAAAACTATGGGAAATAAATTTCTTTTGTTTATAA
Organism: Tupaia belangeri chinensis; assembly: GCF_000334495.1. NCBI lineage: Eukaryota > Metazoa > Chordata > Mammalia > Scandentia > Tupaiidae > Tupaia > Tupaia belangeri. Next base: position 752,034 of record NW_006159602.1, on the reverse strand, counting down.
ACTACCCAGTCTATGATATTTTTTATAGTAGCCCAAATGGACTAAGGTATACTCTTCCTCCACTCTCAAATACTTGTTTGAAATGTCTGGCATTAATTGTGTAAAGCTCCCACTCCCTTTCCAAGATGCCAACATGTTATGCAACTGTCAGATTCCCAAACAGAGAGTGCATTTCATTCCTTACAGCAGACTCCATCTATCCCAACTGCTGCCTCTCTTAAAAATGCATTCTTCCTCCATAAGTTACACTTTATTTCTAATTATGACCTTCAACTTTTTAAAAGTTAATGAAACATATGTTCAAGCCTCTCTACATTTGTACTCCACCATTCAACATCCACAGGTCAACTGCAGGTATATTAACAGAATCCTAGATACGTATTTATATTTCTCTTCTTACATTTCCTCAGGACAACCTACTCATCGATCTACCATATCACGTAAATGCACTCGTTCCTTCCTATAACACATAGTTTCCACATATTTGGCTTCTGTAAGTCAATGAACACCACTAAAATCTTAGCTTTGATCCATGCACCACAGTTTACAGTTCTCACTATTCAACCCTTCCTTGCCTTCCTTCTCTCCCTCCACAGGTATCAGGTACTCATTATGGTCTGAAAACATTCTTTGCCTTCTCTGGCTTCTTTGCCAAACACAGCTCTTGCAAATCTAATCTTGTCTATTTCTCAGTACACCTCTACTAATGATTGGCAACTCTCCAACATACTCCTTGGTCTTCCAGAAAACCCTGAAGCTTACTTTACAGAGCCATCCAGAGGCTACTAGTCCTGACATTGTGCTTCTATATATTCCCATCCATCTAGCTCCACCTTTCATTAACCCTCCAGCCCCAACAGAGACAAAGACCTAGAGGACCCAAAGGAAAAGGTGCTATATTCCTACTGACACCCCTGCTGGCACTAACAGCTGACAATATAAAGAGTGCAGACAGGGACCAGTAGGTGGCATGGTGGTTAAGGGCTAGACCCTCCCACATGGCTGACCATGGTTTGAGTCTCGAACCTGGTGGCTTGCTTTCTCACTTTCTCTCTCTCTCTCATCAAATTAAAATAGATGAATGAATAAACAAAATAAAATAAATATTGTTTTAAAAGGTGCAGAGAAAAAGATAAGCTTGGGAACCAGTCTCACATCTCAAGAATATTGCAAGGTGTGAGAAGTCCTTATACAAAGTGCATTTGCAGAATTCCTCACCTCACTATTTCTGTCACAGAGAATCTAGATGAGGTAGTCTGTCTCTGATCCCTTAAGCCAATCTAACACATGCATATGACATAGACCCAGTTTAGTGACAGAGATGAGTTAGTCATCCTTACACACTTGTAACATTGCCCTGGACTTGAATAGTCCCCATCCTTATCTGATTCCAAAGTCTTGGATGTGGTGTTGATTTTACCTAAGGTACAAAAGCAATCTCTTTTTCAATCAATTTTAATATGGAATTACTGCTCTAATTGCTTTTTACTCTGACATACTTTAGGTTAATTATCTACTCTAATTCTAGTCCCCCAAAACACTGCCCTAATACAAAAAGTGCTTTGCTCAAGAGGAGTTGGATACAGAGTAAACCATCACTGCCAACTTGAGTTTCATAAATTCTAATCCTCATATAGTGTTTAGTTTGCTTAAAGTAGAGAAAACTTGGAATGTTATCTAGAAGGAAAAAACATTGGAGAGGGAAAAAAATTATCTCTACTCACTTTCCTAAAGAAAATGGAGAGACAGTTAGTACTCTATGGCAATTCTAGAGGCCAAGAACAACAAATAGATCAATATATAATACCAAGAAATGTGATCTGTGGTATTTATTTTAGCAAGTTTGTCTTGAGCATTTGCTGTGTAACAGTCACTAAACTAGATGCTGGGGCTATGATGAGGCCAATCCTCACAAAGCTTGAAATCTAGTGGTGGAGGCAGACAGTAAGCTAACTTTTAGTAAAAGATGTGGTTAAAGGGTAAATACAAATGGGGGGGCATTAATTCTCCCTGTTACAAAAGATTTTTTTTTGTAGAGATTTTTGCTATAGGACGAGTGCGCTCGCCAGAAAGAGAGAGTCGGAGAGACAGAGAGCAAGAAATCACCCCCCACGGGGGATGGCCACGCTGCAATCCCTTCTCCTCCATTCTCCTCTCGGGATCTTGGGCCTGCACGCACATGCGCCTGGCATGAATTTAAGCCACCCGGTCTGGGGCTCAAACCGTGGTCAACTACATGGGAGTTCAGTGACATAGCCATTATGCTAACTGCTGGTCCCAAGAGACTTTATTTTCCAACTTTTCTTCCAGAGCATTTCCATTAGAAACCTGTAACTTAATTCTTTCTCTATCTCATTGATATGGAACCTTTTACAAGATTTATAACCCAGGATGTCTCCCTCAAGGACCTAGGAGACCAACTTTGGCAGATGTCTCTCTCCAAAACTGCCTCCTGAGATAAAGATATAAGAACTTTATTTTCTCTTTAGATAAAGCTATTTAGCTAACATGAATGGTCACCTGAATTACTAAGGGAATTTAGGATGAATTAATGTTCACCCTGAAGTTGTAATAAATGGTGCTCATCAAGTCCTCTTGAAAACTAGTTATTGTTTTTGTTTGAGAGCATATATACAATGGGTTTCATCTGGCTGCATTTGGCTATATAAAAGGGTAAGATTTCTTTCTGTCCTTGAAATCTCTTTAGAGGATTTCCTGTGAATACTGGAACTGGTTTTTTTTTTTTTTTCTTCTGCCTTTGTGAAAAGGTTTTTTGGGGGTTGGCAAAAGATTTTGTTTTCCATTATATTTCTCCAACAAGGGGAATGAAAATTCTTAAATACCATTGTTGGGAAAATCTAGAACAGTCATTCTGGAACATTATCAGATGGTCTTTACCCAAATTAAGTATGTGTGCATTTTGCTCAATAATTCTATTCCTGATATATATGTCCTAAAAACTGTCCTTCAGAAAACAATTACAAGACTGTTCATTGTCAAGTTGTTATTTATGTCCATTATTAGGGAAACTAACAACAAAGATAGACAAAACATGGTACTTCATGAAACAGTGAGCAGAATTTAAAAACAACAAACTAGACATATATAGAAATAAGAATAGATCTTAAAATATCACTGAATAAAAAAAGAATGAAAATAAAATTTATAGAATGATTTTGTTGTTTTTTAAATTTACTATAGGGTCAGTGTACTTGCCAAGGACAGAGAGAGAGGGAATGAAAGAGATGGAAAAAGTGAGAAAATACCATTTGGGGTGATAGCCATACCACCGTTCTTTCGCCTTCATTCTCCTCTTGGGATTTTGGGCACATATGTACATGTGTGTGGAGTGATTTTTCACGACACAGGGTCCTGGACTCAAACAAGGCATGTGAGATCCAGTTGGCTTAACCATGCCACTGACTTGTTCTACACTACGAAACCTTTAATGAAAATTTTAAATCTAGACACAAAAAACACTGCCTGCTTTAAAAAGATAAATACCCAATTAAAGGTTTGAAAGAACTATTAGATTTGTGCCTACAATTAGGTTGGGGATAAAATAAGATACAATAAGGCAAGGTCTTGTATGGACTGTTGATAATGTACTTTGTCTTGAGGAAGACAATCAACTTCTTATGCCTCAAGTCTAAAAGAGGATAGAAAAGAAAAGGAGGAGGAAACAATTCTCCTAAGCAAGACACTGGTAGGCTCTCTAGTGAATTAAGACTATCATCCATGAATAAATTCACTGTCCTTCAATTTACTATTTTAGAGCTACATACAAATATAACTGGGATGGTAAAATAAGGAGGTTATGTTGTCTGAGATAAAGAAAGTACCCTTTTATTTTTCCATTTGGCTGCCTTTTAAGAAAAGCTTGACTCTTAATTATTGGGTAGTCAGAAAAGTCATGATGCATTTTTCCACAGAAAAGTATGTCATGACTTTTCCAATGACCCAATAACAAATCATAGCCAAAGATTATTTATTTTTTTAGATAAACCCATTAGAAATAAGATTATGTTGGTCTAATTAAAACTTACTTCATAACAGCTCCTTTTATTTGAACCTTAATACAGTAACTATTCAGTGTTAGCCATTAGTAAAAGGAGGACCTCTGTGGATGACTTTATAAGCATCTCGCACTTATCTCTATTTTCTTTTCACTGCCAAAGTAAACTCTAAACTATACTGTATTTATATATATTTTTTAATCGTATATCAAGTTCAACATTGAGATAGGGACTTTTTACAAATAAACCATTAAAATCATTAGGTTGTACATGTACTCATTTACATTAGGATCAAATGTCTTCAAGACTATAAAAATCAAATTAGCATTTAAAATATCAGACTTTTGGCTCTCTGGAATTAAATTCAAAGGCATTACAAAGCAGCAGTATAATTAGATATCTCTACAGTTCCCTACCAAACAGATAAGGTTTAAAAAAAAAATAAGTCTAACAACCCATTCAAAATATTTCAATTAACAAATTACTATGCAATTCAAGAATTTTTTTATTTGGGTCTGCAAAAATCACTGCTACAATAAATTATTCTTCTTTAAGTCAGGCTGTGATGCAGTATGTTTGCTGCTATAATTATTGGTACTATATCTTCCCAATTGTTTTTAGATTCAACATAACTTTTCTTTTTCTTTTTTTTCTTTTTTAGAATTATTTTATTTAACATTATTATTTTCCAGTTTGATCAGACAGAGAGAGAGAGAAAGAGAGAAAGCCACCAGGTCCAGGACTTGAACCGTGGTTGGCCATGTGGGAGTGTCCAGTGCCTTAACCACCATGCCACCTGCCGGTCCCTCAAGATACCTTTTCTTATAAATGAAAAGATTTAAATTTAATGGTTTGGCCTTTGCCTAGGAGTATAAACAGGGAGAGGAATAAAATGAAGTCTTTGAATGAGTTCTTAATTTGCTTGACTTTTAGGGTTTCAATTTCCAAGGTTTTTTGTACAAAAACATAAATTATAAAGCACCTTTAAAATAAAGAAAACTTAAAAAAATGGTCATGGTTTTTGTATTCCTCATATAGCTTTTAACTTCAAACATCTTCTGCTTCACAAAGCATCTGGAATATGTGAACAAGAGGCAATTCTTTTAAGAATTACTGAGAACAAAGGCTTTAGTTTAGCAAGTTACCAAATGGTTATTAGTCTATAGCTATACAGAAACTCTGACTCGACTGATGTCTGGCCAAATACTAAAAATAGTATCATTCTTTTTTTTTGGAGAGGTTTTTGCTATAGGGCATTTGCGCTTGCCAGAAAGAGATAAAGAGACAGAGAGACAGAAAGTGAGAAATCATTCTGGGGTGGGGGGCTTGGGCGGGATGTCCATGCTGCAATCCCTTCTCCATTCTCCTCTCAGGATCTTGGGCATGCATGCACACGCACCCAGTGTGAGTTTAAGCCACTGGGCTCAGGACTCAAACTGCTATCAACTACATGGGAGTCCAGTGACATAGCCATTACACCAACTGCTGGTCCCAAAAATAGTATCATTCTTAAAAACGTTTATACCACTGTGTGTTAGCTCTTTGCCAGCCTTTTACTGATTAAGAAAATCACAATGGATTTCTAATATACTTTGATAAACTTAATACTTTCATCCAAATGTGCTTCATTCCTCCCAAATGAGAAACTTGATGTAGTTAATTCGTTTCATTGATTTTGATCCAATTTCTTTATCTTACAGTTTGGAAATCTCAACTATTATCTTCTAATTATTCTTTATCTTCTAAGAACAAAATTACTCCAACACAGAACATCTGGTTCAACCACTTCTTAGGAGAAAGTAATAATAAAAATATGAATCATAGTTTTCTGGCATTAATTTGAGACTCTTAAGCCACAAATATATACATACTTTTTTTTTGGAGAGGTTTTTGCTATAGGGCACATGTGCTCGCCAGAAAGACACAGAGAGATAGACAGACAGACAGACAGAAAGCAAGAAATCACCCCCCAGAGGGGATGGCTACACCACAATCCCTTCTCCTCTTGGGATCTTGAGCATGCATGCACACACGCCCAGCATAAGTTTAAGCCACTGGGTCCGGGATTTGAACCGTGGTTGCCTACATAGGAATCCTGCTACGTAGCCATTATGCCATCAGCTGGCCCCTATATACATACATTTTAAAATGTGCCAGTATACTGGACAGAGAGAGAGAGACAGAGTGAGAAAGCATCCCACCACCACCACATGGTGAATGGTGAAGCTGCAATCCCTTTTCCCCTGTCTCAACTCTCTTCAGGATTTTGAGCACACACAGCCAGTGTTTCTTAAGCCCCAGTCTGGGATTTGAACTGCTCAGTCAGCCATGCAGGATCCAGCTGCCTAACTACCACATCATAGGCTGGCCTGCCACAAATAATTTACTTATTTTTAATTAATGACAGATGGAAACATTTCTGTGATATGAAAATATAGAGGAAAGATTAGTCAGGTCAGCAGAAGCCATGGTGCTTGGGTGATCAATCCCACATGGCTGATAAAGGGTTCAAATCCCGGATCCAGAGGCTTGAGAGACACACCAATCATGTAGCAAGCATACCCAGGGTCCAAGAGAATGGTCATGTGGCTATCTTCCCTGGAAGGTGATTTCTCACTTTCCCTGTCTGTCTCTATCCAGTGAGCGCAAGTGCCTATAACAAAATACATGTGCTTATGTATGTTTACAAACAATATTACAGATAAAATGAATTGAATCCTGGCAAATATGTTGAATTATTGATAGTTACATAAATGAAAATACATATTTCTAGAATCAACTTTTTTTTTGAGAAAGGTTAAAACCATTGAATGTGGTGGCCATCTGGTGACGGAAAAGAGCACTACAGACATTACTTCGCTTGAACTCAATGTCATAAAAATGCCACACGAACACACTACAACACAAAAACTAGAGCAGTGCTGTCTAAAAGACACCTAATGCAAGTCATATACGCAATTGAAGTTTTTCTAATAGCTATACTTTCAAAGACGAAACGCTTAATTTTTTTTATTTAACACAAGGTACTAAAAATATAACCAACATAAAAACTGTTAGCGAGATAGTTTACGTTGCTTTTTCATCCTAGGCTTTCAAAACCCTTGTGTATATCACAGCACGTCGCAACTGGGACTAGCCACGTTCCCAGTGCTCCGTAACTACCCATGGCTGTGGTCTACCAGATGTGGAAAATGTGGTTCAGTTTGACTTTACTTAAGTTCATTCATTCTAGGTCCCTCAGGCCACTCTGAAAAGTCCCCCCCCCCTTTAAATTCTACTTTATTTTGTAAATTACTGTTGCCTCCTGGACGTTGTAACACTGAAAAGGCCGACCGAGAACCGCAAGCTGACCCTTGGAGGGCCCACGTCTTCTCGCAGGCACCGGCGTCTGCCCGCCCGCGCCGCCCTTCGTCCCGACTCGCCAGGCCCGCAGCGGCTGCAGGCGGTCGTCGGCCGAAGGGGAAGCGGCGTGGCGATCTAGGCTCATCCCGGTGGACAGGCACCTTGTGACATCACAACGCCAAGCTTTGGGGGTTCAAGCCCAGTGGGGCTCCAGGTTTCGGCGCCCCGATGGTCAAAGGTTTTCAACCTGAGAAAGCCGGGGCTGGGTAGGCATCACCTCGGCCGCACCCCTCGCCCACGACCTGCAGCTTCCAATCCGGCCCTCAGTGCCGGCGAAGGCAGGCGAAAGCCAGCGCGCAGGTGCGAAGAGACCCGCGCGGGGCTCCCACCGTTTCCCAGGAACACCAACAGGGTCTTCCGGGTGGACCCCTACTTCTGCTGATTGGCTGAAAGTTGCAGCCACGTGATGCAGACAAGAGTCAGTCACGCTTTCCCCGCCCCCCTCACCTCCACCCTCCAGGGTCGCTGGAGGCGGAGAGCGGGTTTCCTAGGCAACCACAGCGGGCAGTCTGTACACACCAGGCCCGGAGTTAGAGAGGGCGTCCTATCTGCTGCTGCGGGACAGGGATTGGGAGGTCGCAGTGGACTGTGACGGCTCTCGATAGTCCCCGAATCCATCCTCTCTCTGGGATAAGGTGAGTGTCCGTCACCTGGTGGCCTTTAGGCACCAATCGTCTGCACCGAAGTCCTTGCTCTTCTCTTTCCTCCCCTCCACCAGGAGGAAGATACGTGAAGCGTCGTTGAAGTCAAGGGACCCCGGTAACGGTGCAGTGAAGATGATAACAGTAAGGAGTGACGTGGTTTTATTGGGGCCATCAGCGTGACTGGAGCAAAACCTAGGAGGAGGAGGAGGAGAGGGAGACTTTAATTTCCTGCGTGGCCTTTACTGCCCCCATTAAGATATTGAGTTGGGAGAACAACTAGCCCAAGCCAGAGGCTGCTCATCTGGAGCGGGAAAGGCATTTGTTTGAACCTCTAATCGATGGTTTTTGATCTGTTTATACCTAACGAAGGAGACCGTTTGTCCCTTCAAGGCTTCTATTTTGCAGAAAAGAACTTGGGTTTTCTCAGAATGGCAGCTTACCAATTTTCAGCAGACAGAAACATAGTTCCTTTATACTCTGATTGTCATTGTACTCCAAATGGTGTACAGTAGTGCAGAATGGTCATGGAGAGCAATATTCCTTTAAGTTATAACACACAGGAGCCTGTGGTATGACAATTCAAACCATTCAAAAATCTTTTATTGAACACCTAGCAGCTGCTAGGTTCATAGTTTCTGTACTCGATGAACATAGAACCTAATACAGAGGGAAGACTGCAAACATCACAACACAGTGACTGGTGCTATATACAGGGCATGTGCAGGCCTTAGCTGGAATCACAAGAAAAAGAATGTTTCTAACACTACCAGAGAGATTTAAAGTCTTCACAGAGACCCTTGATTTAAATCTTTAAGGGTGTATGGAGTATGCTGTAATTCAATGGAAAAGACATTTTAGGGAGCAGAAACAGAATGTGCCAATGTACAGAAACATCCCAACCACTTCAGAGAAGCATGGTTATGGCCAGAGCCTAGTGTTCTGTTGAGGTTAATGAGCTTCAGAACTAGGCAGGAGTCACAGTCTGGAGCCAAGGAATAGCTTCCAAGTGGAAGCATGAGTAGAAGTAATTTCAGGAGGCTGGTGTCGCAGTAGTGCGGATAATGGATTGAAAGAAGATGGGACAGGCAGTTAGTGTAATGGCTATGTCGCTGGACTCCCACATAGTCGACCGCGGTTCATGTCCCAGACCCGGTGGCTTAAACTCACGCCAGGCATGTGTGCGTGTGTGTGTGTGCCCAAGATCCCGAGAGGAGAATGGAGGAGAAGGGATTGTGGCATGACCATCCCCCTGGGGGGTGACTTCTCGCTTTCTGTCTCTCTGACTCTCTCTGTCTGTCTGGCGAGCGCACACGCCCTATAGCAAAATCCTCTGGGGGGGGGAAGGTTAGGCTTGGGAACCAGCAGTTAGCATAATGGTTATGTCACTGGACTCCCACGTAGTCGACCGCGGTTCGCGTCCCGGACCCGGTGGCTTAAAACTCACGCCGGGCGCGTGTGCATGCGTGCCCAAGATCCCGAGAGGAGAATGGAGGAGAAGGGATTGTGGCATGACCATCCCCCTGGGGGGTGACTTCTCGCTTTCTGTCTCTATGTCTCTCTCTGTCTGGCTGGCGAGCGCATGCGCCCTATAGCGAAAACCTCTCAAAAAAAAGAAAGAAGGTTAGGCTACAGGGACGGTATCCAGTCAAGGTGAAATGGTGAGAGCCTGAACTAAAAGAGAGGCAATTAGAATGGAGAAGAAAAAAAAATTCAATAGACATTTAAAAGATGTATGTCTGGGTCCAGCAGGTGGTGTGATGGTTAAGGTGCTGGCCTACATCATTTGAGTCCCAGACCTGGTGGCTTCCTTTCTCATTTTCCCTCCCTCTCTCTTCCTGTGTCTCTCTCTCTCTCTCTGGTCAATTAAAAACATAATAATTGATAAAATTAAAGAACTGATTCTTTTAAAAAAAGATGTATTTCAAAGCATTTAGTGATCAAATGAGACAAAGAGTAAAAGATTGGTTGAGGATAGGTCTTGTGTGATTAGAAGAGCAGTGGTGCCATCTATCAAGAGAAGACATAAATTAGAAGGAATAGGCTGGTTGGAAAATAGTACCATTTTGGACTTACTAAATTTGAAATGCTGCGATACATTCAGATGGAGCTTTTTATGTAGTTAGTTGTATTTGTTACACAAGAAAATGAAGACTACAATTAGTAATTTTTTACCAGGAAAGAAACAACTGATTTAAAAAGTAGGTTTGAAACACCACATAGAAACAATAGAAGGAGGCAAAGAAAACTTAAAGGAGAGAGCTATCAGCTTTGTCAAATGCCATTTCAAGGTTGAGTTGAGAGTTGAAACATGTCCAATATTTTTGGCAATTAGAAGGTTTTCATTGACCTGATTTAAGAAGAAGAAGAAGAAGAAAAAGAAGAAGAAGAAGAAGAAGAAGAAGCAGCAGCAGCAGCAGCAACAGCAGCAGAAGCTGTAATGACTTGAGGTGTCCTTAGTATGATTGCAATAAATAGAAGATTGATTAGAGGTGTTGCTGATTAGAGATGTTGTTTTTCAAGGTGTTGCTGATGATTATCTAGAAGCTTTTCTGTGCAGGTATCCAAAAATAGCTATTCATAAAAGAGTACAGGAAGAGGAATTTCTTTGTTGTTGTTGTAAATTTTGCCAGAGAGCACAGGTGCTTAGTGGAGAAAGAGAGAAAAAGAGAGAGAGAAGGAAATTGCCTTCCATAGGGCATAGTCATATTGCAATTCCTTCATATTTTTCTCCTTTCAGATTTTGGACCTCACATACACAAACTTGACATGTTTCTCAAGCCGCCCTGGAACTCACATCTCACATGGCTGACCATGTGAGTTTCAGCCACCTTAACTACCGGGATACAGGCTGGCCCAGAGGAAGGACTTTGTTGTTGTTTCTTTTGTTAAGATAGGGAAGACCTAATGTTTATATATACAAGAAAAATAAACCCTATAGAAGGAAAGATGGGAATAAACAAGAAAAGAGGGAAATTTGACAGCATCGTTCTGAAAGAGACAGAAGAATGGGATCAGTAGGCAGGAAGAGAGATTTGTTTTGGACAGAAGGAAGAATACTTCTACTGACAGGAATCAGAAAGCAAAGAAGTAATTCTATGTCTATGGGGTGAAGAGAACTAAAGGAATATATCTGATGGCATCACTGTTCTCTGTGGAAGATGGGGACAAGATCATCCATTGAGAGAGAGAGAGAGACACTTGAGAAAACAGCGAAATTTTAGAATAGTCACTATGGCGTGAAACCTAGAGTCCTACTCATCTAGGAGAGGAAGTTGACAATGAAAAATATCAACCGTTTATTGCTGAAGATCCAGTTGAAGTTAGAGGCCATGCACTTGCAGTGACTTTGACTCCATGCTGGTTGTATGAAATTTTCTAGCAGCAATTCCAAGTGGAGAAGAGGGGAGATTGGATCAATCCAAGATTTGCTGTATGAAGGGTGAAAGCTGTAAAGTTCCTAGTGACTCCTGTTTCCCTGGGAGAACTAGAGAAGACCTTCAGCTTCTTAGATGGGCAGGCCCTGAAAAGAGCTTTTCCACAGTGCAAGAGAGTGAATACAAGCTGGGCAACATGACATGTATCTTAATAGAATCGGAAGCTTCATCAGGACACCTTGAGTCCATTTGTGGCTGGAGAGTACACAAGGGTTGTAAGTACCAGGAAGATCCAGGCTCTTCAGAACTCAGAAAAGGTTATGCAAATTACAGGATCTGTACTTATAAATTGATTTTTGCTTTGCTAATTAACCATTTAAGTAGAATAAGATATTTTCCTAAGTGAAGACATTGATGAAGGGAAAATAAGGTGAAGTGAGGGGTAAGGTTTGTATCCCAAATGTGCATATTTCTCTACCCCCCCAAATAAATAAAAGATAGTTTCCTTGAATAAATGGCAAGTTAAACCTATTCTTGAGGAAAACTCATATTGTAAAGACAGAAGTTCTCCCTAAATTAAAATTTTTTTTAATTGCAAGAGGATGTGTGTGCTTGTCAGAAAGAGAAAGAGAAAAAGCACTCTCCCATGGGACATGGTCATGCTATAGTCCTTTTTATAATTTCTCCATCATAACAGAATTTTGAGCACACACGCATGTTTTTCAAGCTGCCAGGGCTGGCACCTGAACCTTAGTCAACCATGTGAGATCCAGCTCTGCATGCATAGTGTATAACTGCTCTGCTACTGGGCCAGCCTTCCCTAAATTAATCTTTATCATCTTTTTATTTTTTAAAAATTGAATAATCATACATCTTATTTGGAAAAATAAACATGAAAGAATAAATGGGAAACTTCCAAAAAAGAATATGAGACAGAAATTTGCAACATTAAAATAGGATGATAACTTGTATAGGAATAGACAGAGCTAAGGAAGAGTACAGATTAAAATATCCAAAATTTCATGTCCAGTCAGACAAAAGGAATGAATTCTTCTGTTCTATAGCACAGTAGTATAACTATATGTAATTATAATTTGTTCTATATCTCAAAATAATTAGAAGAGAGAATGTTGAATGTTCTCAGTACAAAGTATTGCTAAATGCTGAGATAATGGGTATGTTTATTACCTTGATGTAATCTTAATAAATAATAAAAATAGGTAAACAACAAGAAAAATGTCCAAAATTAGGTCCAAGTATGTGTGATCATTTAGTATATAACAAAGAGAACAGGTTAATTGCTTGGAATACATATATTGGATATAGACTTGATAACCTGGATCACCATCTCATGACTTCAGAAATTCTGAGAGCAGGTTTTGTCCCTTGTGTGTTGGCCGGCAGGCAGGCTTTCCTTTGATGCTCAGACATTAAACCAGAATCTAGATAGGGTTTTCTCTTCTGATAAGTAGAGAACCTACAGAATCATCTTTTACTTTCTTCTGTGTTTTGAATGTATGGATTTAAGTGTTAAAATCTGGTGAACAACCGTAATGGTATTGAGTGGTGGAGACTTAATCCTGTTATGGTGGGGTCAGCAGGTGGTGTACTGGTTAAGGTGCTAGACTCCTGCATAGTCATCTGTGATTCAAGTCCCAGAACTGGTGGCTTGAAATTCACACCAGGCACATGTGCATGTGTGCCCAAAAAATTCTGATAGGAGAATGGAGGACTGTAATCCCCAGGGGATTATTGCTCGCTTTCTGCCTCTCTGGTGAAAGCATGTGCCTGATAGCAAAAATCTCTCTCTCAAAAAAAAAAATGTAGGGCTTTTGGGGAGTGATTAGGCATGGGAGTCTCACCCTTGTGACTGAGTACTGGAGAGTTTTTAAGGGGAGGGAATGGAGAAGCAATGCTCCTTCCCTCTACCACGTTGTGAGGCAGCAATATGCTCACCTTCATCAGATGCCGGCACCATTCTTCTGGACTTCCCAACCTCCAGAATTGTGAACTAGATAAACGTCTCTTCTCTTAAATTACCCAGATCCAGGCATTTCTGTTATTAGCAACAAAACAGACTAGAACATCTAGTATACCACCCAAGTAAACCTAGGGAAGACTATCTATGACCCATATCTATGAATGGGCCTTTGATGGAGTATCTAAATTCTTTTCAGGTTGTTCCTTACCAAGTGCCGGACATAGCCTATGCTGTAATATCTTGGGGTTTTCTAAGATTGGGCTAACGATGCAATTGTGAAAAGAAGTTGGGAAGGAATGAGCAGTGTTCACTTAAATATAGATTCATCATTTAACTACTCCCACCACGCCACTACTACCACCCTATTCCAACCACCATCCTATCTCATCTATATATTACAACTCTTTCTAAGCTGGTCTCCTGGCTTCTGGCTCTGACCCCTACACTCTATTTCCAACAGAACAACTATAGTGATTCTTTTCAATATATATAACAGATCATATTACTCTTCTACTCAAAATCTTTGTATTGCTTTTTCTCTTGTTCATAATAAAATCCAAAATTCTCACAAGGGCTTGTAAGATAGCATGCAATTTGGCTACACAATACCTCTCTAAACTCACATCCTACCAGTCTCAATTTCCCTCAATATGCTTTACTAACATAATTTTTCTTGACAAACCCGTCAAATACATTCTTACAACCCCTCTCCCCCATCTCTCTCTATCTCTCTCTTTTTTTTTTTCTTTTTGCAGCTACTATTCCCTCTGCCTGGGTGCATTTTCCTCAGATCCCTTCATGGCTCACACTCATTTCTTTCTTTGTTCTTGGCCTAGATTCTTCCTTATTCTACCTTATTATCTCCTCACCCCTATCATTCTCTGACTGGTATTAGGCCCTGAATATGTGTGTATATATATATATATATATATATTCTACTATAACAACATACCATAGACTGCGTAGTTTATAATGAGCAGAGATTTATTGACTCACAGTTCTGGAGGCTGGAAACCCGAGGATTGAAGGGCTGACCTTTGGCAAAGACCTTCTTGTTGCATCATCCTGTGGTGGAAAAGGAAGGA
>NW_006159602.1:724951-737520 GCF_000334495.1 Tupaia belangeri chinensis | reverse complement strand
TAACAAATCAAATCATAGCAATAATGAAACCATTTCTGGGGTAAAAACATTAATCCATCCATGAAGTAAAAGCCCTCATGACCTAATCACTTCTTAAAGGTCCCAGCTCTCAACACTGTTGTATTGGGTCTAAGTTTCCAACATATGAATTTTGGGGGATAAATTAAAATGATATAATGTCTTAGTCTGTTTTATGCTGTTATAATAAAATAACTGAGATTAGGTAGTTTAAAAACAAATTTATTTCTCACAGTTCTTTCTCCACCCCCCCCAAAAAGGTTTTTGCTATAGGGCGTATGCGCTTGCCAGAAAGACAGAGAGAGGCAGAGAGACAGAAAACGAGAAATCACTCCCCAGGGAGATGGCCACTGCACAATCCCTTTTCCTCCATTCTCCTCTCGGGATCTTAGGCAAGCACGCACACGTGCCTGGTGTGAATTTAAGCCACCAGGTCCAGAACTCAAACTGCAGTCAGCTACATGGGAGTCCAGCGACAGAGCCGTTATGCTAACCACTGGTCCCTTTCTCACAGTTCGTAGGACTAGAAAGTTCAAGAACAAGACCTAGTGTCTGATGAGAGCCCAGTCTGTGTTTCTAAGGTGATCCCATAAAGGCTGATCCTCCAGAAGGGAAGAATGCTGTTTTCAAATGGCAGAGGCAAAAGGGCAGAAAAGGGATGAACTCCCTCTGTCAAGTCCTTTTATAGGGGTACCTAATACCAATTATGAGGGAGGGGTCCTCATGATCTAATTATCTCTTAGAAGCCTCACTTCTTAATACTATCATGTTGGCAACAACTGAATTTTGGAGAGGACACATACAGTTAGGGAAGGAAAGGATTTAAATTCATAATGAAAAATAATCTAACAGAAAACTTCTTGGGATCCAGACAGACACTTGGCAATGCATTATGCAAAGATTTTAGGCCACAGGTATGTGGTTCAACCTCAGTAACCTTAAGGTCTCTCTTGATTTGGAATGATATGACTCTAGTATTCATTTCAATTTTTATTTTCCTTAACAGACATATTATTATGACCATTATTCTTAATGGAAGATGATTGAAGGTGAAAATCTAAACCAAGAAGAAATAATTAAAGAATTGGTGAGTCGCAGCCCAATTTTTCTTCAAAAACATTTGCAAGAATATTAAATGGAACATTTTTATACTCCTTTAAGGGGCTGGAAAGGTTGGTTATCTAGTGATTTCTTCTACCCCATGGCTTTTGGAAGCAGAGAAATATATTTGTGGCACAATTTTCACTTTTGTGAGAATACAGAAATGACATCAGTACAATTGACAACTTATAATTTATTGTGGCAAAAGTTATTTTTTTATTATTTAAAATCAGTACTAACCTAATTTCTATCTTGTAAACAGTGCTTGTGCAATGGTTTATCTTATGAGATGGTTAAACAGGAAGGATCAGATACATCAAAACTGGAGATGTTTTTCTCAGGATACCCCCAAATAGTGGGATTATCATTGTTTCCTAATCTATCAAGTCTTACAATTGTTGCTCAAGACATAAAAGAAATTTCAGGGTTAGAGACTTGTTTACAACTTAAAGAACTTTGGATTGCTGAGTGCTACATAGAGGTAAGTCTAAACACATCATCTTACATGGAATATTTTATCTTGAATTCTTGACTTGGGAAAAATAGTTCATTGAAATATATGCATGAAGCATAGGTCAAACTAGATAAATGGGCAAAAGATAGAAATTGATTAGTATGAAGGAAAAACAAATAAGGAACAAAAATGTGAATATATTCTACTTTTTAGGAAACAAATTGTGACAAATAGGCTTAGTAGTAAAACTGATTCACTTACACAGCATTGGTTGTATTTAAATGATAATATCTGCTTCAAAAGCAATATTGAAAAGTGTGTCAAAAGCCACCGAAATGTATATAACTTTTGAGCCAGAAATCCCTATTCTAGAGAAGTAATTCAACAGCAGAAAACAATGATATGCATGAAGCTATTTGGTGCAGAATTAACTTATAATAGCTAACAATTTGAAACAAATATACTGCACGTAGTGTAATTTTTAAGAAAATTATTATAAACTTCATAACTATTTTTAGCTGTTAAATATTATTCTTTTTTTCAGAAGAGATTTTTGCTATAGGTGACATGTGCCCACCAGAGAGGCAGAGAGAGACAGAGAGACAGAAAGCAAGAAATCACCCCCCAGGGGGGATGGCCATGCCATAATACTTTCTCCTCCATTCTCCTCTTTGGATCTTGGGCACATATGCACACGTGCCCGGACTGAGTTTTAAGCCACTGGGTCCAGGGCTTGAACTGTGGTCAACTATTTGGGAATCCAGTGATGTAACCATTACACCATCTGCTGATTCTAGTTGTTAAATATTCTAACTTGAAAGGCTATGAAAACATTTTAGTTGGTCATAATGTAACAAAGGAAAATCCACAAAATTATTTATGCATTATGATTATAACCATATAAAAGATATAGAGTTCATTTAAAGAGAACACAAATCATTGAAAACTATTCAGGTAGAGAAAATATATTTTTTCTTTTAAAAGTTTTAGTTCGTTTTTAAAGTTTTTATTTTTAAAAATTTATATTTAGTCATTGTGCATCTGTAAAATGTATATTTTTTCAAAGTACACATACAGTAGATGTTAATAAAGTCAGAGATATTACCATGTACATCATCCTCAGCAGATAAATTTCCATTCTTTTTTTTTTCTAAGTTTTTTGCCATATGGCGCATATACTCACCAGAGAGAAGAGAGACAATAAGAGGGAAGGTGAGAAATTGTTCCCCAGGGAAATGGGCATGTTGTAATCCCTTCTCCTCCACTCCCCTCGTGGGATTTTGGGCACACACACACACACACACACACACACACACCAGATTTTCAAGCTGCCAGGTCCAGGACTCAAATCTGTGAGAGTCCAGCACTTTAACCACTATACCACCACTGGTTCCAAATTTCCATTTTTGTAGCTATTAAAAATTTTAGGTTGGGAACCAGCAGTTAGCATAATGGCTGTGTCGCTGGACTCCCACATAGTCGACCGTGGTTCGCGTCCCGGACCCGGTGGCTTAAAACTCATGCCGGGCGCGTGTTCGTGTGGCCCAAGATCCCAAGAGGAGAATGGAGGAGAAGGGATTGCAGCGTGACCATCCCCTCTGGGGGGTGATTTCTCGCTTTCTGTCTCTCTGTCTCTCTGTCTGTCTGGCGAGCACACGCGCCCTATAGCGAAAAACCTCTCCAAAAAAAAAAAAAATTAGGTCATTTTACTGGCTGCTGATTTCATAATAAAATGTAATATTAAAAGAAAATGTACTTAGAAAACTATTTTATTAGATGTATTAATGGCAAAGTATAACCTAATGCTATTTAGTTTCCTTACTTTTTTGAACAGAAAATTGAAGGTCTTCAAGAATGTAGGAATTTGGAAAAACTGTATTTATATTATAATAAAATTTCTAAAATAGAGAATTTAGAGAAATTAGTCAGATTGGAGGTTCTTTGGCTGAACCACAATGCAATTAAAAATATTGAGGTAAGTTCATTTCCATGATTTGTATGTAAAGCTTAGTACTGTGAAGTTTAAAGCACAATGTTCCACATCATGACTGGTGTAATAGATGTTGTTAAAACACACACACACGCACACACACACACTCACGAAACACTTTATAATGTACAGAGGGCTTCGAGTACATCATTCATTGTCTTTATTCCTCACAGCCTAAGAGGTAAGTTGGTGTCATTCCCTTTTTGAAAATTTTAAAGAGGATTAGAGAAGTTACCTAACTTGCCTAAGATTATGAACACATGTGTGATATGTTCTTTTTCTTCTTATTCCTCCTCTTATCCTCTCACCTCCCTTATTTGTTTCTTTCACCAATTCTCTCCAAGTTCTAGTATAGATAATCAAAAATGACTTCATCAAAGCGCCCGTTTCCCTCTGTGCTTGTGCAATACACAACACCCATTGCTCTGAGCACCCAAAGTACTTACCAGATTGATAAGAGATGACTTACAAATACTAATTCTAATAACTTTTCCCCTAAATTATTTGTTGTCTATATTTTTAGGGCTTGCAAACCTTGAAGAATTTAAATGATCTCAACCTTGCTGGAAATCTAATAAGCAGCATTGGTATGTACTGTTCCATTTAGAATCTGAGAAAACACTGCAATAATTTTTTTTAAATTTTCTTTTTAGTTTTTTTGTGCCATAGGGCACACGTGCTCACCGGAGAGAGACAGAGAAAGTGAGAAATCACCCCCTGGAAGATGGTCTTGCTACAATCCTTTTTCCTGGGATATTTGGGCATGCACGTACTTGCCCAGAGTGATTTTCAAGCCACCTGGTCCAGGACCTGACCCACTGTCAGCCATGTAGGGATCTAGTGCCTTAACCATTGCACCACCTGCTGGCCCTACTATATATATATATATATTTTTTTTTTTTTTTGAGAGGTTTTTACTATAGGGTGTGTGCTTTTGCCGGAAAGACAGAGAGAAACAGAGAGACAGAAAATGAGAAATCACTCCACAGGGGAGATGGCCATGCCACAATCCCTTCTCCTCCATTCCCCTCTTAGGATCTTGGGCACGCACACATACATGCCTGGCGTGAGTTTAAGCCACCGGGTCCGGGACTTGAACCACGGTCCACTACATGGGAGTCCAGCGACACAGCCATTGCGCCAACTGCTGGTCCCTTTTTATTTTTATTTTTTTTGGCCCTACGATCATTTTAAAAAATTTGTTATAATGTATGCAGTCTTCAGATAGAGACACAAAGCAAGAGAGAGAGAGAAGGGCAATGTGAGAAGTCATACCCCACCCAGGGGTGATGACCATGCCACGACCACTTCTTCATTCTCCACGGGATTTTGGGCCCACATGCATATGGGCCCAGAGTGTGTTCCAAGCCATCATAAACCAAGTCTAGGATTCAAACCACACAGTTGGCTATGTGGAATCCAGCCACCTTAACCACCACACCTCCAGCTGACCCCCCCTACATTAATTTTTTTATCACTATAAAAAAGCACATACTTGGGCCAGCAAGTGGTATGGTGGTTAAGGCACTGAACTCCCACATGTCCAATTGCGGGACCAGTGGCTTTCTTTCTCACTTCCCCTCTCTCTTTCTTTTTCTCTGTCTGTCTCAGATGAGAGCACATGCCCTTTAGCAAATTTTAAAAATAACAATAATGACATATTTACATTAATATTGAGTCACTGGAAAAGTCATGATGTGTTTTTCTATGTAAAAAAAAGTGTCATGACTTTTTCAATGATCCAGTAATTCTTTAAAAAGAAAGTACACACTTAGATTTAATTTTTGGACTTTTTTTGTATGATATCTTGGAAAGTGTTATAGGATTATAGGATGTGAAGCTATTCCCCACTAACCAGTGGTTATACACTTGTACCATTGGTTTTATTTATATGCAAGAAATGATGATCAGTTACAACTTGGAAATATGACAGGATATAAACAAGAAATAGTGAGAAAGAAATAATTTTTTTTCATCTTCTTTTTTAAATTAAAGGTCGATGTCTTGACCCCAATGAACATTTGGAGAGATTAAACCTTTCTGGTAACCAAATATGCTCTTTCAAGGTATGTTTAAGTGGGATAATTCATAGTATTTATCAACCTGGATCATAAACCATCTTGTAGAAAATGGACTAATATTCCCTATTTAAGGAATGATCTCATGATTTTGAAGTATCTGATACTCTCTCTGGAAAGTTTTAAAGTAGCTGGCTAGATTGGCTTTAATGATCTTACACTATTACAACAAACAAATAACTATTTACTTGGCTCTTGGGATACCTTTTTTGTTTGTTTGATTTGTTTTCCTCTGATCTCTCTGACTACATCTCTCTAGTTTTTGGTATTTTAGCCTCTTCTAGGATCTAAAAAATGGACTGACCCTGGTCATTCCTGGGATGTTTTCTCATTTCTGTTTGCATTTGTTCTCTAATCTCATCATGTCTCATGACTGCGAATACCTTTTATCTACTGATTACTCCTATGCTGGTACTTCTTTTTTCCCTGCCAACTCCCCAGGACTGTAGACATCTCTAATCCTAACTTAAACTGGTTTCCTACCATCAAATCTTCTCCTACCACCCTCCCTACTTCACTATATGGCATCTCCGTTCTTCCGATGACATAAGCCAAAATTCTCATAGTCATTTTTTACTTTTACTTCCAAATCCAATCCACCAGCAAATTCTGTTGGCTCCATCTTCAGAATATGTCTAAGATCTGACCATTCTCTCTACCTGTTTTACTACCAACCTGGTTCAAAACACTATCATCTCCAACCTACAGTGCTGGGAAAAGGAAACAAAACAAAACAAAACAAAACAAAACAAAACAAGAGCAAGCAACCAAAACAACTTCCTATCAGCTCTCTGTAGTTTATATTTTCTCTGCGATCAACCTGTTTTCCACACAGCGCCTGATGGGATCTCCCTCATAGTCAACTGTGGTTCAAGTCCCGGACTCAGTTGCTTGAACCCTCACGCTGTGCATGTGTACATGGTTGCCCAAGATCCTGAGAGAAGAATGGAAGAGAAGGGATTGTGGGGGTGATTACTTGCTTTCTGCCTCTCTGTCTCTCTCTGTCTCTCCAGTGAGTGCACGTGCCCTATAGCCAAAAAGACTCTCTCAGAAAAAAAAAATAAAAAGTCAGATAAGGAGGCCAGCAGATGGCATGGTGGTTAAGGCACTAGACTCCCACATGGCTGACTGAGGTTTGAGTCCCAAACCTAGCAGCTTGATTTCTCACCTTTTTTTCTCTCTCCGGTGAGCGCATGTGTCTCATAGCAAATTTTCAAAAAGTAATAATAGTAAATAAAAGAAATAACTTAAAAAATACATCAGATAAAGTTACTCTTCTGCACAAAACCCTCCCATAGATTCTCATCTCTTTTAGAGTAAAAGTTAATTTTTACAATGGCCCATAAGACTCTTCATAATCTAATCTCCCTCTCCCCTCACTGTCTGATTACCCCTTCTACCACTCTCTCTCTCTGTTTATTCTATTCCAGTCACAGTTTGACTCCTCCTGCTACCTAAATATACGTCCAACACAGTAGGGTCTTTGCACCTGCTGGAATATCCTTTCTTCATATACCTGCATGGCTCATTTTCTCATTTCTCTCAGGTCTTTGTTCAAATGTTTTATTCTTAGTGATGTTTTTTTTCTGCCCAATGTGAGTAAAATGGCAACAACTTTCACTACCTTCAACCCACAGCACTCCTTTCCAATATCACTCTTTATCCTGTCACTTCCTTTCACTATTTTCTTTTTCCTCTTCACACATCCCTTAAGGTCTATGAATACATATGGAAATTAGCCTGCTATATCTACAATGCTTAAAACAGTGCTAGACATCAAGTAAATTTCAATAAAGATTTGTCAAGAACATGAATGAACAGAAACAACAGAATAAAAGTATTTAATATTTTATATATATATATACATACACACACACACACACACACACACACATATATATATATATATATATATATATATACACCATATATATATATATATATATATACACACGTATATATAATAGTATATATAATATATATAAAATATGGGTTCAAACAAATGGAATTCATAATTTTGGCAGTGTGAAATTGAAGGTATATGTTCAAGTGCTTCCCCTAAAAATTCCTGAAGAAAGATGAGTAAGTGTACTATAAAAATACTCTTTAATTAATCAGTATTAAAGTAGGCATTCTTTAGTTCAGAGAAAAATATGATACCAAAAATTATAGAATGAGACAGAATAAGCACCTTAAAAACAAACAATATTTTATTTTATTAGTCATATTTAAGAGGAAATATTTTATGTAGACTGTGAAAGTTTGATGTAATTTTAACATGTATTGTAGGGAGGGTCTTTTAGGCTGTGAAGAGTAGGCCTTCTGAGAAGGAAGAAAATAATATGCACAAAGGCTTGGAGGCAGGAAATCAACAGGTATATCTGAGTAACGTCAGTATTGTTATTTGACTATATGTAGAGTACATAGGAGCATACTAGAAGTTATGATTAGAAAGTTAGTTGAATCTTGAATATAGACTGTATTCCAAAGACAACAGAGAGCTGTTTAAGTGTTTGAGCAATAAAGTGATATGATAGAAATATTCCTTAGAAATAGTAGACTGGAGTTCATGTTTATTGATTTAGAGCAGCTGGAACTGAGGTAGAAGATTATAGGCATAGTCTAAATGACAAATTATGAGAATCTGAATAAGGGCATTGATGGCAAGAAAGGAGAAGATGAAGGCGAAGGAAAAGAACTGAGTATGGGAGCTGTTATGGTGTTGAATTTACAAGATTTGACAACTAATAGAACATGAGGAACAACAGCTTCCAATATGAATCTGCTATTATAGTCTTAGCAAGCTCAAGAAATACATAAATCAGAAAAAGTGGGTAATTGGGAGGAAAGAGGATGTATTTGATCCTGGATATGTTGAGTTAAGAGTACCAGTGGGACCATTCAGGTGAAGATTTAGTAAACGGTTATAAATGAGGGGCTGAAATTCAGAACTAAAGTAGGTCAACTTAGGAATCATTCACAATTCCTATGGACTAAAGGACCATAAGGAATTAATCTGTGCTCTCAAAAAATGCATATATGGAAGAAAATGAGAAACCAAAGAAAGAAAAAGTACTGAGAGATTTGAAGACTAAATTAAGAGACACTAAAGGCTAGGAGAACTTCAAACAGGATAGTTCATAGTATCAACTAGATAGAAAGATAAGAAATGAAGACCAAAATGCTTGCTTTATTTATTTTTTATTTATTTATTTTTAAATTTTTTTAGAGAGGTTTTTTTCTGTAGGGCGCATGAGCTCTCCAGAAAGACAGAGAGAGACAGAGAGACAGAAAGCAAGAAATCACCCCCTGGGGGGGATGGCCATGCCGCAATCCGTTTCCTCCATTTTCCTCTCAGGATCTTGGGCACACACGCACACACATCCGGCGTGAATTTGAGCCACCAGGTCCGGGACTCAAACGGTGGTCAACTATGTGGGAGTCCAGTGACATAGCCATTATGTCAACTGCTGGTCCCATTGCTTGCTTTAATTTGTCATGGAAGCAGATAGGTTTATGCTAGGCCATGTCTTGATGAAGAGTCATAGTTATGGGATCCTATCTGCTAGGCTCCTTTGTGTTCGGCAGTATGTTTAATGGCTTGCTGGCATTTAACCAATTGGCTAATTAGTGATCTGGACTGGCAAGCACTGGGTCAAGCAAGTCAGAGGCTGAGAATGGAAAACCATGGTTTGGCTAGAATTAAATCATAGTCTTCCTGGGTCAACCATGTGTCTTTATAGGGCTCCCTACTAAGTAAAGTATACATTCCATGAACAGGCTAACTATTACTGTTTTCTTTTTCTTTCTTTTCTTAAGAGAGATTTTTGCTATAGGGTACATGTGCTCACCAGAAAGACAGAAAGCAAGAAAACCCTCACCAGAGGGGAGGGCCATGCCACAATCCCTTCTCCTCCATTCTCCTCTCAGTATTTTGGGCATGCATACACATGTGCCCAGCATGAGTTTAAGCCACTGGGTCAACTATGTGGGAGTCCACTGATGTAACCATTACACCGTTTGCTGGTCCCAAGCTTTTAGTTTCATGGATGCAGGCAAAAAACAAAAAACAAAAAAAAAAAAGAGAGAGAGAGAGAGAGAGAGAGAGGACATTATTACTCATGCCACAGAAACCAGCATGAACATGATGTTGAGTTGCTTCAGTTTTCCATGGCCTCCAAGTCCCATAGGGGTGTGATTGGTAGGCCTTGAATGGGTTCTGAATACTCAGTAGGTTTGCATTACATCTGTTTGGGGATGTTCTTCCTCCAAAGGGTAGATCAAACTACAGGGAGTTGGGAAAAGACACAAGGTACTGAAGTTGTGGTGTTTATTGGCTGAGTTCAGAAGGAGCTCAGAGAGCTCTCAGCAGTGCTCACAAAGTGCTTCCTCACTCTCAGAGTTCGCAGTACCGAGCTGAGCCAAGCCAAGGCCACCAGAGCTGAGCTAGCAGAACCAAGGATGAACTGAGCAGGGCTAGGTAACCGACCAGGCGCTCCCTTTCTCTTCAAGGGGCTGCAGACAGTAGTGGCTCATTGCCAAAACTAAACTGCCACACACACACATGTGCATTATATACAATATTTTTAAAAAAGCAGTCATGATTGCATATCAGGCAAGTGACTACATCTAATAAGTTATTTATATTGTGACCTTCAAACATGATAGGAGAGGGAGTGAGGAAGCCAGACTACACTTCTAACTTTATCTTCTCTATAACATCACAGCTAAGGAACACTGAGCTTTGTTAATCCACCACTTTAGAAGCAAACCTACTTTCTACGGAGGATCAGGAGATGGGATAGGGCCATTACCTTTTCCCTCAAGATTGCCTGCTACAGGGACTTTCAGATGGCATAATGGTGATGTTGCTGGACTCCAACATAGCTGACCACAGTTTGAGTCCTGGACACAGTGGCTTGGAAATCACACTGGGCATGTGTGTGTGCATGCCCAAGATCCCAAGAGGAGAATGGAGGAGAAGGTATTGTGGTGTGGCCATCTTCAGGGGTGATTTCTCACTTTCTCTCTCTCTCTAAAAAAAAAAAAAAAATACTAGGAAATGGGTAAAGAGCTGTCATGCCTTGCATTCTTTGCATACTAAGCAAGGCCCATGGTGAATTCTCTCTCCCAATACTGAGACTATCAGATAAGGAACAGATTAAACCTGAAAAACAAGTCATGACTGAAACCAGAAACAGGACAGTCACAGGAATATCCAGGGACGGTAGATAGATAACAGGGTGCGTATGTGTATGTATTTGTCGTGCCCCTTCTAGTTCTGCCAACCTAAGTTCTGCCAGTTTAAGATATACTAAATCTTCAAGGTAAGTTAACTACATAAAAAGTTTAGACTTTAATCTCTTAAACACATCATAAAATTATAAAGCAAGAAAAGCACCTGGGAAATTATTAGGTTGTCAGAAAAGTCATAGGCAAATATATTTTTTGCGTAGAAAAATATGTCATGGCTTTTCCAACAACCTGGTATATTTGCAGAGACTATAGTAGGCTAGAGCTCTTTTACGCCCAGCCACAGTGGTATAGGCTTCAAGGCTGAGGAGAGGATCACAGTGTGGCAAGACTCTGTGAGGGTCTCTGTATCTGCCTGTCTGTCTCAATAAATAATAAATTAAAAAAGACAGGGAGAAAGCTCTTTAAAACCCATTAGAAACAACTAACTTAAGCTAGCCAGAAGAAGAAAGGATAAAATGAGCAGACAGACCATAGAATTGAACTCTACATGGCTAGTAAATTTTATTTATTTATGTATTTATTTATTTTAATTTATTTATTTATTTACAGTCATTCACTGTAGATCAATACAGTAAACAAAATGAGTTTTTCCATCCAGTATACATTGTATATTGGCTCATTCAAGGATATTACTATACATGTTATCATCAACAAATAATTTTCTATTTTTTGCTTCTTATGTATTTTGTTTTTTTCGTCCTCTTCATTCCCTACCTCTCAATCTCTGCCAACTCCCCCCCTTCTCCCACACCGTCTCTGGTATCTACAGTTGTTTTCCATGCCTTTTTTTTTTCACATTTTATTGATTCACTAATGATCTTAATTAATTTAAAGACTTTCAATAGCAAGCACAGCTAATACATACATATTTATGAATGCATGTCTGACTAGGCATAAACCTCAGGAAGTAAAGTGAACAGACTAAAGTAGCACCTCACTGGGGCTGTATAGCTTACTGTAGTCATTAAACAGGTATTAATAAGTATTTTAATGCATTTTTAATTAAAAAGTTTTAGTTTTAATAGACCAAAATGAAAAAAAATGTTAAGAGAAAGACTTTTAATTTCACTGAGAATGAATAAGACAGACTAAAATGTGATTTAACTTCTAATTGATCATATTTTTATAAACATAGTACTGTGTACTTGCAAGATTAGGATAAAGTAAGCATTTATTTGTAACAATTTAGCAGTGATTGTAATTGGTAGAACTTTTCCAGAAAGCATTTGTATAATATGCATCAAGTCCCTGAAAAAGGTTTCTTCCTTTAACCTATCAATTCCCCTACCAGGAATCTATTCCAAGAAAATAATGTGAAATGTAGGCAGAGGTTTATTCCTAAACATATTAAAATTGTAGTAGAGATTAAAGAGAGCTATGAAAAATAAATTTAATGCTGTGGGAACATATAAAAGAGTGCCTTATGCCGGGAGCCGTACCCCAGCCGGGGTGGGTGCACAGGGAGGCGACGCGGGTGAACAGGAATCAGACTAAGACCTCATGCCCTTAGCATGTTCTTAGCCGGCTACAGCCAGAGTAAACTCCAGACTGCAGCCCTGATGGCCAGAAGTCATGCGTATTTATTATAGAAGGAGTTTTACAGCAGTGGGATGGGTGAGGGGAAGTAAGTGAAACATTTTGCTCTAAAAGGTAAGGCATTCAAAGTATAGGA
>NW_006159602.1:678780-724633 GCF_000334495.1 Tupaia belangeri chinensis | reverse complement strand
TTGGGGAATGGCAATCTTCCCTTGTCCTGAGAGTAAGGGTGGCTTATGGTCTTTGGGGTAACAGCACCTCGTGGATGAGTCCCTGAGCTACTGAGATCTTTTGTCCATAGTAATCCCCAGTAGGAGAAGTGAATGTAGCATTCTTTATTGACATTTTCCAGGAGGGTGGGATGAGTCTAATGGGAATAACTCCTGTTTGCAGCCGCCGCCCTACGCAGCTGCCACCTTAGTGGATCCGCATTCTTTTAGGATTATTGTAAAAGTTATAGTAAGGCTGGGGGTGCCTTTATGGGGTACTGGGGTATGGCAATAAGGCCCATGGCAGAGAAACTGAGTGCAGGCCAGTACAGTAACACAATGGAAGTGAGGTCCAGAACTCGTAAAACTGTTGACCTTGCAAACAGTTCTCCTCAGCCGAGTCCTTGCTCTAGGTCTGAGGGGCAGTTCTTTCATACTCAGCTTGTGTTAACTGCATGGTTTCAGCAGCCTTACCCCTTTTGGGGGAAGCCAGGAAGACATCCTTGAGGAGATAATGTTTACATAAACTTATATGAGACATGAGTGGGAGTTACCCATGGAAAGAGCATTCCAGACAAAAGAGCAGACGCGAAAGCCCTAAGTGGTGGAAAGGAACATGGTGAAATTAAGGATCTAGAAATCCTGTGTGGCAGTAACAGAGCAAGAAAGAGAATCATGAGAGGAGGCTGAAGGGAGATAGTGCAGAATGGGGAGGAAAAACAGTGGCCCTGTCAAGAACCATCAAGAAACTTATCTTACCCTGGCTAGCCATGACGTCCTTATGGTGATTATGCACGTAGGCTGCATGCACAGAGGAAGGATCTCAGGTCTAGCCCTGCCCATCTGTGCCAGAGGTAACCTGAAGTTTAGGTGAGGTGACGATGTCAAGCTCCTAGAATATTGACTCTCATATAGTAAGAACTCAATCGATATATTGCTCTTGTTATTTTATTACTATTACTTTAATTGCATTAACCTGTTATATCTCCCCATCAAAAAAGAAAAAACAGGCGATAAAAATAAGAATATTCTGAAAATTCATTGACTGGCATAAAGGCTCTCAGGACCAACAGGTGGCAGGGTGGTTAAGGCACTGGACTCCCACATGGCTGACTGGTTCGTGTCCCAGCCCTGGAGACTTGGTTTCTCACTTTCTCTTTCTTTTTTTTTTTTCTTTTTTTGGAGAGGTTTTTGCTATAGGGCGTGTGTGCTCGCCAGACAGACAGAGAGACATAAAGTGAGAAATCACCATCCCCCCCCAGGGGGGATGGCCGTACCACAATCCCTTCTCCTCCATTCTCCTCTCTGGATCTTGGGCACGCACACACACACGCCCGGCGTGAGTTTAAGCCACCATGTCCGGGACTCGAACCGCGGTAGACTACGTGGGAGTCCAGTGACATAGCCATTACGCTAACTGCTGGTCCCACTTTCTCTTTCTTTCTGTATCTCTCTGGTCAAACTGGAAAAATGATAATGATAAATATAATTAAATAAATAATTATTTTAAAAAATACTCTATCATAAAGATGGCAATTTATCATAAAAATGTTGGACATGATTTGCAGAAACTTTTACTACCTCATTTTAGGAGTGTTCCTGAAACACTATTATCATAGATTTTTATCTCTAACCTTTCCTCACACCCCCAAAAAAGATACTATCCTTTTCTCATCTTCCATCCATACCAGGCACCATAACAATAATTTTAGTGAGATTTTGGGCCTTCCTGTACTATTAATGGTATATGACTTTTGAGTGTAGGTGGGGAGGTTCCTGTGTAGGACGTCGGAGTTCACAACCACTGTCCAGCCCAGATGATGGTCAAACGAACATACCCACCTAGTAAGCAAAGGTGTATCTTTTCCTTGGATAAGTCCAATAGTGTGCCTTGCTTGGCCATATAGAACTATGTGACCAAGTAATTCTCTGCACAGCTCTGTCCAGAAATCTTACTTCTTTATTAACTCTGCTTAATCCCACTCCTGCATGGGTTCTGCCCTAGCCTCAGGTTGGGCCAGTGAGCCACATTCTAACTTGTCCAGAGAGAGTTTGGACACACACTGCCACCAAATCTTGTCTTGGCTTTTGTTTCTAGCAACCTGACTCTCCCGTTCTGTGTCTATTTTTAAAATTTTTTTAAATAATTATTTTACTTAAATTTTTATTTATTTATTTACTTACTTACTTATTTAATTTGACCAGAATGGGACAGAGCAAGAAGGAGAAGGAAAGTGAGAAAGCAAGCTGCCAGGTCCAGGACTTGAACTGTGGAACTGCGGGGCGGCCATGTAGAAGTCCAGCTCCCTTAACCACTATGCCACCTGTTGGCCCCTCCATGTTTATTTTATCTTTAGGACTAAGGCTCCCTGGTTCTTCCTCTCTTAACTAACATTGCATCCTTTCATATTTGACCCCACCATTGTACCTGCCCACCTCGGCCACCATCCTACCAATGAGGAAGATGTAAGGATGTCTTAGAGGTTGGTAGAAAGTAAAGGGCCAGCAAGTGACATGGTGGTTAAGGCACCTGGACTTCCACATGGCTAACCATGGTTCAAGTCCTAGACCTGGCAGCTTGCTTTCTCACTTTCCTTCTCTCTGTTTGTCTCTCTCTGGTTAACTTCAATAAAATAAAAATAACAATAAAATGAAATAATGACAATGAATACATTTTTTTTAAAAAAAAAGTAAAAGTTATTCAGTTCAATTCAGCTTTATTTAATGCCTCCTGTTTTCTAAGTGCTATGTGTTGGAAACACAATGTTAAAACAAGACACAAATTCTGTTTCCAAGGAGTTTATCTCAGGGGTTGTCAAACTTTTTCTGCTAAAGACCAGATAGGGGGCCGGCAGGTGGTGTGGTAGTTAAAAGCACTGGATTCCCACATGGCCAATTGTGGTTCAGGTTCTGGACCTAACGACTTGCTGTCTCACTTTCTCTCTTTCTCTGTCCCTCTCTGGTCAAATTGAAATAAACAAATATATAGATAAATGAATAAAATAAAATTTTAAAAAAGACCAGATAGGAAGCTTTGTGGTTTGCATGCAGCCTCTCTCACATATTCTTCTTTATTTTTCAGACCGTGTTAGAAATGTAGCTATCACTCGTAGTTTGTAGGCTAAGGGCCAAAGCTTATAAAAACCCTCAGCTCATAGACCAGTGGGAGCACAAGCAGTTTACAATAGGGCACGATAAATTCTGTAGCAAAGCTAAGGTCAGTGGCTAAAAATGTTTATAGGAGGAGCATCTATTCCAACCTTGAATGAAATAAGGCTCCCAAGGAAGATGACACCATGACTGGCTATGATGGATTACAAGGTAAAATTGGGGTGAAGTGCTCCATCCATTCAAACGGAGTAGCATAAGTAGGTCTAAAGATAAAAGAGAGTCTGGCACATTCTGAAACTTGAAGTAGTTCAATATGGTTAAGACATGAAATATGAGGGCTTAAACAGAAAGAGATAAGATGGAAGAGTTAAGCAGGGGCCAGATGAATTAAGCAAGGGCTAAGTTTCAGTTAAATATAGTGGGTAGAAAGGGCATTTATGGAAAACAAAACAAAAATATAATGAAAAATTAAGAATTCCATGGTAATTGTAATAAAACAGATTTGGAGGGCAAGGATTATGAAGAGCCATGTTTCTATATGTAAAATGTAGGAAATACAGGTAAAAGAAACAGACCTACAGGATCAGATGCTAGCACAAGGGACTGTGCAGAGAAGGTAACATTGTCCTAATGAATAAATATGCTCACATGACTGGTTCCAAGGTGCCTGTTGGGATACATGGTTTGGTAAATATTTAAAATGGACAACTGTATAGGGTTTGCTGTTTAATTATTGTTGATCTGTTCTTCAGGAATGTAGGATGTTTTTCACTAAAATAAAACATTTTAGCCCCTTAAATCACTTTAATGTATTTAAACATAAAGTGTGTAACATTAGATAATGAATGATCTTAATTGTCTAAATGCTTCCTTTAGGAATAGACAGTAACAATTAATTAATTGGATATTATCATTGCTGTTGTTTTAGGACCTCACTAATTTAACCAGGCTGCGTTACTTGAGGGATTTATGTCTGAATGACCCTCAATATAAAAGTAATCCAGTTTGTCTGCTGTGTAATTATTCCACACACGTATTGTATCACTTGCCTTGCCTTCAAAGACTTGACACATTCGATGTGTCAGCAAAACAAATCAAGGAACTGGCAGATGTAAGTGCAAACCTTATCAAGTATCTGTGACTAACGTTTGATTAATTAACTGCTTCTCTCTGGCTGAGTCCTCATACAATATGTAGGATTATCAGGTCAGTTCTTATCGCCATTTGTACCTTTCTATAGTGAGCTGGATATTTCATATATAAGTATACACACCTAATAACATCAGTGCCAAAATGTCTATTTTGGTGATAGTCCTGGAAGGTGAAATAGTAGGAAAACATTGTTTATAATCTGTACAAAATTAAAAGAAGGAAACTGAAAAATTATCATCAATGCTAAGAATAATTGGACTAGTGCTATATGTACAAAAAGCTAAGGGTTAAGAAAAATTAGGAACAAGTAACAGCCTCTCATTTGGAATATTACTTATCAGAATTATAAAATATTCATGGTTGATGGTAGAATGCCAAGGATTAAGTAGATTTTAATCTAATCAAAGATGGTTCAGGATCCTCTAGAGGTTGAAGTAGATCTCTAGGTATTGCCATCACATCTCTGAAAAATTGGAGATAATTATTTCTGGGCTTCCACTGACATTGAACCTTCCATTAAGGAGGTCACTTTGATGTGCCACAAATAGGTTTTACTATTTCATAATGGAGTTATAGGAATTCTCCATGCTTCTTGGTAGTTTTTCCATATTGTATTTCTACCTCTCCTTCCAGTCCAGTGCCATTCCTTTTGCTCCGTTTGTTCATTCAGTTAATCATCCGGTGAACAATTTTTGAGTATCCAAAATGTGCCAAGCATGTAGATGCCTCACATGGAGTTTTTCTCTCTTTACTTGTGGTTCATCCATCTTCTCAACATAGATCAAGAATTTATTTATTTATGTTTCTTCTCTTTCTAGCGCAAGGATTTATTCTCAAGATCCATGCTCTACTTTTTTCCTAAAACAAGATTACCCTCTTTTCCATCTTCAATCTAAGATGTAAACTGTCTTGCAATACTGAGCAATACTGTTCTTATATACTAGCAGATGTTTAGATCATTGGAGGGCAGGAGCATGGTCTCTCCTGTTTGAAGAACAGCAGAGGGTAGTGTGGCCAGATGAGTACGTGATGGGAAGAAAAAGCAATAGATGAAGAAAGAAGTGGTGAGAGCCATGTCATTTGAGACTCTGTAGAATGCTGTAAGGATTTTTATTTTGAGTGAGATGGAGGCTACTGGTGAATTTTGAGCAGAGAAGGTACAAGATGACTATCAAAGAGATCTTTTTAGAGAATAGATGAAGAATAGAGGATTAGAGAGAACAGGTGAAAGTTGAGACCAGTTAGGGGATTATTCCAGTAACTTGGATGAGAGAAGTGGTTGGTGTGTTACCTGAAGATGGTGTTAACAGAGGAAGTGGTTAAGTAGTAGTTAGATTCTAATAGTACTTATAAGGAGGAACCCATGTAAGTTTACTGATGGACAGGATATGAGGTCTTGAGGAAGGAAGTAGAGAAAAATTTCAAGTTATTCCCTTGAACAACTGGAAGAGTGAGTTTTGCTATTTGATGAGATGAGGAAGCATATGGGAGAAGTAGGTTTAGAAGGAAGAATCATGATTTAATTTTAGACATGCAAAGTTCGAACAATTTTTTGAACATCAAAAGGGACATGCCCAATAAGCAGTTAGATATGAGTCTGCTATTTAAGGGAGTCTCCCAGGTGGGAGATAAAAATATGAGAATTGAAAGCAGAAAGATGGCACTTACCACCATTGACTGGATGAATCACCAAAGGAATGGTGTGGGTGGGGAAGTGTGTCACTTGAGTGTTAACATTTGGGGAGATGAGCAGGAGCCTGCAGAAGCAGCTGAAAAGAAGAACTAAGACAGTGAACTTCTTCTGTTATTCTGACTGAGATTCTCTTAAGTATTTGGTTCAGTTTTGCATGTGTCAGGAATAATGTAGTTAAAAGAACAAAGAAAGGAATACTTATGGCCAGCAGGTAGTGTGGTGGTTAAGGGTGCTGGACTCTCATATGGCTGACTGTGGTTCAAGTCCCAGACCTGGCATCTTGCTTTCTCACTTTCTTTGTTTCTCCCCCCACCCCCCACCTCCCATTCTGTTCCTCTCTGGTCAAATTTAAATAAATAAATAAATAAATAAATAAATAAATAAATAAATAAATAAATAAATAAAATTATATATTTTTTAAAGTAAGAAATACTTACAGAGTTCCTGACGTAAATTACGTCATTGTATTTCAAGTTTTCCACTGTGAAATATTTATCCTTCCTTTATCTTCTAAGGCAGAAATAGTATCTATAATATAGTTCAACTTTTGATTTTACCAAAATAATTTTTAAATTCTAAGTATTTTTAATATATGTATTGATACAGATTTCTAAAATGCTTTCTTCTTTACCATTCATAAGAAGACAAGTTATGGTAATATCCTATGGTAACTCTTCAAGAGAGTGTTATAGTTTCTTCAAACTTCCACCCATGACTGTGAACTAGCTTGTGTAAACTACAAATCACAGATAAATTCAAACCTAGCAGAAGGCCCACCAGAGAGTCAACATGAGACAGAAGGAAGAATGTGGAGATTCAAATCAGAAGACTTAGCTTAGTCCCAGCTTATCTATTACTACCTGTAACTTAGGCAAGACCCTTCACCTCACTGAAGGTTTTCTGAACTATTAAAATGATGATGGTAAAAATAGTGCCTACCCTTAGCCACAGGATCGTCTTGGGATACAATTAGTTAATATGCATAAAGGCAATTTTAATTCAGTTTTATAAAAATAATCTTTATGAAACTATGGTTGAGCATATTGAGCATATTTTTGCTTGTAACTTTTAATTTTTTCTGCCATCGAAGAGGCAAAGGGATCAAATTTTATCTTAGTACAAATGTACATCTGAATTATTATAATTAGTTTAATATTTTAAAAACATCTGTCGGTAGCTGGCAAGTAATTCTATCAACGTTCTTGAAAATGACTTCGATGATAATTTTTCTTTAAGCAATTATTTATTTTATTTTATTTACTTAAATTTGATCAGAGGGGGACAGAGAAAGAGAAAGAGAGAGGGAAAGTGAGAAAGCAAGCCGCCAGGTCTGGGACTCGAACTGCAGTTGGCTATGTGGGAGTTCAGTGCTTCAACCACTAAGCCACTTGCTGGCCCCAACTTTGGCAATAATTCTTAAAAGTCAAAATGCAAGGGCCAGCTGGTGGCATGGTGATTAAGGCTGCTGTATCCCACATGGTTAACTGCACAGTTCAAGTCCTTGACCCGCAGCTTGAGAAACATACCAGGCAAATGTGCATGCCCAAAGTTTCAAAAGGCAAAATGGAGGAGAAAGGATTGTGGGCTTGCCGTTCCTGATAGGGGGTGCATCTCACTTTGCCTCTCTCTCTCTCTCATGCTCTCTCTCTGCTGTGCACATACCCTATAGCAAATTAAAAATAATAAATAAAAATAAAAGCCTAAATACAGAAGCAAATTACATATAACAAACCTAGAAAGTTGATTTACTATGTATTTATTATTATAAAACAGTCTTCCTGGGGCTGGCAGGTGACTTGGTAGTTAAGAGCACTGGACCCCCACATGGCCGACCCCAGTTCAAGTCCTGGACCTGGCAGCTTGCTTTCTTACTCTGTCTCTCACTCTGTCCCTCACTGGTAAAATTTTTAAATGAATAAATAAAGTTAAATAAAATAATTCTTAAAAAAATTAGTCTTCTTGACTTCTCTAAAATCTTAGTGTATATTCTTCTACTCTTACTATATACTTAGTATATATAACAAGGACAAAAATCTCTTATTCATAGTTATTTATTGTTATGGCACAGTAACGGACTCTGAAAAAGTTTAGGAATAATGAAATGTCACAATTTATTTTGTTATATGAAAATATAGGTATAGGTACATTCTTAATAAACTAGAAAGATGAAGTAGAAGAAACTACGGAGGGAGTCAGCAGAAACTAAAATCAGTGGTTATGTGTAGAAGATGGGGCAACTAGGAAAACAGGAAACAGATGTGGGAGGTACACGTCATTGTGTAGCTTTCTGTGTTTTGGTTTTTGAAACATGAATATATTGTTTATTAAAAAAAGAAAAATCAGGGCCAGTCCCATTGCCTGATGATAAGGGAGCTAGATCCCATGTTGCCAGCCATGGTTCAAATGCCAGCCCCAGTGGCTTGAGAAATATGCCAGGCATGTGTGCACACATGCCCAAAATCCTGACAGGGTAGAAAAATGGAGGAAATGAGTACTGGCATGCATCATTGAAGGGGTGCTTTCTCCCTCTCTCTCTGTCTCTGACAAGTGCACATGCCCTCTGGCAATTAAAAAATTTTTAAAACAAAGTAACAGTAGTATTTTTTATCTTTTGTTTGAATCCTCACCTAGGGGAACTTCAAGTTTAATTTGAACTTCAGATGAACTATAAAGAATGTAAAAAAAAAAAAAAGAATATTTTAGTAAAATTAAATAAGTATAAGTAAATCGTATACATATATTCTTTTTTTTTTTTTTTTTGGAGAGGTTTTTGCTATAGGGCGCGTGCGCTCGCCAGACAGACAGAGACATAGAGACAGAAAGCGAGAAATCACCCCCCAGGGGGGATGGTCACGTCGCAGTCCCTTCTCCTCCATTCTCCTCTCGGGATCTTGGGCACGCACGCACACACGCCTGGCGTGAGATTTAAGCCACCGGGTCTGAGACGCGAACCGCGGTCGACTACATGGGAGTCCAGCGACATAGCCATTACGCTAACTGCTGGTTCCCTATATTCTTTTTTAAAAGAAGAATTTATCTTAATTTTGACTAGAGAATGGGGCCAGAGGGAGTGAGAAAGCAAGCTGCCAAGTCTGGGACTCAAACCGCAGTCGGCCATGTGGGAGTCCAGCACCCTTAACCACCACGCCGCCTCCCGACCCCAATACATATACTCTTAAAACATTGTTGTTTATCTGAAATTTATATTTAACTTGACATCATGTACTTTTCTGGTAAAGTAAACTACTTCCACCCCTTTTTCTCATGTTTTAAATTTAAAAATTTATTAGACATTTTATGTAACTGTTACTCAAAGAATTTTGTATTGGATGTTCCATTTTCTCCAAATAAGCAAATAAATCAGGAAACATCATTTGCCATTTCTTAAGTTAATTTTTTTTTCTAACTCAGTTGTACCTTAGCTATTAAGCTCTGTACCAGGGATTTTTAATTTAGTCTATCATCATCCTAAAACCAATTTTTCTTAACTGCTTTGTGTTATGAATGCCTTATTTTGGCAGAGTAACTTACTGGTTTCAGTTTCAAAACCTCGTAGTATACATGCTTCATCACCATGCCATGTATTTGTTTCTATTCTCTCTTTTATGCCAAAGATTTCTGTTGGTTTCTTAATAGATCACATAGAAAGGGACTGCAGCTGAAGAAAATACAAGTCTAAAACTGTAAAAGCTTTCCAACTTCTTTGAGGTTGGAAAATTTCTGGTAAAGAGAACTGCCTTCATTATTTCAGGTAGATTGTTAAGGTAGATGGTTACGTCACTGGACTCTCATGTAGTCTACCCCCCCTCTTTTCTTTTTTTTTTTGAGAAGTTTTTGCTATTGGGCACATGAGCTCGCTGGAAAGACAGAGACAGATACACAAAGCGAGAAATCACCCCCCGGGGGGATGGCCATGCTGCAATCCCTTCTCCTTCATTCTCCTCTCGGGATCTTGGGCATGCACTCACATGCCCCTGGCATGAGTTTAAGCCACTGGGTCCAGAACTCAAACCACGGGTTGACTACATGGGAGTCCAGCAACATAGCCATTATGCCAACTGCTGGTCTTAAAACTAGGTCACATTTCTATAATGCACTTAATTTGTTTATTCTACTCCCAGACAGTTCTTTTTGACTAATATAACTCTGAAGCACCATTTAGATGGCAGTTAGCTGGTGTGTATCTTAATGGAAAATTTAATCATCTTATCATGATAAACTTAATAATAACTGGACAGTCCATTGATATTAAAGAATTCAAGATAATTGGATTAGTTGGCAATTTAGTAATCTGTTCCATCTAAAACCAGTTTATTTAAAACAACTTTTTATAGATTTGAAAAAAAATGAAATCCTATTTCTTTTTTTTTTTTTTTTTTGGAGAGGTTTTTTCGCTATAGGGCGCGTGCGCTCGCCAGACAGACAGAGAGAGACATAGAGACAGAAAGCGAGAAATCACCCCCCAGGGGGGATGGTCACGCCGCAATCCCTTCTCCTCCATTCTCCTCTCGGGATCTTGGGCACGTACGCACACGTGCCCGGCGTGAGTTTTAAGCCACCGGGTCCGGGACGCGAACCACGGTCGACTACGTGGGAGTCCAGCGACATAGCCATTACGCTAACCGCTGGTTCCCTGAAATCCTATTTCTTAGCTAGACTTTAAAAAGATAAATTGGTAATGTTACATTTGCTTTTAATTCTTTGTAATTTTTTAATTTTTACCTGAGTTAATCAAATAGGAATAATGTAGTTATATATTTGCTTTAGTTGTGTACTACCTCATTAGCTAAATGATATTATCTTATAATTAAAATTCTATCTGCAGTCTCTTTATATTGTCATCCTAGAAATAAATGTATGTCTCACATCTACATATCATCCATGAAGAATCTTGGAATTTATATTTTGCTTATTAAGTTTATATGTAGAACTCTGTGTAGCCATTGTAACTCCAACTATCATCATTATTAGTAACTGAGCAGATAAAACTTTCAAATTGTTATATGTTGTGCTAAAAGTTACCTATAATTTGTTTTAGCTAATCTTTTATTGTTCTTTCTTCCTTTTAGACCACAGCAATGAAAAAAATAATGTATTACAACATGCGTATAAAAACTGTTCAGAGGCGTCTTGATGAAGACCTTGAAAAATTGAATGAGCGAAAATGCAAATTACAGAGGTTGCCAGAAGAACGAATAAAATTATTCAGCTTTGTGAAAAAAAATGTAATAATTAATAATCTAAAATTTCAGTTGCTACATCTAAAGAAAACTGCCAACAAGACAGCAATATCTTTTTTTTTTTTTTAAGAGAGATTTTTGCTATAGAGTGCATGCACTCAACAGAAAGACAGATACAGAAAACAAGAAATCACCCTCCAGGGGGATGTCCATGATGCAGTCCCTTTTCCTCCATTCTCCTCTTGGGATTTTGAGCATGCACACACATGCCTGGCATGGGTTTTAAGCCGCCAGGCCCAGGACTTGAACCACAGTAGACTACATGAGAGTCCAGTGACGTAACCATTACACCATCTGTTGGTCCCAAGATAGCAATATCTTTCAATCTATGCATGTATATATTAGGTTGGTGCAAAAATGACTGCTGTTTTACATTGTTGAAATTTGCCATTTGCTATTGTACATGTTCTTAAGTAAATGCAATTATGTAATACATTATTTTAATGCTAATTTCTTTTTTACTAATGACTTATTACTTGCTGTTTGCTTTATATTTATTTTAGACTATGGAAATGATGTTAGACAAAAAGCAAATAGTGGTTTTCTTATTTGAGTTCAAAATGGGTTGTAAAACAGCAGAGACAGCTCACAACATCAACACATTTGGCCCCAGGAACTGCTAGCCACCATACAGTGCAGTCAGTGGTAGTTCAAGTTTTCCAAAGGAGATGAGGGCCTTGAAGATGAAGAGCATAGTGGCAGCCTCAGAGTTTGAAAACAGATTGAGAGCAGTCATTGAAGCTGATCCTCTTTCAACTAAACGATAAGTTGCTGAAGAACTCAAGACTGTTCTATGGTCATTCGGCATTTGAAGCAAATTGGAAAGGTGAAAATGCTCCATAAGTGGATGCCTCATGAGCTGCTCCAAAATCAAAACAGTCATTTTGAAGTGTCCCTTTTCTTATTCTAAGCAATAACAGTGAACCATTTCTTGATCACAATGTGATGGGGGATGAAAAGTGGATTTTATGCAACAACCAGTGATGACCTACTCAGTGGTTGGAAAAAGAAGCAGCTCCAAAGCCCTTCCCAAAACCACATTTACACCCCCAAAAAGTCATGGTCAGTAGTTAGTCATCTGCTGCCAGTCTGATCGACTAAAGCTTCCTGAATCCCAGCAAAGCCACTCCATCTGAGAAGTATGCTCAGCAAATTGAAGAGATACACTGAAAACGTCCAACTCCTGCAGCTGGCATTGATTAACAGAAAGGGTCCCTCTCTTCTCCTCAGCAACACCCGACTGCACGTGACACAGCCCATACTTCAAAAGTTGAATGAATTAGGTTACAAATTTTTGCCTCATCGGTCATATTCACTTGACCTCTTGCCAACCAACTACCACTTCTTTGAGCATCTCGACAACTTTTTGCAGAGAAAATGCTTCCACAACCAGCAGGATGCAAGAGATGTTTTTCAAGAGTTTGTCATATCTCGGACCAACAGTTAGCGTAATGGCTATGTTGCTGGACTCCCATATAGTCGACTACAGTTTGTGTCTCGGACCCGGTGACTTAAAACTCACACCGGGCGCGTGTGCGTACATGCCCAAGATCCCGAGAGGAGAATGGAGGAGAAGGGATTGCGGCGTGACCATCCCCCTGGGGGGTGATTTCTCGCTTTCCGTCTCTCTGTCTCTCTCCATCTGGTTGGTGAGCACATGCGCCCTATAGTGAAAAACGTCTCACAAAAATAAAAAAGAGTTTGTCATATCTCAAAGCATGGATTTTTACGCTACAGGACTAAAATTATGTCTCATTGGCAAAATTGGGTTGATTGTAATGGTTCTTATTTTGATTAATGAAGTTGTGCTCAAGACTAGTTATAATGATGTAAAATTCACAGTTCAAAACCGCAGTTGCCTTTGTACCAACCTAATATATACATATATACATACACATGTATATATACACACTTATTTACATACAAGTGTGGTGTATG
This sequence comes from Tupaia belangeri chinensis, assembly GCF_000334495.1. Classification (NCBI taxonomy): domain Eukaryota; kingdom Metazoa; phylum Chordata; class Mammalia; order Scandentia; family Tupaiidae; genus Tupaia; species Tupaia belangeri. The sequence continues at coordinate 711,481 of NW_006159602.1, read as the reverse complement.
TATGTAGGTGTATATGTAAATGATACAGTATATAATGTGTAATTATCTAATTTATATGTATAAAAATAACTCTGAATTTCAAATCAAGTTTGTCCCTAAATATTTTAATTCCAGGTACTTAACTAAACTGCATTATGTGCATAGAAATCTGCAATTCAAAAAGAATATAGGCTTATTTTGTTATGAAATTCCTTTTTTGTGGGGGTAGATTTTTGGTATAGAACATATACATTCGTCAGAGAGACAGAGAGAAAGTGAGAAATCACCCCCAAGGGAGGATGCCATATTGCAATTCCTTCCCCTCCATTCTCCCCTTGGGATTTAGGCATGCACACATGCGCACCTGGCATGAGTTTCACTGGGTCCAGGACTTGAACCACAGATGGTCATGTGAGAGTTCAGTGCCTTAGCACTCACCCTCCACTGGCCCCTTGTTATGACTGTGTAATTCCGTTTGATTCAGAGAATTAACAGCATTCTGTTCAATTTATTTCAGCTGCAATTTTAGTGGACACCTGCTGGTTGTCCTCAAAACTCATTTTCTCATTTAAAGGATGAAAGTATCATTTACTAATATTATTAAGGTATATGACAAAGTGGGAGCTTTTAATCAAGTTATGCTTTAGTAGTATACTATGTACATTTTTAAATTTAGAATGAATTGGATATCCTTTATTAAAAGTAGATTCTGAAAAATTAAGAATTATTTACCTCAAAACAGAACTTTGTATATAAAAGCTTACTCTGTTTTTTAAAACATGAGGAAATACAGGATCATTCAATGGTGTCAGAAAAATAGCCAAACTATTTGGTAATAAGGAAACTGAATCTCTAGTTTATACTCTATCAGAATTAAATACCAGTGGAGGAGAAGAAATTAAATGTAAAAACAAAAATGTGAAAAAATGGAAGAATAAATGTACATATGAATATATTTAACAGATTGCAACCTGCCAAATTAAAGAAATACTAGGAAAAAAATGAAATACTTTTGTACTAAAAAGCATCATTAATTAAAGTAAAAATAATTACAATCTAAAAGCATTGCTTTGGACAAATATTATGGAAAATAGGTATGAAAGTACTGTAAGTGAGCAAACTACCATGGCACACTGGTAGTGCCACCACCTGAAATGCTGGAAGCCACATGGAAGGTCCAGGTTCAGTTTCTGGGCCTACCTGAACATGCCAGTGCTGTTGTACACACCTATAATCCCAGCTAATTAGGATGCTGGAGCAAGGTGGTCATAAGGTTAGAGTCTGTCAACAATGCCTTTTATGAATATGCTTTTTCTTTTCTGTAGCATTATTTTATTTAACTTTATTTATTTATTTATTTTAATTTGACCAGAGCGGGACAGAGTGAGAGAGAGGGAAGGTGAGAAAGCAAGCTGCCAGGTCCAGGACTTGAACTGCAGTCAGCCATGTGGGAGTTCAGCACCCTTAACCACCACACCACCTGCCGGTCCCATGAATATGCTTTTTTTAAAATGAGCAGATTTTGGTTTTTATAATCAGAAAGAGATTCTTAAAGTTAAACCTTAATAAAATTTAAATTATTTATTTGAATAAAAATCACAAGAGACTAGCATATAGAAATAATTTTATAAGTGCCATTTTTAAGTGCAAATGCAAATATTAAGCAAAAGTCTGCAAATATGGAAAATAACAGCTATAGACTGCATAAACTATAGCAATTTTATAAATATGCTTATATAGATAGATATAGCTATTCTAGAGAGGGATGACAGATGATTAGTAAGTTTATTTTTTTTAAGATTCATTCTATGAGTGAGAGAGGCAAGCACCCTTCTCAGGGTCTTCAGCCTGTCTCGGATCATGGATATGTGCATGCTGGTGTGTTCAGGAGGCCTTTGGATACAAACCCAGAACCTTCCAGTGTGGGTCAGCCTCACAGAACTTTACATTATTGTTGTACAACTGTCTGGCCCCTATATTTTCATTTATATATACTTCTCCTTGTATTGTACAATTTATTTTTAAATCTTGCAAGGTTGGTATTATAGCAAAACAAGTCAGTCTTTTACCTTGGCCCAAAATGTAAAGAACTGCCCAAATTCTCAGTAATCAAGATAAATAGTATTTATTACAACATTTTAAAATACCCACATTATTGCCAAAAAAAAATCATTATAAACAAAAAAAAATCCCCAAATATCAAAATTTTAAATAAAGACCATTGCTATCCTGAGTCATGTAGGAGATTGAGGCAAAGGAAAAACATGTACCTCTATATACATGCTTTTGTGTATTTTTAAAAATGATTTAATTTTATTTATTCATTTATTTTCATTTGACAAGAGAGAGAGAGGGAAAGTGAGAAAGCAAGCCACCAGGTCTGGGACTCAAACCATGGTCGGTCATGTGGGGGTGTCCAGCACCTTAACCATCACACCATCTGCTGGTCCCTGCTTTTGTGTATTTTTCTATGGTTAAATTTTTTTCTAGGACATGAAAATGTTCAAAATACTGAAAAACTGAAAAGGTGTGTTAGATATACTTAAAAAATCACAACACTATTTGAGGTCTAAACATTTTATTGTACTAAAACCAGGATTTATTTAATTTCACTTTGACTTTAATAGGAGCAAACTCATCATTAATATTTCAAAATCTATGTACTTGCTTTCCTTTTGTCAGTGGAAAGATTGCCTTGTTTGAAGTATTTAAGGTTGACAGTTGGTCAAAAGAAATTGGTCGACTGAATTTGCATCAAAATTGAAATCACATGTTTGGCATGTAATGAAGTTTGGCCTATTTATTACCTATATATTTCTTCTTTGGTCATTTAAGTTAGCTATTTACTAATAGATCCCACAAATATAATTAATATCCGAACTTAGACTTTGCCTTTACTGCATTTTATTTTTCTTTCGCTCTCTGGTGAATATGCTTTTTTTAAAATGAGCAGATTTTGGTTTTTATAATCAGAAAGAGATTCTTAAAGTTAAACCTTAATAAAATTTAAATTATTTATTTGAATAAAAATCACAAGAGACTAGCATATAGAAATAATTTTATAAGTGCCATTTTTAAGTGCAAATGCAAATATTAAGCAAAAGTCTGCAAATATGGAAAATAACAGCTATAGACTGCATAAACTATAGCAATTTTATAAATATGCTTATATAGATAGATATAGCTATTCTAGAGAGGGATGACAGATGATTAGTAAGTTTATTTTTTTTAAGATTCATTCTATGAGTGAGAGAGGCAAGCACCCTTCTCAGGGTCTTCAGCCTGTCTCGGATCATGGATATGTGCATGCTGGTGTGTTCAGGAGGCCTTTGGATACAAACCCAGAACCTTCCAGTGTGGGTCAGCCTCACAGAACTTTACATTATTGTTGTACAACTGTCTGGCCCCTATATTTTCATTTATATATACTTCTCCTTGTATTGTACAATTTATTTTTAAATCTTGCAAGGTTGGTATTATAGCAAAACAAGTCAGTCTTTTACCTTGGCCCAAAATGTAAAGAACTGCCCAAATTCTCAGTAATCAAGATAAATAGTATTTATTACAACATTTTAAAATACCCACATTATTGCCAAAAAAAAATCATTATAAACAAAAAAAAATCCCCAAATATCAAAATTTTAAATAAAGACCATTGCTATCCTGAGTCATGTAGGAGATTGAGGCAAAGGAAAAACATGTACCTCTATATACATGCTTTTGTGTATTTTTAAAAATGATTTAATTTTATTTATTCATTTATTTTCATTTGACAAGAGAGAGAGAGGGAAAGTGAGAAAGCAAGCCACCAGGTCTGGGACTCAAACCATGGTCGGTCATGTGGGGGTGTCCAGCACCTTAACCATCACACCATCTGCTGGTCCCTGCTTTTGTGTATTTTTCTATGGTTAAATTTTTTTCTAGGACATGAAAATGTTCAAAATACTGAAAAACTGAAAAGGTGTGTTAGATATACTTAAAAAATCACAACACTATTTGAGGTCTAAACATTTTATTGTACTAAAACCAGGATTTATTTAATTTCACTTTGACTTTAATAGGAGCAAACTCATCATTAATATTTCAAAATCTATGTACTTGCTTTCCTTTTGTCAGTGGAAAGATTGCCTTGTTTGAAGTATTTAAGGTTGACAGTTGGTCAAAAGAAATTGGTCGACTGAATTTGCATCAAAATTGAAATCACATGTTTGGCATGTAATGAAGTTTGGCCTATTTATTACCTATATATTTCTTCTTTGGTCATTTAAGTTAGCTATTTACTAATAGATCCCACAAATATAATTAATATCCGAACTTAGACTTTGCCTTTACTGCATTTTATTTTTCTTTCGCTCTCTGGTACATTGTTTTTAACAGTTGGAACGGGAATTGGCTGAACTCAAGGGATCTGGCAAAGGGCATGGTGATAGAACCAACAACAACAAAGTAACTGAGATTGAGAAATCAAAGAATAGTGAACCGGTCCCAGAAGAACCAAGCCTTCAACAGAAGATACTGACCAAACTCACTGCCTTGAATGAAAGGGTAACATTCTGGAACAAAAAACTAGACGAGTATGTTTAATGAATTGTCTAGTTGTTCATATTTGTAACATGAGAGAATAAGGATGTTCGGGGCCCTCAGCTGAACTCAGTTGTCTTTTTTAGAAGTGGAAAGAATTATAGTATGAAATAAAGTATGATGTATGTTCCTCATTCCAGTTCCTAGTATATACATATCATTGATTTGAAGTTGGCACACTGTTTTGTTTTGTTTTGTTTTTTTGTTTAATCAGGGCAGTTCTTAATTAGAAACGGCTCTAGTGTCTACTCCACATCCCCATTCTGGTGTTTATAGTCTAAAAGTAGAGCTTTTAATGGTGCAGAAACCCACCAAGTAGATGAGACCCAGCAACGCATGTAGCAGTCGTCTGGAATCTTGTAGAAACAAGTTCAGGTATCAACTAGAAATATAAAGCAAAAAGGCTTAGTAAGGACTGTAAATTTTTATTTTCTAAGATACAAAACATACATTAGTCTGCTTTGTAATAATGTTAACAATAACAGTAGTATCTTAGGTTGGGGGGAGGGGAGGTTGTCATTTAACTCTGTGCCAGACCCTTTGCTAAGAGCTTTGCATGTATTTTGCATATGCTTCTCAAAATAGCTTTACAAGGATTAGGTACTATTAGTATTGCTATTTTACTGGCAAAACTGAGGCATTAAAAACGTTAAGTGACTTGGCCAAAATCTGAGAGCCGCAGGTAAGAGCCAGGATAGTCTTCTAGCATCACATTTTCTGAAGTTAACAACCTTTGAGATGATTTTAAGTGCCAAAAATAGAATGTCACTTACCTGGTTTAACTGTTATCACTAAGTTTTCTTTACCCATTGAAAAGACTCCTAATAATTTTAACATCTGGTTTTTAAAATCTATCATGATTTTTAATATTGTGATTTTTAAGTCATTCTAAAGTTGTATGTATTGTTTTCTTTCAATAGAATTGAAGCAGTTTATCATATTGAAGTAAAGCAAAAGAAGAAAAGTCATGGCATATTGATCCCATTTTTGTTAATTGAGTTGGAGACTGTGGGAAATATCCATTTCGAAGAAGGCACTCGATCTGATGACTGGTAAATCTGTTTGAAATTTAGGTATAGCTTTAAAAATAATTTTAAGTACTTAGAATATCAGTCAGAGTATTGACTTATAAAATCTTAAATGTCCCATTTTCAGAGCATTTCTCATGCAGAATATTCATCTATTGAAAATTGGCAGTTAACCACTTTAGCACTTTACATTTCTCTGTTTACACTATTTCCATGAGCCAGCCTTGAAGATATCCTAATGCATATCATTGCTCTTTACCCAATTCTCCTTAGCCCAAAAGTAAAATATAATCAAGAATAAATTTTGTAAAATAGCATATGGTTAAGTATTTATTGTCATGTGTGTTTGAACCATTTGTTTCTGGTTGAGTATAGCACTGGATTCTGAATACAGTTGAAAAGCCAGAACAAAGCACAAATGACAAAACAGGACTGGCAACAGCAGGCTGCTGCCATGGGAGGAGGCCGTCTAACAAAGCTCTTGTGCATCTGTGGTCAAAGTGGGACCTGTCATTTAGCTCTAGCTACGGTCAGGGTGCACATGGATGCTCCATGTTAGAATAAGTCATATACCTCAGCCAGGAATTCAGGTCAGACGTTCATACAGACAAAATAAGTCACCGGAAACAAGCAGAAAGCAGGTATCCTTCCTTTGGAAGGCCTGCTGGTAGAGACAAGGAAATTATTTTGTTCCCTCAACTAGAAGGCACAATTAGAAATGATCCTTAAAAATATGGGCCAGTAGGTGGCATGGTGGTTAAGGTGCTCAACTCCCACATGGCTGACCATAGTTTGAGTCTAAGATCTGGAGGTTTGAAAATTACACCGGCTGTGTGTGCATGCATGCCCAAAATCCTGAAAGAAGACTGGAGAAAGGATTGCAGCATGGCCATTCACGCAGGGGGTGATTTCTCGCTTTCCCTCTCCCTGTCTTTCTCCACAAGTACACACACCCTATGTTAAAAATCTTAAAAAAAAAAAAAAAATAGACACACACACACACACACACACACACACACACACACATTAAAAGAAAGAAAAGCCTTGAGGAAAAATATTATTAATTATGATGTTCATATTTCTGGAGTCATTTTCTCAAAATTGAGAAGCCTGTGAAACAACCAACGACTGCCCTTGAACCATAATGGGAACTTGAGTTTGTAGGGATACACCAGAAGGAACTTGAAACCATAGAATGAACTTGGCACATCACCCTGGAGCACAGTTTTACTCCCAGTCAGTGTCAGAACAAATACTGATTTTTATGAAGTAGAATGCAAAATTTACATTAACATTATAGGGGGGGGAATGTGATTGTTGGGACCAGCAGTTAGCGTAATGGCTATGTCGCTGGACTCCCATGTAGTAGACCATGGTTCAGGCCCTGGACCCAGCGGCTTAAACTCATGCCGGGTTGTGTGCCTGTGTGCCCAAGATCCCGAGAGGAGAATAGAGGAGAAGGGATTGCAGCATGGCCATCCCCGCTGGGGGGTGATTTCTCATTTTCTGTCTCTGTCTCTCTCTGTCTTTCTGGCAAGTGCACGTGCCCTATAGCAAAAACCTCTCCAAAAAAAAAATTAAAATTGCGATTGTTAGGGTTAATTTTAAACCAAGTCCCCTGACTTCCATTACATGTGGTTTTTTATTTGCCTCTTTGCGTCAAAGCTCCTCAAGGGTCTTGCAAGCTATTTTGTGGAAAAATGTAAGAAACCATTTCTAAGGGAGAAAGGCCTTTTAAAATAGTTTCTTTTGTATGAATACATCTAATCATTCTGCTTGATTTTTCTGTACAAAGGGACAAAAGATACTCATCCCAGTTCCCAAGTAAACAAGTAAAGGCCTTGATTTTTCAAATGAAAAAACTGAATGCTGTCTCCGGAGGGTGCACAAATAATTTTTCAGTCTTTCATTCATAGTCACTTAACCTAAACAGAACTGGGGTTTATTTGTTTCTTTTTAACTTATTGCAAAGTAAGGTCTTTACAAAACAAGCAGATTGGTGAACTGATTATGTAAAAGCAAAAATGACTAAAAACTCACTTAGGCAACATGTCAGCCTGAAAGTAAATTAGATAGCCTTAATGAGTTTTGATAAACATTGACATTTATTTGTTTTTAATAAGAATAATCTTGATCCATTTTAAGGAAAGGTATCAAATATATGCTGGTAGAATTTCAAGGAGTGTTTTTGTTTGTTTATTTGTTTTTACTTTTAGAGTACTATAAACTTGGCCTCCTTAGGGCTGACATTTTAGTATTTTATATATTTGAGAAATAACTACTAAAGTGATTTAAATTGCTACATTTTTAGTTGTTTTATTTAAACTTAACTTCTCTTTTATTAATATTTTTTAAAGCCCCAGACTTAGCATTTAAACAGAAAGTATGTAGCTAGGACTCAAATAGAAAGGTATTCTATTAAAATAGCCTTTATTTCATTAGCAAAAGATCATTTCAGATTTCTAATTATATATCATTTAATATTTATTAGCTTCATTTACTTTAAGAAATGAAATTATTACGTTTGCAGTTTACTAGAATCCTTATTTTATGGAGACTTGCTCATTGAGTGGATTGCTGCCACCCTAGTGTTATCATGACAAATTCATATTATTTACCTAGATATTGTAAGTTGAGTTACTCACTGACATTAGCCATTTATCAAATGAGGACTCCAAAGGATCAAAGATGTATCCTTGTGCTTGAGCTTTCAACCTGGTTATATTGGGTTGTCAGAAAAGTCATGACACATTTTTTGCACAGAAAAAAAAAAATATGTCATGACTTTTCCAGTGACCCCGTAGATACAGTATATTTATAATAACAGTAAATAATTTAAAGCACTACAAAACAATACATGCACCTTTCAGACAGGTAAGACATTTTATGTGACTTTCTAAGTCATAATATACAGCACATGGCTGGATTCATGGGTAATTGTGAATTACAGTTTCCATATCACTTCATAGATACTCAAGTTTCACTTGTGTGTATATGATTTTCAGTAATTAGTCTAATCCTTTATAAAAATTTCTTGTGCTGTTTCAAGGAGTTACAGCTACAGATACTTTTTGTTTGTATGGTAAAGTATTGGTTTAAGTCTGTAAGTCAATTAACAGCACTTAATAAACCCTTCTCTAGCATTATAAAATACATTGTAATATTGGATCAGTGCAAAAGTCATAGCGTATTTTTCTGCGCAGTCTATGAAAAAATGCATGATGACTTTTCCAACAACCCAATGAATTCGATTAAGATCCAACCATTTAAAAACTAGTGTATCGTACATTCGCTAAATGCATGCATCATTCGTATATTAACAAAAAATTCGTAGGCGTCTCTTTGCAGCTGAATATCTTCGCCAACGATGTATATGTCTGTGGATGCTTGCACATTCAGGTCCCACTGAATAAGAGAGTACTCAGTGAAATGAGGGGCCCTCATACTCCTGACCACTAAAGTATATGACATTGTTGACCATTACTTCCTCATAGCTTCATTTCTTGTTTTTTGTACTTAGACATTTTTATTTTCTTTTCATACTTTCCCTGACCACTTTTTTCTGCTCCTGCACTTTCACATATTACAACTACAACCTCTCTTCTAGATTCAGCCCTGAATTCTTGTTTTTTATACATATCTAGATGTCCGACTGGCCAGGCAAATCAATACATTCAAAAGAGAATCAGCTGTGAGGAAACAATACATAAAGAAGTTAGACACAGAAGACCTAGGTTCAAACTGTTGATACCTCCTTGATCTTGAAACCTGTTAACCAAACATCGGAATTTTATAATCACGGCCAGGTGAGGGCAGCAGAGAGCAAATGCTTCACTAGTATGGATACTGTTTTTTGAATTTTTGAGATTTTTGCCATAGGGTGCCTGCGCTCACCGGGGAAAGACAGAGAGACAGAGAAAGTGAGAAATCATCCCCCGCGAGGATGGCCATGCAACAATCCCTTCTCCTCCACTCTCCTCTTGGGATTTTGGGTACACACCGACGCGGACCTGTGAGTTTCAAGCTGCCTGGGTCTGGGACTTAAACCACCGTCAGCCATGTGGGAATCCAGCGCTTTAACCACTATGCCACCTGCTGGCCCCCACTACTAGTTTTTGAGATCTTCACTTAGCTGGCCCCACCTACTCCTTCAGTTCTCAGATCAAAGGTTTTCCCCAAGACTCCATTAAATGGGCCTCCTCTGCATTCCTTACCAGGAGCCTTTCTTTCTTGAAAACGCTTGTCAGTTTAAAAGTATTTTATTTGTGGCTGTACTTGTTTATTTTCTGTTTGTCTCCCTTGGACTGTAGGTTCCACGAGAGCAGAGACATTGCCTCCTTTATCTCCATGTTCCAGGAAGCTATTGCAATAGTCCAGATGAGAGATTATGGTGATTTGGATTAGGATGGTAAAGGTGGTGACCATGAAACATAGTCATATCCAGGATGTACCCTATAATCAATTTTGCCAGAGGGCACGTACCTCATGAGAGAGAGAGAGAGAAAGCACTCCAACCCCACCCCCAGTGGGGCATGGTCACATCACAATCCTCCTTTCTCCATTTCTTCATCAGGATTCTGGGTATCCCCACACACACCTCCTGTCACTTTCAAGCTCTCAGGATAGGGACTGGAACCATAGTCAGCCATGTGGGATCTGGTTCCACGTACTGCGTCCAACCACTGCCCCATGGGACCAGCCTCGGGATGCAGTTTTAGACATACAGCCAAATAGACTTGCTAAAGAATTAGATACCGATGAGGAAGAGGATTACTCCTATGGTGAGACAGAAAACACTTGGGAGGAGCAGATGTGGAGGCAGATGTTAGATAAGTTAGATTTGAGAGATCTGTTTCATATGCCAGTAGACATGTCCGGCAGGTAGATGGATATTCAAGTCTTTGTGTATCCACCTTGGCTGGGTAGAGATAAAGGCTAGAAATAAAATGTTCTAATTTATCAGCACATATAAAAGTAAGAAACCATATGAAATCACCCTGGGAGAATGTTCATGGTACCAAGGGGAATGTCAAAGACTGATCTCTGGGGAAATCCAACAGTTAGAAGTCTATCAGAGAAGAACCAGCAAAGAAAACCATTAAGGAAAAGTCAATCAAAGGAAAGCAAGTAGTATGTGATTTCACATAAAAAAAAAAAGTGTGTTAGAAAGGGAGGCTTTGCTCAACCAATGTATCTTTTAGACAGAACAAATATGTAAAAAATAATTAACAAAGGTGCTTTTTTTCCTGTATTCAAAATTTAGCATCTCTTTTATTGACTGAATAGGTATGCCCAGTTTGAATGAAAACAGACCTACTGTCCAATTACGTATCCTTAGCAAAACACAACCTTAACTTACATAACTTTATGTTCTTGAACACTTTCAGGAAAGTCTGACGTTTATGTGTATTTTGTATCCTCACATAGGTTTAATTCTTGCTATGAATTAATTCTATCACGTTTTTGTACATGGGACTTCAGAGCATATGGTATTACAGGAATAAAAGTAAAACGTGTCATTAAAGTTAACAACCGTATTCTAAGACTAAAATTTGAAGAGAAATTTCAAAAGTTTTTGGACAATGAAGACTTGCATGATTCAGAGTAAGAAGTTGAATTCTCTAGGGAATCATTTTACAGGCGTTTAACTTTATTTTGTGGTTTTTGGTTCTTAAATTTTATGGTATTAAAAATATACCTCGTTAGTAAAAGTTCTTTACTTGCATCTCCTAAGGCAAGGATGACCTGATCATTTATCTATGTGGAGCTTCTCTTTGAGAATGAGGTGGAGGGGGTGTGGAGGTATTCATAATAAAGGCACAGGAACATCCACTGTAAACAGGAAATATCCCCAACAGAACAAATGGTTATCTTACCTATGGCTAAGCTTTTGTGAAGTCAATTCTCAACCGTTTTCTGTTTCAATTATTCTTAAGGAGCTATCGAAAAATGCTGGAATGCCTGTTTTACGTTTTCGATCCTGAAGTTACAGTGAAGAAAAGGCATCTGCTACAAATACTCGAAAAAGGATTCAAAGAGAATGAAACAAGCAAGGTAGCATAAAATGGCGTTGAGAGTAATACTTTCTTCCTAACGAGTGGGGCTCTGCCACTGGTTAAGCCTCATTCCCAATCCTCTGATCCCTACTTAGAGCAAATTTTTACAGCTGGTTCACAGAACAGTTAGTGTTGTCACAGAAAGCATAGCCTCTTTCCTCTTGGGATTACACCATTAATTAGGTCATCTGCCTGACTCTATGCAATCCTTCTAGGCATCTTTTCATGTTGCCATCCCTTTGTGATGATTTTTAAATCTGCTTTTTAAATCGGCTCTAAATATTTATTATAAACTCTCCAGGATCTTCTCCATCCTGAAAAATCTTTGCACTTAACCTGCAGAATTCTTTTCTTTTTTTCTTTTTCTTTAAAGTTTTTGCTATAGGGTGTGAGGGTTTGCAAAAGAGAGATAGTGAGAGAGAGAGAGAGAGAGAGACAAAGAAAGTGAAAAACTACCCCCAGGGAGGATAGCCACATTGCAACCCTTTATCTTCCGGTCTGCTCTCAGGATTTGGGGCACTCATGCACAGGCATTTGGCCTGATTTTCCAACTGCTAAGTCCAGGAACTTGAGCTGCACTGCCGGTCATGTTGGATACAGCACCTTAACCTCCACGCCACTGGCTGGTCCAGTCCTGTTATATTTTCTAGTATCATCCTATTTTCTCTTTCCTTTACTGCCCCCTTTTTATTATTTTCTGCTTCACTATCTCCACCTTGCTGCAGATAGTGCTGTACCACTAGTCACTCCTGAGCGCCACACTGTCCAACTAGCCTTTCTCAGCCCTCCGCCCTCTCAATAAGGCAGAGGCAGCACACTACAGAGAGGTGCTTCCCGACCCCTTTCACAGCCTGACACACCGAATGTGCTCATACACTCCATCTATCCTCCCAGCAAACTGTTTCCATCCTGGGCTCAGCAGCGGTCTTGTCCACAGGCTGCTGCTTATGCATTATTCAAAAAGAATCTCTGGTGGGGAACCAGCAGTTGGCGTAATGGCTATGTCGCTGGACTCCCACGTAGTCGACCGCGGTTCACGTCCCGGACCCGGTGGCTTAAAACGCACGCCGGGCACGTGTGCGTGCGTGCCCATGATCCCGAGAGGAGAATGGAGGAGAAGGGATTGCGGCGTGACCATCCCCCCTGGGGGGTGATTTCTCGCTTTCTGTCTCTATGTCTCTCTCTGTCTGTCTGGCGAGCGCACGCGCCCTATAGCGAAAATCTCTCCAAAAAAAAAAAAAAAAAGAATCACTGGTGGAGATGAGCCTGTCTGGATCTTTCTGGTCTTGGGACCTTTCACCTATTGTTTACTGGGATCATTTGCTGCTATTTGCCGTGGATAGTTTCTTTTCATGTTTCTAATATCGTGTCTAATATCTTCAGTGTTACTTCCCCTATCGTGTATCCATGTAGGTCAGAACCCTGTTAAAAGAAAAAAATATATATATATTGCTCCATCTGAATCTGGCTTTACTCCTCACCAACTGTGTGACTTCACTTCTCTGTACCTGTTTCTTACTATCTGTAAGTGAAGGTAGAGAGGTAGTGTGTATTTTGTAGAGTTTTTGTTAGGATTTAAGAATAAAGAACTTCCTGGATATTTGTACACCAGTATTCATAGCATCACTGTTCAAATAGCCCATATGTAAACATAGCTCAAATATGCATCAATAGATGTATAGATAAACAAAATCTGGGATATGCCTACATTGGAATATTTCCCAGCTGTAAAAAGAAATGAAGTTCTGATACATGTTACAACATAAAAGAATCTTGAAAATGTTACACTAAATGAAATGAGCCAGACACAGATGGAAAAAATATTGAATTATTCCATGTATATGAAGCCCCTAGAATAGGAGAATAAAAGACAGAAAGTAGGACAGAGGTCACCAGAGATGAGAGGATGGGGAATTATTACTTAATGGGTGCAGAGCTACAGTTTGGAATAATGAACCAGTTCTGGAGGTGGATAGTGGTGATCCATGCACGACAATGTGGATATACCTAATGCCACTGACTAGTATGCTTAAAAATGATTAAACTGGGCCCAGGGGGTGGCATGGTAGTTTAGGCATTGAACCCCACATAGCCAACCGTGGTTCAAGTCTCAGACTCAGCAGCTTGAAAATCATTCTGGGTGCTTGTGTGTGCATGCCCAAAATCCCAGGAGGGCTGGTTGAAGTCAAGGAGCTATTCAACTGGAAAACACATTTGATGTTAATTCTACCTTTAGGCTAAAGAAAAAGGACCTTTTTCTGTCACTTCAGAAGATGCTAAACTTTGACCATAAGAGAATATGAATTCTTTACTCAACCTGCTCACATGGCTCAGGTTCATGCCCTACCAAATAGTCTCTTTGATAACTAAGGACTTAGTAAATAGCTATTAGGATTAATACTTTTTCTTTTTAGGCTTTCTCTAAAATGTGCATTCTCAGCCAGCCCATCTCCTGGTCTCTGCTGACAGCTGCGGCTGCCATTCCTGCACAGTTCGTCTGCCTTACCTTCTCAGACACTGTTTCTAAACCAGCCTTTAATCTTCTGCTCTCTTCTGGCCTTTTCTCCTGATTCCTGTCATTCCCTCCATGGACCAGACTCAAAGCCTTGGAATTATGTTCAGTTCCTCCTTTTCTTCATTGTTCCCCAATCTTACCCTTTATCATTTTCTAGTGACTCTTCCTTTACCGTATCACTTGTACTTTTCCTTCCCCCCTCTATTCCCATTGGTTGCTACCAGTTTCGCCAAAATCCTCAGTACATTCCTTCTAGTTTTTGCTGTTATCTTCCTAAACGGCAGCCCTGTGCATGGTCATACTTCCTAATCCTTCCACTTTTCACATTACAGACAGATTAATTTTTGTTAAAACATTCTTTTTAGAGTATTACTCTGTGCCCGTGATTATAAACCTTAAGTAGCTTCCAGTTACTTATAATGATGAAGTCCAGATTCCTCTGCCTAGAATTTAAGGCGTTCATGACCCTCACGGTCTAGCTTCCCATTGCCACATGTACCAGATGTCCCAACTAGAGTGTGTACTGACCTTGCAATGCTCTTAAACATACCTGAACGCCATGTCTCCGTTAAATGAAATGTTATTTCCTACTTTTTCCTTTAAGAAAACCATTCATCCTTCAATTCTCAACTGAAGGGTTTTCCCCTTGTTAAACTCCTGCTACTGTCAAACTTTGGCATTTGCCTTGCCTACACATACTTTGGTAGAAGTTCTTAAGGTTTAGCCTTTATTGGATCTTACCCAATTTTCCACTTTGTTTTTAAAGACACAATAGTTTTGTGTTCTTTGTTTTTAAAGACACACAAACAATATTTCATTGTTTTGTATAATGTGCATAATTTCATTAACAAGTACAATTGGCATAAAGAATTTGGAAACAAAATTAACTGACTCTTTGTAAGCATACAGCACAACTGGATAAAAGTATTGACGTTGTATCAGTTTTTTCTTTGTTTGCCATAGGGTGCATGCACTTGCCAGAGAGAGACAGAAAGAGACAGATAGAGGGAAAGAAAGAAATTATTCCCCCCCCCCAGGGGGATGGCCACAGTGCAATTCCTTCTCCTTTATTCTTCTCTTGGAATTTGAGGCACACACACACACACACACACACACACACACACACCCAGCATGATTTTCAAACCTCCAGGTCTGGGACTCAAACCTCAGTTGACCATGTGGGGTCTAGCACCTTAACCTCCATGCCACTTGCTGGCCCAGTACATCAATATTTTTAAAAGTACCATCTTATTCTTGAATGGTCACCATACTGAAGGTTACAGAGAGAATGGAAAACACTGGCTAATCCTGCAAATGGGTTAAGCATGGGTTAAGTAGCAATCAATTGAGTATTTTTATTGTAACAGTTCTTTATTTAAATGGAATCATTTGTGTGCATTTCTCTACTAATCCTTAAGAGCATGGACTTTGCTTTTAGAGTATATTCTTAGCAGAAATCTGTGAGTGGGTGGATCATCGGGTAGATGGAGAATGGGAATCACAACTATTCCTTTACCTTTTATACTTTCCTTCTCTTAAAACTAATTTCCTTGGGACCAGTCTGTGGCTTAGTGGTAATAGGAGCTAGATCCCATGTGACTAAGTGCTCAGTTCAAGTCTCACAGGCTTGAAACACGCGGTGGGAAGATGTGCATGTGTGCCCAAAAATCACTGAAGGAGGGAGAATTAGAGAACGGGTTGAGGTGTGACCAGTCTCCATGAGGGGTGCTTTCTCCTACCCTCGCTCTCTCACTGTGTTTATGATTAAAGAATTTGTAGAAGTAAAGAAATTGTGGCTCGGCCTTATTAGGCATAACCCACATAAATAAGAAATATAAAGGAAATTGTTATTATTTAATTTGCCAGAGGGCACTTGTGCTCACCAGGAAAAAACTGTCAATGTGACAAAGACAAGTAGACCTGAGTTCAGATCATGATGATGCCAATTTCTAGTTTTGTCCTTGGATAGAACATATACTCTTTCCTAACTCTTATTTTCTTCCTACTAAAAGTAGAGATGTCTGTTTGCATGTTTGCTTTTTAGAGCTGCCTTCACGGCAAGTAATACAGATACTATTGTACTTTAAAGAAATAAAGCTAGTCACAGTGCAAGCTAAGATTTCCATGCATTAGCGCAATAAGAAATGTTTTGTTTCTGGGAAACAAGGTAGATTATTAGACCAAAATAAATATAAACAAGAACCTTCACTGATGTACTATCTCATTTCCATGGCTTTTTCTTTTGGGAGTTGGCAAGATTGCTAGTAGAGTACTCATTGAAAATTGTTGCAATATGGCCTTGTCAGTTTTGATTTGGGCTGCTTTTCCAGGAACAAATTTTGTTCTGTATCACTTTTTATAAATGTATTTGCATATGCATTTAAAATATACAAATGGCTTTGCAGAATGAAGTTTCACCTGGAAGTTATCTTCTTTTCAGCGAATCTGGCCTGCTGAATTTTTGCCCAGACACAAACGTAAAATAATAAACCATCTGTATTGAAGTTGAAGCACTGTCGATTTTGTAAAAAATACTCAGATTTTTTTCTTTGCAGCTGCCTTCCAGAAAAGAAGCTGTTATCCTTGCTAATAGCCTAAGTATATGCGAGTGTCCCAGAATTGAGTTTCTACAGCAGAAGTATAAGGATGAAAAGAAAAACTCTCTTGAACATGAGCTTTTCAGACATGGTAATATGTACAATGTTTCTTAACTTTTAAGTTCTAAGTCTTCAAATTCGTTAAGTATTTTCATGTCACTTGGGTATTTTTGTTTTATTAACCCAGGAGATCATATTCAATAATTTTAGAGACCAGCAGGTGGCGGAGTGGTTGAGGGCACTCAACCACTCAACCATGTGGACTCTCCCACATGGCTGACTACAGTTCAAGTCCCAGACCTGGTGGTTTGCTTTCTCACTTTCTGTCTGTCTCTCTCTCTCTGGTAAAATTTAAAATAATAATAAAAAATAAAATAAAATAATTCTTTTTTAAAAAGCCTTTTTTTTTTTTTTTTTACTTATCAACATATCAGTACATGACTTTAGCATCTATGAATTTAACCACAGGGGCAACAGATTTTTGCTGAGTGATTGCTATGTGTCAACGTTAATAGGATCAAATGCATTTGTTACTCAGGTATTTAATACAAGTTACAGACACTTTTCAGTCTGCTATTGTTCTTTGTGTTGTATTGTAAAAATAAACTTAACATCCAAGAGGACTTCAAAAACTTTAATAAAAATAGAATTAAAGTACAGATTTATTTTGATGCCAAAAAAATTCTAAAATCTATGCCTAGTTTTCTCTTAATACATATTTTCTCTAAACTTTTGAAGATCTCTAGTATGTGTGTGTGTGTGTGTGTGTATGTATAACATATGTATGATATATACATTTGTTTTATATATATATGTTATATCTATATTTTATATATATGTCATATACACATAAAATTCATTGGGAAGAGAAAAACGAATTTTTCTCATGTGATATCAAATGAAGCACTCTGGAAGATAGGCCTTATTTGTCCTGAATCATAATAATAGAAATGACAAGAAAATCTGATTATAATGAAAATCTGATTATAATTTAAAATTGGCTAAAGACAAATAGTGAGTGTATGAATTGCTTTGTAAGTTGTTTTAGACAAGACAAACTTTTGGTATTTTGATTTATTTAGTTACCAGTATTTTATTTGCAGCTTATATAAATGTAAGTTCATCAGCCAATTTGTAAGACACTTATAGTAAAGATTCCTTGGTACCCACAGATTTGGAAAAAGACAAGTTGTTAAGTCTTCTCTTGCCTCAATTTCTTCCATAGTTCACTCTTCAGTTCCATGGATATTTATCTAATGCTCATTGTATGTTGGGATACAGTCTACACAGTTTCTCCTGTATGATGCTTACAAATCACACTTTTTACATTTTACAAAGGTAAAATTACAATTATTATAAGGAATATAAACATGAAGTATCAATATCAAAGAATATATAATAGGAAGCAAGTCAGGGAGTAAAGGACACCTATTCTTTGGTCTTGGCCATTCAACCTACTGATATTTGAGCAGTCAGAAATTTGGTTAAACTTAATTCTATAAAAATGACATTGAGACCAGCAGATGGCATAGTGGTTATGTTGCTGGACTCACATGTAGTTGGCCATGTTTCAGGTTCCAGGCCCGGTGGCTTAAACTCATGCCAAACGCCTGTGCATGTGTGCCCAAAATCCCAAGAGGGAAATGGAAGAGAAGGACTGCAGCATGGCCATCCCCCACCCCTGGGGGGAGGTCGTTTCTTGCTTTCTTGCATGTGCCCTATAGCAAAAATCTATTTTAAAAAATGACATTGTGGGGCTAGCAGATGATGTAACAGTTAGGTTGCTGGACTCCCACATGGCCGACTACACCCAGACCCAGTGGCTTGAAAATTACACTAGGTGTGTGTGTAGGTATGCCCAAAATCCCAGGAGGAGAATAGAGAAAGGGACCGTGTCATGGTCATCTCTCCTGGAGGGTGATTTCTCACTTTCCCTTTAATTCTCTCTGCCTCTCTTGCTCTCTTTCTCTCCGGCAAGCACATGCATCCTAAGGCAAAAAATCTTCTTAAAAAATTTTAAAAATAAAAAAATGTTAAAAAATGACATTGTAGGGGCTAGCAGGTGGTGTGGTGGTTAAGGTACTAGACTCCAAAATGATTGACTGCAGTTTGAATCCTGGACCAGCACCTTGAAATTCATGCTAGGCATGTGTGCCAAAAATCCCAAGAGGAGAGTGAAAGAGAAGGGTCTGTGGTAAGGCCATTCCCCTGGGGGCGGGGGTGGGGTGGGGATGATTTCACACTTTCCTTCTCTCTGTATCTCTCTGTTTCTTTCTCTCTTTGGTGAGCACTCATGCCCCATGGCAAAAACAAACAAAATGACATTCTAGGTTCCAGTTGTAGCTCTACTAAGATGAATCATACTGAAGCCTTTCATTCAGTTAATAATCATCAGAAAATTAAACAGATTATTGAAACTAGAAAGAACTCCTTACTTGAAAAAACCATTTGTTTCTTTTTCATCTTCCTTTTCAATTCTTTCTTAAGAAATACCTCATGATGCTCTGCTAGATACTCCTGGAATGTTTTCCAAAACAAGTAGGCTCTCCCAATTTACATTTTATATCTTATTTATAATAAAAAATAATTTGAATGTTTTATGCATAGTGATTAAGAAATTGTTTTTGGATTCGTGAGCTTGGAGGAACCCTTGGGATTTAGTGATTCTCAAGGATCCTTAAGAATCTGAAGGGAGGGACCAGCAGTTGATGTAATGGCTATGTCACTGGACTCCCATGTAGTCAACCGCAGTTTGAGTCACGGACCTGGTAGCTTAAACTCACGCCAGGCGCATGTGTGTACATACCCAAGATCCTGAGTGGAGAATGGGGGAGAAGGGATTGCGGTGTGGCCATCCTCCTAGGGGGATGATTTCTCGCTTTCTGTCTCTCTAGCTCTGTCTTTTTGGTGAGCGCACATGCCCTAAAGCAAAAAACCTCTCATAAAAAAAAAATCTGAAGGGGAAAAAGTAATGTACACTCCTTCAGTAGACATATATTGAATGCCTACAACAATCTAAGCTATGTGATAGGGAGATGAGTTTTAACCCACCTAACAGCATTGCCAACAACAAGCTTTTATTTCTAACTAGTTAATAAAAAAATTGCTGAGGGCCAGCATGTGTTATGATAGTTGAGGCACTGGATTCCCACAAGACTGACTGCAGTTTGAGTCCCAGACCTGGAGGCTTGACAACCACAACAAATGAATGGATCAATCAATCAGTCAATCAGTGTTGAAAACAAATCTTTAAAACTGCTTGATATAATAACAGTACACCTCTTTTGTAACTATTTTATTTATTTGGCAAATATTGTTTCTACTTTGACTGAAGCAGTGTGCTCTTTGTAATATAGTGACAAACAAGATAACTTGAATTTCTGCCTTTCAGAACACAGTCAAGTCTGGAGCCAATAAAGAAGGTTATACTAGAAAGTTATTTAAGTGAATTATTGTTAATAGTGGTTTATGGTTTTTCACATTTAGGTATCCTCCTTATTACAAAAGTTTTCCTTGGCCAGAGTGTTCAGGCTCATGAACAAGAATCCATCAATCAAGCCAACTATCCAATGGTGGATTCAGTGTTCATTCCTCGGAAATATTTACTAAGTATGTCTACCATAAGAGAAATGTGCTTCATTTCTCTGAATGTAAAATCTTTGTATTTAATATAGATGCTTATAGTGTAATTCCTACCTAACGAAAGTTTGTAGATGTTCTATAGAAATCTGGGTGTGAGATGCAAGGGGAGGAAACACTGGACAAATGAAAACAATGAAAATTTCATTGTTGAAAAAGAAAAAAAACAAAACACACACACAAGAGAATCAGTATAGAAAGTCCCTGAACTGTAGCATAAAAAAATAATTTATTCTCAGGACCAGCAGGTGGTGTGGTGGTTAAGGCACCAGATACTCCCACATGGCCGACCATGGTTCAAGTCCTGGGCCCAGTGGCTTGCTTTTTCACTTTCCCTCTCTTTTTCTCTTTCTGTTTCTCTCTGGTCAAATTAAAATAAATGAATAAATAAATAAAATTAAATTAAGTAATTCTTTTTAAAAATTTATTCAGTTTTTCAATTTAAAAAAATAATTACTGTAGGAAAGGGTAATGAATTGAAAGAGGATTTTGATGCTGCTGTCATTTAACACTTGTTGTAATACACACTCCACTGTAAATAAAAATTGTGGCAATGAATAAAAAGGACTTCAGGGTTAAGTAAAAAAAAATCCCTCTGATTAAAAAGAAAAAAATCTGTTCCCAAGTACTAATAATTTTTTTATTTCCTACTTCAATTACATTTATATGTATTTGATACATAAATTATTTTGCAAGTTTTAATTTATATTTGTGTATACATACACATACACACACACACACGCATTAGTTTTCAAAAGATTAATTTTAAAAACCAAATAGTTTTTAACAATAAAGGTTTCAGAGTAATAAATTTATCAAAAATATACGACTATATGTTAAATAGAGAAATGGCAAAGTATGAAAAGGAAAGAGATATGAATAAAATTAAACCCTGTTAATCTATGTCATGAAAAGATGACTAGCAAGTATTTATAAAGTTAAGGAGAGGTCTGTAGGGAGTGGGAAGATTACAAAAAAAACTCAATAATATAACTGTTGGAATATATCAAGGTACTTGCTGATCTGTGTAAGAATGAAAAAGCATATTGTTTTTTATTCTGAAGACTATTTGTTTGCCTTGTTTTGCTTTTTACTCTAGATTCCATTGTGGGACAAAGAAACTGTGATTGTGGCTATCGACAGTGCAAGTGGTTCGTTTTTGATCATGACCTTGTTTTGCCAGAGTATATCGTTGAATTTGAGTATATTACCGTGGTATGAATTGTTCTCTATTTTTAAAAATTGGAATTCCTTAGATGGAAACAGAATAGTAATTCAAAGATTAATACTATGTCAGATTTATACTGTGTGTATGGATGTGTGTGTGTGTAAGGATTATTCTGTAAAGAACTTAATTTTCAAAACTAGTCATTATGAAACTTAAATATGTTACTATAAAAATGCATTCATGTATTTATAATATATAGCTATAGTCTCACTGGAAGAGATTCAAACTCTACTGAAGACTGTTGAATAAACATGAAAATCTTCCCTCACTTTTACCCTACCACCACTGAATAAGCTGAGAAATGGGCAGTACCCAGCCACTGTTAGTGTTCAATGATGTTAGCAAAGACCTTATTTCCATCGTCTTCTGCTTGCCACTTCATGTACTCTTTTAATCTGATAATTTGTTTCTTCTGGGAGTTTTCTTCTCTTAGTTTCTTGATTATTTCTTTTCTTCCATTCTTTGTTTTGTCCTCTGGGCCCTCTATTAGTTAAATATTTGACCTTCTGGGGCCAGCAGGTAGTGTGGTGGTTGGGACACTGGACTTCCACATGGCCAACCACGGTTCAAGTTCCTGACCGGCCTGCTTGCTTTCTCACTTTCCCTCACACTGTCTTTCTCTAGTCAAATTTAAAAAGAATAATAATAAAGAAAATAACTCTTAAAAAATTCTTTACTTAAAAAGTTGGACCTTCTAAATTGATCCTCTATTTTTAAAGAAATTTCTCTCACATTTTACATCTCCATTATTAATTTTTGTTCAAGAAAACGTCCTCAAATTTAGCCTCTATATCTAAATTTGATCTGCTGCTACATCCCATTTGATCTGTCAGAGCATTTAGTAAATATTTTTTATTCTAATAATTATTTTAGCTTTGAAGGATTTATTCTGTTCTCTTCTATAGTAGTCTGTTTTTTTAAAAAACAGGTGCTATATTCTCCTAGCTTTGAAAAAATTCTCTGATGAGGATAAGCAGATGGCATAATGGTTACATTGCTGGACTCCCATGTAGTCGACCACAGTTAGAGTCCTGAATTGTGACTTAAAACTCACACTGGGTCCATGTGCATGCATATCCAAGATCCTGAGAGGAGAATGGAGGCGAAGGGATTGTGACATGGGCATGCCCTCCAGGAGTTGATTTGATTTCTTGCTTTCTCTATCTCGGGGTGTTTTTGTTTTTTTTCTTTCTCTCTCTCTCTCTCTCTCTCTCTCTCTCTCTCTCTCTCTCTCTCCTTGGCAAATGCACATGCCCTATAGCAAAAATCTCTCAAAAGAAAAAAAAAATCTCTGATGAAACATTTTGGTTTCTTCTAGAGTTAATTCTACTTGTTCATGTAGTTCTTGCTCATTCATTCACAATTATTACTGGAATTACTTATCTGAAAATTGCCTAAAGCATCCTCCTGCTCTTTTACTTATTCACTCCAAGCATCAAGTTTCTCTGGATCCGATCTTCCGGTGTTTCTTCCCACATATGTTTTAGCTAGATATCACATTTCTGCAATTCTTTTTTCTGTCATTTCAATCCCTTCTGACTTATGTGTCATAATTTCTAGTCTTTTGTTGATATCCTCTCCACTTTTATTTATTTATTTATTTATTTATTTATTTTTGCTCTAGGGCGCGTGTGCTCACCAAACAGACAGAGAGAGACAGAGAGACAGAAAGCGAGCAATCACCCACCAGGGGGGATGGCCACGCCGCACTCCATTCTCCTCCATTCTCCTCTTGGGATCTTGGACATGCATGCACCCGCACCTGGCATGAGTTTAAGCCACCAGGTCCAGGACTTGAACCATGGTCAACTACATGAGAGTTCAGCGACATAGTCATTACGCTAACTACTGACCCCTCCTCTCCACTTTTAAGAAATATTTTTAAATTATTTTTTGCCTGTTTTAAGAAATTTTTAGTTGGAGGGATAAACACACCCATACTTTTAGTCCACCATCTTTTTTTTCTTTTTTAAAAATATATTTATTAAATTTTATTTATTATTATTATTTTTTAATCTGACCAGAGAGAGAGAAACACACAGAGAAAGGGGGAAAGTGAGAAAGCAAGCCACCAGGTTCAGGACTCGAACCGTGGTCGGCCATGTGGGAGTCCAGCACCTGAACCACCACACCACCTGCTGGCCCCAGTCTACCATCTTAATCAACTCTTGTCGGTTTCCTAATGTGATTCTTATCATAGATATCACTGTATGACTGAAAAAAGTCAGTTCATCTTTTCTACATAGCTTGTTTTTCCAAATTATAAATATAGCAACTGAATTTTTAATATTTTAAATAATTTTTTTAGGTCAAGGCTCACTCTTTATTTTCTTCATTCAACAATATTATTCTGGAAGAAAGCAAAAAAAATTCTGAAAGATCAATGTTGTCCCAGGATTTGGCACTTGATGATGAAATTATAAAAATGGAACCCAAGATCAAGCCTCGACCAAAACTTATTAGTTTGGATGATAAAACAATACTTTCCCTTGCTAGAACTAGCATTTATAGTCATATTGTGGTGAGTATTATAGCAATAGGATTTTGGGCCAGAAATCATGAATTTAGAATCAGAATCTAGCATATGAACTCTCAAGATATTAAACCATCCATCCAATGATGTGCGACATCAATTTGCCTAATTTTTATTATTTTTATTTATTTATTTGTTTGTTTGTTTATTTATTTATTTATTTTGGAGAGGTTTTTGCTATAGGATGCGTGTGCTCGCCAGAAAGAAACAGACAGAGAGATAGAAAGTGAGAAATCACCCCCTTGGGGGAATGGCCATGCCGCAATCCCTTCTCCTCCATTCTCCTCTCGGGATCTTGGGCATGCACGCACACACGCCTAGTGTGAGTTTAAGTTGCCGGGTCCAGGACTCGAACCGTGGTCAACTACATGGGAGTCCAGTGACATAGCCATTACGCTAACTGCTGGTCCCAATTTGCCCAATTTTAAAGTGCCCAGGCTTCTTCTTTTATGTGAACTAGACCAGTGCTTTACAGTATCAATATAAAGTGAAGCATATATGGTGTTTAGGTTTTATAGTGGCCATGTTTAAAAAGCTAAAAAAGGGTAAAATTAATTTCAATATATTTTACTTAACCCAATAAATCTAGAATATTATCAATTCAAAGTACAACCAAAATGAGAATTCATTAATGAAATGTTTTTATACTGAGTCTTTGAATTCCAGAGTTTATTTTATTCTCATAACACATCTTCGTTCAGACTAGCCACATTTCAAGTGTTCGATAGCCTCTTAGGTAGCATTCTAATTAGCAAGGGATATTAAAGGACCAATAAGCTCTATTTAAATAATTAAGACAAGGACAGAGATTGTATGCCATTCACTAATATGTTTCAAATCAGTTATTAAGATTAATCAACATAACAGTGTGGGAGTTTTGAGGCCAGACAGTGGCACAGTAGTAAAAATGTGACACTTTGCAGGGCAATTTCACATGGGAAGGTTCCCAGTTCAAGTCCAGAGACTTCCCTGAGTATGCCAGGCACTGGGCATGTATTTGCACATGATCCAGGGCTAACGACTCAGGGTAGATCAGTGTTAAGACTCATTGGGGATTCTTGTTCTCTCTTCCTTTCTGTCTTTCCCACTCATGGAAGAAATAAATAAACTTAAATATATATATAAAAAAGCTTTATCTTTACAGAATTCAACAGCAGGATTTGAATTAATTAATAAAGCAATTTGAAGTGATTGTGTTAGATATTAAGCTTACCTTCATTCCTGACTTCAAGATTTATCCATTTATCCATTTCAGATCGTTCTATTTAAGCTATGATCATCTCTAACTTAGGCTACTACCATAGCTCCATGCTCTCTACCATCGTGATATTGCACAACTCCAGGAGGCACCATTTACACTGTATTCTATTTATGTGCCCATTGGATGCCATTCACTATATAAAACTGAATAAAACTCAGTAAGAGGTGGGGGTAGGCATCTCCTAAAGCTATGCAACAGAGGCTCTATAGTATCTCCATTGTGAGCCCCCAGTTCATTCTCCATGTTGAAGTCAGAGTGATCTGTTCAAAGTGCAAATCTTATCGTGTCTTCTCAGTCACCCCCCGCCACTGCTAATTACTGGCTGGTAGTACTGGGACATTATTTCTGGATTATCATTTCAAGATTTAATACTTGAGGTCCAGCTGTCATGGCTCAGATGATAGGGCACCACAGCATGATACTGGAGTCATTTAGGAGGCCCAGGTTCAGATCCCAGGTTGACCTAAACAAGCTTAGCATGCTCTGGCACATCCATAATACTGGCTGGCTGATGAGATTGTGGTGTAGTAAGACTCTGTTGAATAAACTAAACTTTAAATTTTTTTACATTTCAGTAATAAAACTGGGATAGTTAAGCTTAAGTAATGAAATGCTTAAAAAGTGAATGTATTCCAATTATATTGAGCTTCCACAATACATATCCCTGTAGATTTAAAGGGATCATATAATAGTATCCAGGGATTAAAAAACAGCACCAGAAAGTAGATCTTTTGATTATCTTTGGTTTGTAAAATTAAAAACATAGAGGATGAAAATAAGACTTCACAGTACCTTGGCCTGCTCATACCTCATACCTGATGCTGCACTAATTTAATCAATAGCCATATAGCATATGACTGAAGAGACTTTTTTCATATTAAATTTGTTTATGCTGCTTGAAAGCTAACAAGCTTTCTAGGGCTTCTAGTAAAGATCAATATTATAAGAATGTTTAAACACCACAGCCTTTGAATCCCTTCCTTTCTTGCACTACTATAAAAGAAAATCAGGGTACATTCCTCTTATTTTATTTTCAGTCTTCCCCCCGGATTGAGTTCTATGAAGACCTCTGTAAAAAGAAATAAAATATACAAAAATAAAGTAGAAACAAGACCCTAGACTATGTAACATATTCTCTTATAGTACAATTAAATTCTAAAAATTAGAGTTGTCAGTTATAAGTGTGGCTTTTGCATTGATTTATCCACTTAGAATTTACTGAGAATTTTTTTTCTCTTTTGTATGCATTCACTATATACATCATTATAGCATACAAGATGATTTTTCTCATATGAAGTTTCCTCAGCTCTAAAATATCTTTAAAATACACACTATATCATGTATAGTCTTTATCATATCTAGTAACTTCTCGGATCAAAGTGGAGTTTATTTATTTATTTATTTATTTTAGATATAATTTGAATTAACTTTTTTTAAATTTTAGTTTATTTTATACATCCAATCAGTATACATCACTTAGCTTGTAAAGTGGATTTACCCAGTATGAACACAATTCACGCCAGTCCAGTAGAGGATACCATGCATGTTATTGTCAATGTCTTACACTATGAGATAGGTATTAGGGGATTTCAAAACAAATGAAGTATTTTTTCCTGCCTTCAAGAACATCAGTTTAGTGGAGAAATGGATAGGCAGGCAATAAAAAGATAAATCTGTAAGAAACTTAAGAGTTGTTGAGAGAGCTTCATAGGAAGAAGTGAGTTTTAGAGAATTTTTGAAGGATATGAAAATATTAGTTATTTATATTTTACAAAAAGAGTAAATACTCTTATCACTTTTTAGGACCACTGATAATTTCAGAGTTGTGATGATAGAGGGTAGAGGTGTAAGCTAGAATTCAAGGAAGATATATGAAGCTGAGCCTGGAAGAGAAGGAAGTTGTTGTAGACACATTAGAATGGATTTTGAAAGACAAAAAAAAGTTTATATTCTCTTTTAGGAACAGACTCTCTGATTTTGTTTTTTTTTTGAATAATTATTTATTTAATTTTATTTATTATTATTTTTATATTTTTAGTTTGCTATGGGACATGTGTGCTTACCAGAGAGACATGGAAATTGAGAAAGCAAGCCACTAGGTCTGGGACTTGAACTGCAGTCAGCTATGTGAGAGGCCAGCGCTTTAACTATCATGCTATTACACCAACTGCTGTTCCCCTCTATTTAAATCTTATGGGAACACCATCATATAGGAAGTTTGTTGTTGACTGAAATATCTTAACACATATATTTAACTCTTTTCTAAAATGAATTTCATGGCAATTATTGATTAACTTAGACCAAGTTGGAAATCATGTTAATTAAGAATCAGATCCGACTATGACTTTAAAAACTATTTTTATTTATTATTATTATTATTATTATTATTATTATTGGCCCTAGGGCACCGGCTCTCACCAGAGAGAAAGTGAGAAATCACCCCCTCGGGGGTATGGCCACCCACAATCCCTTCTCATCCGTTCTCAGGATTTGGGGCACACACATACAAGCACTAGCATTATTTTCAGGCTGGTGGGTACAGGGCTTGAACCATTGTTGGCCATGTTTTGAGTCCAGTGCCTTCACCACCATACCACCTGCTGGCCCCTATTTTTACTGTCTAACGTTACACATTAGATCGTTTACTTACTGGCATGCAAAATGATTTATAATGACTACTGTACTTTCTTATATTGACTCAAATAATTGTTCTAAACGTCATAGATATTCATATTTTAGTATGATGAAGAATATAATCTGTATTACTTTTTAATTTGCATTTTATTTTACTTCAGAATCTCAATCTACATGGAAACAGCTTAAGTAAATTGAGAGATCTCTCCAAGTTAACAGCACTTCGAAAACTGAATATTAGCTTTAATGAATTTACGTGTTTAGATGATGTATACCATTTGGTAAGAACTGTCCTTCTGAAATCTAAAAAAGTTTAACTCATAAAAGCAGCAAGTAAAATGGTCATTTCCAGGGCCTTGGAAGTTGGAGAAATGGGAGATGTTGGTTAAAGGGTACAAACTTTCAGTTATAAGATAACAAATTCTGAGTATCTATCATACGGCATGCACGGTGATGGATATATGAATTAATCTGATTGTGGTCATTACACAATGTATACATACATGAAATCATCACATACATACTTGAATCTCTTCAAACTTAATCTATCAATTCAACATTTTTAAAAATTTCTGGTGCAGCAAAAAAAAAGTGTCAAAGGATAAATAACAAATTGGAATAAATTTTTGAAAAATAGAACTATCCTTTTGAAACTATATAAGTAAAATAAAATAATGAGCTAATAGATAAATTATTTGTGTAATTATAACTTCATATGCAAGATTATATAGCGCAAATTAAGGAAAAAGCATACATATGCTGTGCTGTGTTACTTTCTCTAAAACAGGTCTTAGATTCAGGTTTCATTTGCAGACCAGTTATGCACCTGTGGTCATATCTGATTTCTAGCTCCTTAAAAATATTTTTTTAAAGAATTACTTACTTAATTTTATTTGTTCATTCATGTATTTTCATTTGATCAGAGAAAGGCAGACACACAGAGAGAAGGAAAGTGAGAAAGCAAGCCACCAGGTCCAGAAGTCAATGGTTGGCCTGCCTCGTGAGAACGTCCAGTGCCTTAACCACCATGCCACCTGCTGTCCCCCCCCCTTTTTTTTAAAATAACTTCTAAAACTTTTTAAAATGTCCTGTGGTAAGTTCCATTTCTCTTTTCTATTGCTTCTGTTTTCCCACTCCCTTTATCATCTTCTTGTGAGCCCTATCTTTTTCATTTCTTGTTTACCACTTGACATTTAATATCAGTTCTTTCCAACTTCTTATTACCCAGCTTATAATTTCTTCCTTTCTGCCTTGTCCCTTCTCCCGAATGTCACAAACATAGGCATTGCTATATAACAAAAATAATTACATAAGCAGTTCCAGAACTTCAATCCAACACCCCCTGTTTATATGGGTCAGTCACATACTTTTGCAGAACATGCCATCATTCTCAGGTTTTGTCCATTCTCTGCTCTACTTCCTTGCAACCATATCAAACCTTTTGCATTGCTTCCTCCACCGTAGTGGCAGGAGCTATGACTTTACTTACTGGCTTTAGGTTTCAATATTAAAACCCCTTCCTTATTGATTCGTAGGCTTAAGCCTTTTTAAGTAAATGGAATCCCTGATAGTTTGAGTTCAGTTCACAGCTGAAGGAAATGGTAGTTTACAGAGGTCCCAAGACTGTAGGTAGATTGTTGGCATTCTTTGTTAAATTTTTTTCCATTGATTTGTTAGTAGTTATAG
The DNA here is from genome assembly GCF_000334495.1 of Tupaia belangeri chinensis. Lineage (NCBI taxonomy): Eukaryota > Metazoa > Chordata > Mammalia > Scandentia > Tupaiidae > Tupaia > Tupaia belangeri. Next base: position 681,744 of record NW_006159602.1, on the reverse strand, counting down.
AGATGATAACAGTCATCACAATTTTGCATAGGCACAAATTTAAAGAGTAAACTCTAAATCATGCAAGGCATTTAGTGACTGAGTTTAGTCAGCTTCCCAGCATTTATTTCTCAATGTGGCCTTGTTGTTCTCCTTTAATTTAAAAAAAAAAACACACAAACAAACACAAAAAAACTTTCGTTGACACAATTTCACAGCCTACTTATTGGATAAATATTACTATGGTCATTCATAAAAAAGGGAACAGGGTAAATTTTATGCCAAGTGATATTTTAGGATTAGCAAAGGTAGCTAAAGACCTCTCAAACATCAAATATCTGATGTGTGCTTCTAAAAATAACTATGAAGGTATTAGAGGTAGCCATAGAGGAAATACTCTATATGTGTGTGTGTGTGTGTGTGTGTGTGTGTGTGTGTGAACATATATGTATGTGTGTATTTTAATATTTTTATTATAAAATAAAACAGATGTGCTAAAACTATGCACTACAAACCAGTAGCTTTGATACATGTTGTAACCAGCATCTAGGGTCAAGAAACAGAATTTTGCCATCTGAAACAAAAGCTCCTATGTGCCCATTCCTTTTTCTTCCCACAAGACATCATTATCCTGACCTAGCTGTAGTAATCCTCTTCCTGCATTTCCTCCCAATAGTTCTATTACCCAAATATGCAACCCAGTACAATAGTTGTGCTTTTCCATTTTAAAAACCATGCTGTGGGGCTGGTGGAGGTGGCATGGTGGTTAAGGACTGACTCCCACATGGCTGCTGACTGTGGTTCAAGCCCCAGACCTGCTGGCTTTCTTTCTTATTTTCTCTCTCTGTGGCTATCCCTGGTCAAAGTGAAGAATACACTAAATTCAGTGCAATTGTCATCATGGTTGACACTCTAATTGTCTCATCTTTAGCCAGTGGGAGCATCTAAAAGTTAGCTCCTTTTGTCATAACCCCAGTGATCTTTGATAGCTTCTTTGACATCTAAAATGACAAAATGTTCCATATACATCTTATAAATTTTCTATAGCAGACAGGAGATCAGCCATTTCTTCACAGAACTCTGATTTCTTTTACAGAGAAGTGGTATTTCAGGACCACAATCTCGATTGGTCACTTCTAGGTCTTTTCAATGGATAGAATTTGTTGGGGAAGGGAGACTCTAACTTATATGTATATAAGTGTATGTGTGCATATTTATGTAAACACACACATGGTCTTTATTCATTTTTTTTAATTCTTTTTTTTTTTGAGAGGTTTTCGCTATAGGGCGTGTGCGCTCGCCAGAGCAGACAGAGAGAGAGAGACAGAAAGCGAGAAATCACCCCCCGGGGGGATGGCATGTCACAATCCCTTCTCCATTCTCCTCTCAGGATCTTGGGCACGCATGCACACGCGCCCGGCGTGAGTTCTAAGCCACTGGGTGCAGGACGCAAACCGTGGTCGACTACGTGTGAGCCCAGCGACATAGCCATTATGCTAATTGCTGGTTCCCACACACATGGTCTTTAAAAGGTCCATGGAAAAATGCATATTATGAAAAAATGCATGGATTTCAAATTTTTTGCACCAAAATAAATTTGTATCTTAATTCCATTTTTCCATGGACTTTTTGGAGTCCCCATGTCTGTTGAGACCATTACTACAGTATAACTACTCTTTAGATTTTCTGTGAAGATTACCAAAAAGCATGTAAAATACTCAGAGAAGAGTAGAGACAGGAACTATATAAATATAAACTATGATTCTCTTAGCATTGCTTCTATTTCTGTGTGTTGCAGTATAATCTTGAATATTTGGATGCAAGCCATAACCATGTGATAACCCTGGAGGGCTTTCGAGGTGTGATGAAACTGAAGCACTTAGACTTGAGTTGGAACCAACTAAAAAAGTCTGGTGATGAAATAAATATGTTATGCAAGCACACCACAAGTCTTCTCACTCTTGATATTCAGCATAATCCCTGGCAAAAGGTATGCAACAGACACGTTTATAAAAAAAATAAAAAAAAAATAAAAAAAAAAAACAAGCATTTTTATTTCAAAGCCACGTTTTCATTATTTTTCAATAATAGCTAGAAATAGGCAAATTATACTTGGTTTTCCTAAACTTCCGTTAAGTCTTTCATAAGTTGATTTTAGAGTAGTGATCAAGTGAATCAAGTGCTACTGTAAGAAAAAGGCTATAATTTCGTGTCAGATATTTTCCTAACCACTAATATTTTGAGTGATTAATTTCACTGCCATTTGCAAACCTCCAGAGGGTTTATATAGTTCATTGTGCCAGAACCTTACTGTAATGAGTCATAGACTCCAAGAGTAACACAAGACAGTGAGAGAAACACACTGCTAAGGCGGCAACAGACTTGATTTATAATATATCCTAACCTGCGGTTGAGAAACGTGTTTTACAATTATACCTTGCATTTCACATTACTTTTTCTCTATTTTAAATCCAGATGTCACCTGCATTATAAAGTCTTAATGTTCTGTTATAAAAGGCAATTTGATTGAACTTTACTTTCTCTCATTACAGAAATATGTAAACTACTGCTAAATAATTTCAGTATTTGAGATTATATTTAAGGGTATCTCCACATATTTAAAATAAACCCCACGTCCCTAATGTCAAGAATCTTCCTTTCTTTGCTTTTAAAAGGTACACGTAAGGTGGTGTCCAACATTTTAAAAAGGGACAAAAAAATGGGACCAGCAGGTGGCGTGGCGGTTGGGACTGCTGGTTTCCCACATGGCCGACCACGGTTCGAGTCCCAGACCTGGCAGCTTGCTTTCTCACTTTCTCTCTCTCACTCTCGCTCTGTTCCTCTATACTCAAATTAAAAATAAATGAATAAATAAAGTTAAATAAGATAATTTTTTGAGAGGTTTTCACTATAGGGCGCGTGCGCTCACCAGACAGACAGAGACAGACATAGAGACAGAAAGCAAGAAATCACCCCCCAGAGGGG
>NW_006159602.1:653814-678549 GCF_000334495.1 Tupaia belangeri chinensis | reverse complement strand
ATTTGCCACATTACTAATTCCATATTGTCGAATTTCTTTTTTGCTCAGTAAAATTGAAAGGTATTTTTCTTTTGCCAAAGCAAACTTCCGCAAACCGTGGTCGACTACGTGTGAGCCCAGCGACATAGCCATTATGCTAATTGCTGGTTCCCACACACATGGTCTTTAAAAGGTCCATGGAAAAATGCATATTATGAAAAAATGCATGGATTTCAAATTTTTTGCACCAAAATAAATTTGTATCTTAATTCCATTTTTCCATGGACTTTTTGGAGTCCCCATGTCTGTTGAGACCATTACTACAGTATAACTACTCTTTAGATTTTCTGTGAAGATTACCAAAAAGCATGTAAAATACTCAGAGAAGAGTAGAGACAGGAACTATATAAATATAAACTATGATTCTCTTAGCATTGCTTCTATTTCTGTGTGTTGCAGTATAATCTTGAATATTTGGATGCAAGCCATAACCATGTGATAACCCTGGAGGGCTTTCGAGGTGTGATGAAACTGAAGCACTTAGACTTGAGTTGGAACCAACTAAAAAAGTCTGGTGATGAAATAAATATGTTATGCAAGCACACCACAAGTCTTCTCACTCTTGATATTCAGCATAATCCCTGGCAAAAGGTATGCAACAGACACGTTTATAAAAAAAATAAAAAAAAAATAAAAAAAAAAAACAAGCATTTTTATTTCAAAGCCACGTTTTCATTATTTTTCAATAATAGCTAGAAATAGGCAAATTATACTTGGTTTTCCTAAACTTCCGTTAAGTCTTTCATAAGTTGATTTTAGAGTAGTGATCAAGTGAATCAAGTGCTACTGTAAGAAAAAGGCTATAATTTCGTGTCAGATATTTTCCTAACCACTAATATTTTGAGTGATTAATTTCACTGCCATTTGCAAACCTCCAGAGGGTTTATATAGTTCATTGTGCCAGAACCTTACTGTAATGAGTCATAGACTCCAAGAGTAACACAAGACAGTGAGAGAAACACACTGCTAAGGCGGCAACAGACTTGATTTATAATATATCCTAACCTGCGGTTGAGAAACGTGTTTTACAATTATACCTTGCATTTCACATTACTTTTTCTCTATTTTAAATCCAGATGTCACCTGCATTATAAAGTCTTAATGTTCTGTTATAAAAGGCAATTTGATTGAACTTTACTTTCTCTCATTACAGAAATATGTAAACTACTGCTAAATAATTTCAGTATTTGAGATTATATTTAAGGGTATCTCCACATATTTAAAATAAACCCCACGTCCCTAATGTCAAGAATCTTCCTTTCTTTGCTTTTAAAAGGTACACGTAAGGTGGTGTCCAACATTTTAAAAAGGGACAAAAAAATGGGACCAGCAGGTGGCGTGGCGGTTGGGACTGCTGGTTTCCCACATGGCCGACCACGGTTCGAGTCCCAGACCTGGCAGCTTGCTTTCTCACTTTCTCTCTCTCACTCTCGCTCTGTTCCTCTATACTCAAATTAAAAATAAATGAATAAATAAAGTTAAATAAGATAATTTTTTGAGAGGTTTTCACTATAGGGCGCGTGCGCTCACCAGACAGACAGAGACAGACATAGAGACAGAAAGCAAGAAATCACCCCCCAGAGGGGATGGTCATGCCACAATCCCTTCTCCTCCATTCTCCTCTCGGGATCTTGGGCACGCACGCACATGCACCCAGCGTGAGTTTTAAGCCACCGGGTCCGGAACACAAACTGCGGTCGACTACGTGGGAGTCCAGCGACATAGCCATTACGCTAACTGCTGGTTCCCAATAAAATAATTTTTTTTTATAAAAAAGGGACAAAATATGACTGGCTCTAATAAATTGGCCACATTACTAATTCCATATTGTCGAATTTCTTTTTTGCTCAGTAAAATTGAAAGGTATTTTTCTTTTGCCAAAGCAAACTTCCTGGATGATCAACTTCTCTCCCTGTTGCCAAACTGGATGGCAAGGGCTGATGAACCATACTGAATCGCACATGAGTTTACTAGCTTACTGCTGTCCCGCATAAACAGAAGTCACTGCAGTCATTAACATTTTTCACCACAGTCACTTTTCAAACGCTTATGGGATATCCCCCTCTTCATAAGAGTAGAATCATCTGTGTTCAAACAAAAGATTAATTTTTAAATAGAATTTAATTCCAAGTGTTATTTAAGGAATTAAACATACATATATTATACATACACATAGATAAATATAATAAACACAATACAGGCCAGCAGGTGGCATAATGGTTAAGGCACTGGACTCTCACATGACCCGTTACGGTTTGAGTCCTTAACTTGGCGGCTTAAAAATCATGCTGGGCATGTGTGTGTATGCACCCAAAATCCCAGGAGGAGAATGGAGGAGAAGGGATTATGGCATGGCCATTCCTCTGGGTGGTGATTTCTCACTTTTCCTCTCACTGTCTCTGGTGAGCACATGCATCCTATGGCAAAAACCTTTTTTAAAAAATAAATTCAATAAACATACCTGCATAATTTCAAATTATGTCAAAAGGAAGGAAGAAGTACTTCTTTCTATGCCATAACATATTAATATTTTGTGAAAATTAACTTTTTGGTATTTTTCCCAAGCCAGCCACATTGAGGTTAAGTGTTATTGGCAGATTAAAGACTCTTACACATTTAGATGGACTTCCCATTTCTGAAGAAGAAACAACAGCAGCTATGAAATTTATCGCTGGAACGAAGGTTACTCAGGTTAGATATTATTGTTTAAATGTCTTATGCTACTTAGAACATATAAATATCTTTCATACTCTTTTTCTGTCATTAAGATTTTATATTCTCTCTTAGCATGTTAAGTTAATCAATATAAAGCAATTATACCACTTCTTTTTTTTAAATAATTATTTCATTTTAATTGTATTCATTCATTTATTTTAACTTGATCAGACACACACACACACACAGAGAGAGAGAGAGAGAGAGAGAGAAAATGAGTTAGTAAGCCACCAGGTCCAGGACTTGAACCATGGTCGGCCATGTGGGAATGTCCAGCGCTTTAACCACCATGCCACCTGCTGGTCCCACTACTTGTTTTTTTCTATTTAAATATATTCCCATTGAAGTACCAATTGGTTGTATGGATTCTCTAGATACATCCCTGAACACTACCCCAAAAAAAATCCCCAGGGTAACTTTTTTTCCCCTAGTCACCTGAACTCACCAGAGTTCTTTCTAGAGCCTACAGGGAAATAAATGACTTCTGAGAATGAGGTAAGCTCAGTGGCCTTGAGAAGTCGTTTGGTAAGTATCTACTTAGTAGTGACCCCTTGCGTCTGGCTGGAGAGAACACAACCTATTAACACAGGGGCAAGGGAAATGCCTGTGTTATCCAGATTAAGAATGATGTAGTATAGCCAGGGTAGCTTTGGCATTGAATCTCTCTATGCTAGTTATCTACAGGTTTACCTTTTTTTTCTTTTTCTTTTTTTTTTTGGTGGGGTATTTGTATATTTCTTAAATAGTATAATATTTAATATATTCAACATGAAGGAAATAAACTTTTTGTTTTTAAAAATATATTACCACTCCTGAATAAGAGTTGGAAATTTATCCTACTAGAAATTCAAACCTACTAAAATCCTTTATAAGACAATGTGATTTTTGACACAGAGTTACAAACAGACCAATGAAACAATAAAGATTTAATATAGACCCATACATTTGTGGAAACTTGATAAATAACAGAGTGACCTTTCAGATCAGGGAGGTTATTCAATAAAAGACATTAGAACAAGTACATTAAGGACCTCAATGGAAAGGCAAAACCAAAAACCAAAAATATTTAGAAGACATATCAGAGATTATTATTGTGACCTTGGATTAGAGAAAAATTTATTAGGCAAGAAACAAAGAAACTAAACCATAAAATTTTGCGTTTTTCTACATTAAAATTAATTTAGCTTTTCTTCTAAGGACACCATAAAGAAAGTGAAAAGATAAGCTTCACATTAGAAAAACAAATTTGCAACACAACTGACAAAAGATATTCTTTAAATATCCAGAATATATAACAACCAACTGAACAGAAAAATGAGCAAAAGATTTGAACAGATACTTGACTAAAGAGGAAATCAGAATAGCCAGTTAATTTAGGAAAAGACATTCTACCATGTTAATATTCAGGAAAACTAACATTAACTAAAAAACCACAAAACTAACATTAACTAAAAACTAACATTAACTAAAACTAACATTAACTAAAACTAACATTAACTAAAACTAACATTAACTAAACATTAACTAACATTAACTAACATTAACTAAAACTAACATTAACTAAAACTAACATTAACTAAAAAACCACAAAACTAACATTAACTAAAAAACCAACATTAACTAAAAAACTAACATTAACTAAAAAACCACAAAACTAACATTAACTAAAAATTAACATTAATTAAAACTAACATTAACTAAACATTAACTAACATTAACTAACATTAACCAAAACTAACATTAACTAAAACTAACATTAACTAAAACTAACATTAACTAAAAAACCACAAAACTAACATTAACTAAAAAAACCACAAAACTAACATTAACTAAAAAACTGGGGCCAGCAGTTGGCAAGGTGTTGGATTCCCACATCGCTGACCATGGTTCAAGTCCCGGACCCAGCAACTTAAAAATCACACCAAATACATATGTGTGTGTATGCCCAAAATCCCAGGAGAACAGAGGAGAGGGATTGTGGCATGGCCATCCCCTCTGGGGGCATAATTTCTAACTTTCTCTGTCTCTCTCTGGCAAGCACATGTGCCCTATGGCAAAAACAAAAACAAAATCACATTGACCTACCAATTTTTGCCAACTTTACAGATTGACAAAATTTTTTTAATCTGACAATATCAAGTTTTAGTAAGTATATAATATAAAGATTATAACTGGTACAACCACTTTTGGAAAACAATCTGGTGTTATCTAGTAAAGCTAAGAGTGTGTGTGTGTGTATGTGTGTGTTATACATAGCCACAACCCAGAAATTTTGCTTAGGGGTATATACGCTAAAGAACTCTTGCATGAATGTACCAGGCAACATGCTCAAGAATATTCATGACAGCAGTGTTTATAGTAACAAAAAAACTGAATCAGCTCCAATGTTCATTGAGAGGAGGATCATCGAGAGAATACTATAAAGCAGTGACATGATGAATAAACTATAGCTACATTCAGAAGTATAGATCATGAATATATTGTTGAGCAAAAATGAATTCATAGAAGAATGCATACATATTATTCAATCCACATAAAGTTCAAATATGTGCAAGACTGAACAATATATTACTTATGGACATAGACATAGGTAGGGCTGTAAAGAAACCAAGTGAATGTTAGACTTAAAATTCAATGGGACCAGCAAATGGCATAATAGTTTATGTCACTGGACTCCCATGTAGTCTACCACAGTTTGAGTCCTGGACCTGGTAGATTATGGATGGATCATATGGGTATATTACAGTGATCCTCTCAACCTCATAAATATTATCTTGCGGTTTGGTGTTTGCTAAAACAATATAAAAGAGTGAATAATTAAAACTATCTAGATATTGAAAACATTTTAAGGCAAAAGAAGTATTTTATTTTAAAATTGTTTACTGGGGACCAGCAGATGGTATAATGATTACGTCACTGGACTCCCATGTAGTCGACCGTAGTTTGAGTCCCAGACCCAGTAGCTTAAAACTCATACCTGGTACGTGTGCATGCATACCCAAAATCCTGAGAGGAGAATGTGGAGAAGGGATTGCGGCATGGCCAATCCCCCCAGGGGGTTATTTCTTGCATAGTGACTCTGTTTTTCTTATAAGTGCATGTGCCCTATAGCAAAAATCTCTCTTAAAATAAAAAAATAAATTGTTTATTGGGCCACTCACCTTTCCTTGAAATAATATTTATAACTATATATATATATATGTATATATATATATACACACACACATATACACTACACATTCACACACACATACATGAACCTCTATATGCTATTTTCTTTATTCATCTTTTTTATTTTATTAGTTATCTCTCTTACGGCATTCTAGTACTAAAGAGAAGAGACCACGGATACTTAGTATATGGCCGTCTGCCAAAATTCTAACACAAATATCAAGGTTAGGACCACATGTACATCTGACTGGAAACTGGCACTTGAAGGTAAATGCTAATTCTATTAAACTTAATATAAAAGCTTAATTTAAGCTTATTGTCTAGTCAGCCTTGGTCTGTACATCATAAAGAGGGCACAGAGGGAACCAGCAGTTAGTGTAATGGCTATGTCGCTGGACTCCCACGTAGTCGACTGCGGTTCGTGTCCCGGACCCGGTGGCTTAAAACTCACACTGGGCGCGTGTGCGTGCGTGCCCAAGATCCCGAGAGGAGAATGGAGGAGAAGGGATTGCAGCGTGACCATCCCCCCTGGGGGGTGATTTCTCGCTTTCTGTCTCTATGTCTCTCTCTGTCTGTCTGGCGAGTGCACGCGCACTACAGTGAAAATCTCTCCAAAAAAAAAAAAAAGAAAAAAGAGGGCACAGAGAGGTAAGGAGCAGATTTTGGAGGAGAGCGAACAGAAAGTATGCTCTGAACTAGAGGGTGGACTCTGGTAATATGTCAGATAGGCAAACAAACTTTAAAGGCTCAGAGCCAGAAATCAAACCAAAATTGGGCTGCAGGGATAAGAAATCCTGGCAGGAGAATTGGGAAACAGGTCAGAATTCAGCCAAGGATAAGGGAAAAGGTCATGGAGTACCAGCAGCTTCTCACTGCATAAGGTGCCCTTCCACCTCTCTCCGAAAGTAGAAAGTGAGCTAAGAGAGGCTGACCCTTGGAAACGGGAGGTATCAATGGCACTATTTTTGTTATGGGATATATACGTAGAAAGTCAGATGTGATGCAGACCCGATTACAACTTTGACTGACCCCATGGGGAATTCTGGAATTAGAACGGCCCTTTAAATTTGTCCCAAGGTGGCTTGAAGTGGCCAGGCCTTTCTATTGCCCCTCCCCATTGGCTGTGGGTCAGCCTGGGAAGAAGCATTACCTTGGACGAGGCAGCTGTGCAGCTGAGGCAGTCGTGAAGGGACTGACAGCTGAAAGCTCTCTGCCAGCAGCACTCTCAGCAGCTGGGACAAGTCCTTCGCTGCAGTCTCTGACTGGCACATCACAGTGTCACTAATACCATATAAGTCCCTCTTGGAGTTACAGTCCTGGAGTTATAAAAATTGATTTTGTAAATTAAGAGCTTCATAATATAAGAGTAATTCAAAATATTTATGAGAAATAGAATTAAAATATGAGTTTATTTTGGTGCAAAATTTTTTAAACCCATGCATAGAATTTTTATATTCCACATAGCCCATGAATGTTCTGAAGATCCGCTCATATCTTTAGTCTCTGAGGAATTCTTTTGATGTTTACTGCCATGTTTGAATTATTTCATTAGCCCTCTTCATCTTATAATATTGGTGGAGTTAACTTAGAAGATTCAAAAGTAGTATGTAATGTGCATTATTTTACAGATAACTGCCTTAAATTTAGATGGACAACATCTCTTTGAAATCACAAATTTAGAAAAACTGGAGAATTTGAAATGGGCATCATTTAGCAACAACAATCTCACGAAAATGGAAGGCCTGGAATCCTGTATCAACTTGGAAGAGCTCACATTAGACGGAAACTGCATCTCAAGGATAGAAGGTAAGGTACTTGAGAACTTCAATATCTCAAAAATAAGAATGTCTAAAGAACCAAAAATAAGTAACACTGAGAACAGAAATTCTGAAGAGAGAGATCCCTCGAGAATTTCCAAGGTTTGTGGCAGAGTACTCTAAATATCTATTAGTGGGGCTTATGCCTAACTGTATATAATGAGTCAAACGAACTGACCTCCACCTCCTTTGCCTTTCGTTCCTCCCCTCTGTGCCAGTGTCTGTCATCTATGCCAAACGTAGCACATACAAACCAAGTAGTCGTAAGTGTCTGTAGCACTGAATAAATGTAGGAAAGAAGTATCCTTTTGAAAAAGATAAAGCAGCACAGATCATTTTTCAAATTGTGGAATTAAGATTATATTTGAAAATTCAAAGACCTTAACAAAAAATGAAAATTATATTCACAAGAGGTTAAAAATCATATATTCTATACATAACATTTTGTATGGTTCCACCTGAAATTAAGCAGCTTTAGTAACATCTAATTAATAAGAGAGCAATATAATATAATTTATTGGGCTATTTAAAGCTCAATATTAAAATGTATCTTTCTGGACCAAAGACTTCTCTTTTCCTCCTTCCAAGTTTCCTAGATTCTCTACTTCATCTGGGTTATGCTTATTTGCAGCTAAAAATCAGGAATTTAGACAACATGTTTTGGAATATATTAAGTTAAATATTTTCTGACTTCTTCCCAGCTGTAGTTTATTCTGACTCTCATTTAATGCTTTGAAACTAAAGAAATTGAAAGTTTCTACTACTTGACTAACAAATTATCTTATTCTCACTCTCCATATACTCAAAAGAAGCACATGCACACAAATATATATAATTATTTGGGTGAAGATTATTTCTGGATGTGCATTTTGATAATATTGTCTTTGTCAAGGAGAGAAGGTAAGAATTAGAAATCATGGCTGGGAAAGAGACTTAATTTAACTTTATCCATGTTTGAATTAGATTAATTCCAGCATGTGTATACTACCTTTTTCATAAAATAGAAAATGTTACTTCAAAAAGTTATGTACAGAAATACAAGTAGTAACTATCTTTGAAAATAGTATGTATAACATTTGGTTACATTTTGTTTGGGCTGTTAAAATGTTTCTCAAACTTCCTTGATCATAAAAGTCACTTCAGATACTTATTGAAAATACAAACTCATGTGCCTTTCTCTAGATTTCAGTTGAGAAAATCTGGGGGTAGCTCAGTATCTGTGCCTAAAGTCACTGCCAATCTTCCATTCCCACACAGTACAGTACTAGTTTTGCTTGGTATATACAACGGAGATCTTATTAGACTGTTGGGAAAGTCATGACCTATTTTTCTATGCAAAACTGCACCATGACTTTCCCAGGGACCCAATATTTCTTCTCCAAACTTACTGAAGAGTAGAATCCTCTAATGTGCACATTGCTTATGCCCTTTTATTCAAAGAGAATAGTTATCCCCTCTAAAGTTTAACAGAGATTTCTCCTATATTTCTCCAGACATGACGAAGTTTAATATCCATCTAAGAATTTCTGTTTTAACGGTTTTATTCCACCTTGTCCTAGATTGATTTACTTTCAACATTGTAAAGTCTCATGATAGAGTTAGTGTGAAAGGGGAGAATGGTTAAGATTTATGGAAGATGAATTATTTGTCAAAACTTATAACTGATGTTTTTCAAACATCACCCTGTTTAACTCCATAACCTCTTTGAAGTATATTTCAGTACATCCATTTTGTAAATGAGAAAACTGAGGCTCAGATGTTACATAATTTGCCTATGATTTCAACTCTAGGAGTGATACTTTTATAGCCAACTATGACCTCAAAGTTATCATCTTTCAACTGCACCATCCTGCCTACAATTAGAAAATGCCTACAGTACATAATACATGATTGTGCTGAGAGGTGCCCCTTTCTAAACTTCTGTCTTAAGGTACTTTTCTAAGCTTGCAAAGGTAGGAAAGACTAACTGGTTCTTTTTAATACAAATGAAACTTTAATTAGTAAAACTTTCCAGAGCATTGTACTCTAGTTCCTTACTCTTAGTATTTTAAAGTGAGGACTGGTGATTACCTCAAGTTTTGTGTACAGCTTTGTATTGTCATGATGATATAAATCTTAAATTAATTACATACTTTTAAGGTTATTAAAAGGTAAATTCAGTATATCCTACATAATGCCTTTCCTTAATGCCTAAGAAGAATCTACTTAGAAATCCAAAATAATTTAATATATGAGATGAGACTTTATATTTAAAATTATATCCTGTTTTTTGTTTTATTTGTTTTAGATTTTGCCATAGGGTGCATATGCTCACTGGAGAGAGACAGAGAAAGACAGAGAGAAGAAAGTGAGAGATCACCACCACCACCCCCATCAGGGATTGGTTATTCAATCTTTTCTCCACCACTCTCCCCCTGGGATTTTGCGCACATATGCAGATGCATGTGGCATGATTTTCAAACTGCCAGGTCCAGGACTCTAACCACAGTCAGCCATGTGCAAGTCCAGCACCTTAACCACCATACCACCTGCTGGCCCCAAGATTGTATCCTTCTTATATAAAAGGAAAAAAGTGATGGTTAGTATTATAGAATCCTTAAAGTCATTTGAACTTAGAAAAAGAGTAAAAATAAAATGAAAATGAAAAATTATTTTTAAAGTTAATCTTTTGGTACTATCTGGATCTTTCTTTAATTCATTTATTTTTCTAGGCATTTCCAAGCTGACTAAATTAACCCGCCTCAGCATAAATAATAATCTTCTCACTGGTTTGGAAAAGCATACTTTTGAAAACATGCTCCATCTTCACTCCCTTTCTCTTGAAAACAACAGAATCAATTCACTGAGTGGCTTACAAAAAACTTTTACTCTAGTTGAACTGTATATAAGCAACAATTACATTGCTGTCAATCAGGAGATCTACAATTTAAAGGTGACCATCTGGGGTAGTAACTTTTTGCCTTTTCAAATATTTATTATTTCTTTATACTATGAAAGTAATGCACGTTCACTGTACAGAATTTAGAAATGTAGGAAAATGCAAAGAAAATTAAAATAAAAATAACAAGATTTATTAAAATATGTTTGCATTTGATTTATGTGTACTACAAATGAAAACAAATGTGTGTAGCCATCACGTCACCAGTGTGACAACCTTCTGCAGTAACTTTTTTTTAATACTCAGTTAACCCAGACCCCTTTTTCTAACTAGTGCCTTTTAAAATATTTCCAAGGATTCCGTCCCCTTTGGTTGGGGAGTAATTTTAGTCCCTCTTGCCCTCACTTCTCTTATCCACACCTACTCAGAGCCATTCCTTCATGAAGAAGGCATATCCCACGATTGAATGTAAATTAGAAATATAAAATTTTTAAAAAGACATCTGAGAAATTTAAAATTAAAAAATACGCATCAAACTATCTGTTTTAATAAGAAAGCACATTTTCTCTTAAGATAAATTATGCCACCCTCTCAAAAGGCTGAGCATTCTAGCTTTATCCCTGTTCAAATGGCAGTGCCTTCCATTCCTGTTTTATCTGTGTGCACACATACATACCATTTAATAGGCCACCATTCCATAAACAAAGTATGTTGTCTTAAACATAGCAAGGTTCCACCTTAACATCTACCACAGATATGTAAGGCTTTTAGCACCAAGATCCTAAAATGGATTCTGATCAGATAACATAGACCACTGAAACATTGCATAAAAGTATACCTTGCTGGTCTGAAAGGGTAATCCCTGCACTTAAAAGTACACTTAAAAGCCCTCAAATCCTATGAAATGATAGACAATTCAAATATTAGAATTCAAAGATAAGATTACATTCTCAAAGGGAATTAAACTAACTGGAATGTTATAGACAAATAGGTGGATACAGATAAAAACGTATATATTTTTATTACCTAGGGTTTATGCAACTTGGTCATTCTAGACATATATGGAAACATTATTATATGGAATCCAGAAAACTACCGATTATTTATAATATTTCATCTTCCAGAACTGAAAGCTTTGGATGGAGTCTCGATAGTAAGTTGTTTTATGACTTTTAGCATTTGGTTCAAGTTGCGTATTCATTTATCCATAGGCCATAATCTTTTTTTGTTTTTTGTTTTTTTTGGAGAGATTTTCACTGTAGGGCACGTGCGCTCGCCAGACAGACAGAGAGAGACATAGAGACAGAAAGCAAGAAATCACCCCCCAGGGGGGATGGTCACGCCGCAATCCCTTCTCCTCCATTCTCCTCTCGGGATCTTGGGCACGCACGCACACACGCCCAGTGTGAGTTTTAAGCCACGGGGTCCGGGACACGAACCGCGGTCGACTACGTGGGAGTCCAGCGACATAGCCATTACGCTAACTGCTGGTTCCCATAGGCCATAATCTTTTTGAACATGGATTCATCACTAACATGATATCCAAATGTACTATGCCTATTAAAATCAAAGTCTCCAAAGCTTATTTTAGATCTGGGTTTTAAATATTTTTATTAGGCCAATTTTATTTTTTAGAATTATTTTTATGTAACTTTATTTATTTATTTATTTATTTATTTACTTTTTTATTTTAATTTGACTAAAGAGGAACAGAGTAAGGGGAGAGGAGTAAAAAAGCAAGCCACCAGGTCTGGGACTCAAACCATGGTCATGTCTGGCCAGTTCTTAATTGTTTGAATTGAGGCAGAACAGGAGAGAAGGTCCTACTTATATTTATACCCACTAAATTCACTGCATAAAAGATTAAAAAAAAAAAAAAACAGTTTTCTAGGGCAAGATAGAAAAACTATGCTCTGGAGGAGCCCCTTCATCCTCTTGAACCTAAAAACAGCTTCCTATTTCCTAGAAAAATACAGTGTTAATAATTAAGAAAAATATATTTGAGTTAGCAAATGTGGCATATCAACATTACTAGTGTGGACAGAAGTCTGACTACTTTTCCTATTTTTCCAAAATCTTTTCAAAAGGGGACTGGGGAAGTCATGCCCACAAACATTAACAGACCATTTACTTTCTATTAACGGGATTCTTCCTACCTCCTGCTCCTGGCATAGTATCTTTGAGATGCATATTTCAAGCAATTAGTGTATTCTTTTGCTTATCCCTTCCCAAGACACAGAACTTCCCTTTTTCCTTGAAATATAGATTAAGCCTTTCATTAACTAAGACAGGGATCTTTCCTTCCAATCACGGACCTAAGAATTTGTGGAACACACCTATAACCTACAAGCCCCCCCCCTTCTACATGTCCCCCCTTTTTGGGCCAGACCAATGGGAAATCTTTTAATTAAATGTTGTCTGTCAATCTCAAAAGCAAATAAAAGGAGCCTCTGTACATGACCACCCTGAGAAAAGGCATGTATTCCTCTTCTCTGGCCTTGGTTACACAGTTGGTTTGGAAATAAACCGCATTAATTATTAATTATTAATTTTACAGTTGGTTATATTTTTTTCCGTCGACACTAGTAAACAAGTAAAAAAAATTAAAAAAAAAAACAAAACCATAGACCTTAGTTCTGACTATAAAAGCAACATTGGAGATTTGGATTCTCTAACAGGCAACTTCACACAGCTCCTTATTTCCCTGTAACAGGGTGTAAGTGCATTTCAGTGTGTGAATAGGAGGGTTCTCTGTGCGACCTTGCCTCAGTCCCATTAGACAAGAGAGCTCATCAAAGCTCTAGAAAGTTGAGATAGTCCTTGATTACTTGGGACTGTCAAGTGCTCTGAGAAGTTTGCGAATCTTAGCCCTGGTTTTTAAAGGACCTTTCACAGAATGGAGAATTTTAAGCATTCTCATTCCAACACATTTAATTTCCTAAAATCTTGTATTCTAGGTTTTATTTTGTTGTTACCTTTCACTGAGGGATGTTTTGAAAGTAATTTAATGGGAAAGCTTGTGTTAGGGTGCCACTCTACAGAGCTGGAGCCATATGGAAGATGGTGGTTCAGTTTGGAAAATGGCTGGCAGGGAAGGCTTGGGGAAGTATCACCCTATGAAACCGGGTTGAGAGTGCCTTTCTTTTTCTTTGTCTTTATTTTTCTCTGTCTCTCTTTATCATGAAAGTAATAAAAATTTTAAAATAATCTTGAAACTAGTACTGCATTTGATTTAAAGGCATTGTTGAGAAGCTTATCCTTCCTTCTCTCTTTACTCTCTCATTTAGAAGGCCACATGAGAAAGTAATTACAGAGAAGTTTTGATAAAGTCATTATAAAGATAAGTATAGAAAAAAACATTTTCTTCTAAGGATAAGCTATCTTCTGCTTACTGATAATGACTACTATTTATCTATTTTTATTTCCATTTTGGCCACCTAAAAAGTCAAATTTATGATTCAATAATAAAAACTGCGTAGGATCTTACTGTCTGCCTGTTCCCTTCCTAGTTTTTTTTTTCTTTTAGAAAGGTTTTTGCTATAGGGCATGTGCGCTAGCCAGACAGACAGACAGAGACAGAGAGACAGAAAGCGAGAAATCACCACCCAGGGGAGATGGCCATGCCGCAATCCCTTCTCTTCCGTTCTCCTCTCGGGATCTTGGGCACGCACGCACACATGCCCAGCATGAGTTTAAGCCACCGTGTCCAGGACTCGAACCTTGGTTGACTACAGGGGAGTCCAGCAGCATAGCCATTACGTTAACTACTGGTTACCCTTCCTAGTTTTTAATCTGTTCTCATTTATATTATTGTTGGTCTTGATTTTCCTTACCTATGATTTTATTTTACTATTTGGTTATATGCATGTCTTGTAAACTGCCACAAATTTTTTGTGGGATGAGGGAAAATATAAATTTATAAGTACATAGTTGGATGTGAAGATTAGACTGAAGAGTTTAGTCTTTAAAGAGGGGACATGGGAGTACAATGAAGATTTTCAAATAGACGGTTAAAACCAAAAATACATATAAAATTATTTAAACAGGGTGCTAGATAGTGGCACAGTGGGAAAATGTGTCACTCTGTAAAACAGACTTATATGGGAAGATTGCCAGTTTGCACTGGGAGACAGGCTGATTATGCCAGCACGGTATGCCTGTGACCCAAGCTGGCTAAAAATGGGGATGGATCTTAGGATCAAGATCTTTCTAGTATCTCCTTCTCTCTTTCTTACTCTTTCTGTTTCTCTCACTCGTGGAATAAAGAAACATTTAAAATATTAAAAAGTAAAAGAAAATTACCATGGGGCCAGCAGGTGGCCTGGTGGTTAAGGTGCTGGACACTCCCACATGGCTGACCATGGTTTGAGTCCTGGACCTGGTGGCTTGCTTTCTCACTTTCCCTCTCTCTCAGGTCAAATTAAAATAAATGAATGAAGAAATAAAATAAAACAAATAATTATTTAAAACAAACAAACAAACATTGCCGGGGCTGGCAGGTGGTGTGGTTAAGGGCGCTGGACTCCCACATGGTCAACTGCGATTCAAGTCCAGGACTTGGTGGCTTACGTTCTCACTCCTCCTCCCCCTTTCTCTCTCTGTCCTTCTCTGGTCAAAATAATAAATAAATAAATAAATAAATAAATAAATAAATAAATAAAGTTAAATAAAATAATTATTTAAAATAAAAACATTGCCTAAAGAGAGACAGTAGAGACAGTAAAGAAATCTAAGTGCCACTAATGCTTTTATTTAGAAAGCACAAAGAGGAAAAGAAGCTATGAAATGTGATAGTAGAGGTAGATAAAAGAGCAATATAGTCCTGAGTGTTTGGGTTGTAAATGGACCTTAGAAATGACATGATCAAACTCCTTTATTGTATGGATGAGCACAAGGAACTCCAGAGGAGTTATATGGCTGGTTCCAAGTTACATGACTCTTTAGTGGCAAATCATGGACAACTGAGCCTCTCTGTCCGAAACCCCTCATATATAATAAGCATGTTGCCTTCTTCGAGTGGGAGGGGACACCGAGGGAGAACACAATCTATGAAGAACCAAAGAGCAGTCATGTGTTTTCATTTTCTCCTTTTTTTACTTTTAAAATATTATTTCTCCATTATGAATTCAGACGTGAAGTTTTAATGGAGTAGAGAAAAAGGAAAGGGGTTTGAATAAAAGTGGGCCAAATGACTTCTCAAGTTTACTTAGGTCAAATAGAAGCCCTTTGTCTAAAATAGGTTGGCAAATTGTGGCCCTTGGGCCAAATGTGGCCTGCCACCTGTTTTTATAAATAAAAAATTTTGGAACATGTCCATGCCTGTTTGTTTATATATAGTCTATTACTGCTTTCATGGTATAATGGCGAAATAAATAGCTATAATAGAATAACCGCTGCTTGCAACGCCTTTAACATTGAGTGGCTCTACAGAAATTGTTTGCTAACTCTAGATTTAGAAGGGCTCTAATAAAATATTGTTTACATAACTGTGAAAACTACAAAAGCAATCATATTTCTAAGGTTGAATTCATGTGGTTTTTAAAACTTGCTTTGAGATTGTATTATTCAGGATTCAACCAGAGAAGCAGCACTAGTATGCTCTGTGTGTGTGTGTTTGTGTGTGTGTGTGTGTGTGTGTGTGTGTGTGTGTGTGTATGAAACAATTATGAGGCTAACCTAAGAGGTGAAAATCCAGGTTCTTCCACTTGGCCTCTGTTGACAAACTGGAGGTTCATGCTTCATTAACTGCAAAGCTGGAGTAGGAGTTCATGCCCTCCAGCACACTTCCACTGACTGTCCTGGCTGAAGATAGTCAAGAGTGCATTATGAACAGATACCTCATTATTACTGTATGGAAGTGGAAATTCAGCCTCCCTCCCCATGGCCTCCATTAACACGTGTGTGTGTATGGAGGCAGAGGTGCATTACTTTCGGGAAAGTATGCAATTCCAGGCTCCCATTCAGAAGGATGATGACACAGGAGTGCTTTATTCAGCTGGGCAAGGGTGGAAGACTAAGCTGGTGGGGTTGAAAGTGGGACTCGTTTATTATGTGGCATTTACCTGGAATAGACCTGTAATTTTCTAAAAGTATTTTGTCTTGCTAGGCTTCCTCTTTTTTGTACTTTGCTAGATCAGGCTTTTTTGTGAAGTTCGTTTTGTTTTGTTTTCTCTTATTGACATTTCTGGGTTTCTGACTTCTCCAGCACTCAGCCTGGTGTATATGAATAAAATCCAAGATTTTGTTCCTCAGATCCCAAGTTTCCCAGCTGGTTTGCCTTGTTTGCACTTTTCAGTCTTCTTATGTCTGTTTTCTATAGAATGTGTAGAGGTTTTATCTATACTTCAGAGGAAGAGTGAGAAATGAGTCCGCTCCATTTTTTTACTGAGACCCATAGAGTTAACGTGACTGAATTATCTGAGAGGACACTCCTTTCTAAATGTCCTCATCTAGGAACCACCAGAGACTGAGATGGCAAAAGATTTGTTTGGTGGCAGACTTACTTCTGACATGATTGCAGAACGACAAGGGCATTCAAACTTCATTCAAATGCAAGAGCTAAATTGGACTTCATCATCCATCAGGTACAATAATTATATTACATGCTTTGGACATAAGTAAAAATGTAATTAGTGCTATCATTTTTCTGAGATTTATCCTTTATACATTTCATCTGAATACAAGCAGTAATTCAGAAAATCATCTACTCCAAAATCTCATGCTGACTTTACCACCTTTGAAATTCAGTAGTAATTTTTATACCAGAGACAAGGATTTCAAATGTCATTTTTTTCCCTCAAATAATGTGTTTCTTTTTTTTTTCCAAGCAAAATTTTAACATTACAGCATACTAGGTTTGCTCCTAATCATGTGTCACTCTAATCCAATGCAATCTTACCTCCACTGCCACCATTCCTCTGACACCCTTCTCACAAATGTCATCTCCGTCTCGCACTGAATTGTTTTGAGTTTTTTAAAATCTAACTCGACCTCTCTGGGGCATGAAAGAATACTGACTGTTCTTCACTATACTCTACCTTCCCCCCTTTTTTCCTGTAATATCACATTTTCAATTTCTCTACAAATTTATCAGATTTCTTTATGAGTTCCTACTGTCTGATGTCCTCACAATTTTATTCTCAGCCCACTCTTCTGTCTTCCCTATCACCTCCCTCACATAATTCTCTCTCTCTTTTTTTTTTTTTTTTTTTTTTTGCTATAGGGCATGTGCACTCGCTAGAAAGACAGACAGAGACAAAGAGACAGAAAGCAAGAAATCACCCCCCAGGGTGGATGGCCACACCGCAATCCCTTCTCCTCCATTCTCCTCTCAGGATCTTGGGCACACACGCACATGCGCCCAGCATGAGTTTAAGCCACCAGGTCCAGGACTTGAACCATGCTCAACTACATGGGAGCCCAGTGACATAGCCATTACGCTAACTGCTGGTCCCTATAATTCCCTCTTTTCATCTCATACTTTTTGTTGTTGTTGTTGTTATATGGTGCATATGCTCACCAGAGAAACAGAGAGACAGAGAGACAGAAAGTGAGAAATCACCCCTTCAGGGGAGATGGTCACCCAAAATCCCTTCTCCTCCATTCTCCTCTCAGGATTTTGGACATGGACACACACACATCCAGCGTGAGTTTTAAGCCGCCAAATCTGGGACTCAAACTGTGGTCAACTACGTAGGATTCCAGCAATGAAGCCATTATGCCATTTGCTGGGCTCTCATGCTTTTCTTATTCTGTACTCTCTTCATGGGAAGACTTATCTTTAGCCATAGTTTTAATTTATAGCAGTGATCTCCAAATGTATCATTTTTTAGCCCAAACCTAAGCTCTCCATCTGAATATGTGACTTTCTAGCTAGCATCTAGGAGACAACATTCACCTTTTTTTGCCCAGGCCAAACAAATTTGAGAAAAGTGTGACTTGTTTCTTTTTAAAGTTTATCTATGTCACTTATAGCAGAGAGAACACATGTGCATGATAGAGCGAAGAGGGGGAGCACCCTTGACAAGGTCACACTGCAACCCTCCAACACTCTGCCATTCACCTCCTCCTTGCCTGACAGTTTCCTGGGCATGCCTGCATACCCCCAAACCAACCTGGGGATCTGAACCTTCAGCCCAGCCTACCACCAGATGTACCACCAGGCTGAGCCTGAGTCATTTGGCTTTCTCCTTTGTCCTCCATTTTCTTTCTTTCTTTCATTTCTTTTTAATTGCCAGAGTTTATATGCACCTGCCAGAGAGAGACTGTGAGAGGGAGAGAAAGGGAGAAATCACTCGCCACTGGGGCATGGTCATACTTCAATCTTTTCTCCTTTTTTCCATCCAGTCAGGATTTTGGACCTGTATACACACATGCCTAGCATGTTTTTCAAGCTGCCAGGACTGGGATTTGAACCATGGTCAGCCCTGGATCTAGTTCCCATAATCATTAGGTTGCGAAGTCAGCCATGTTCTCCATTTTATTCATCACCAAGTTCTCTAGAGTCCATGTCTTAAGTATCATCTCATAATTCCTTCTGCTTTCCATAGTCACTGCCATTGGCCTAGGTCTGGCAATGGGCTATTGTAGAAACTCTCTTGGTGATTTTTTTTTTTTTTTTGTGTGTGTGTGTGTGTGGTCTTACATAAAACTTCTCTGAAAACTCATCTATTACCCATACTACCTTCTAAGAATCAAGTTTTATCAGATTACTTACCTTGTCAACACTGTTCAGTGGCTTTCTAGTGTCTACAAAAGTTAATTTTTTGTGTGTGGTGTAGAAGGGCCTTTATTTACTTCACCATTTTATCTCTCTTTTTTTAAAAGAATTTTTTGTTTAATTTTATTTATTCACTCATTTTTTAAAATTTGACCAGAGAGAGAAGGGGGAAAGGGGAGTAAAAAAGTGAGCCACCAGGTCCAGAACTTGAACCGTGGCTGGCCATGCGGGAGTGTCCAACGCCTTAACCACCACACCACCTGCTGGCCTCTCACCATTTTATCTCTTGTAATTCTTACCTTTACTGCCCATGACACTCTATATTTCAGAAGTTCTGATATATTCTAGTTTCTGAATCTCATTCAAATGATGCAGTTGCATGTTTCTGCCCGTGCTTGTTCCTGCTGCACTGCCTGGAACCCTTTCCTCCTAAAATTTGCCTGACACATTTTCTAAGTCTCATCTCAAGCTTTCTCCTCAGTAACATCATGACTTTCTCAAATAAGCTTCCTTTCCCTAAAATGCCACTGCATCTACCTGTATTATAGCGATATTCTTTTTTAAGATTTTCTGACTTTCACTCCTTGAGAACAGAAGGTTTCTTTCATCTCTGTTGTAGCCTTTCCAAACACATTGCACGTAGGGCATACTATGAAAGTATGTTTGATGAAGGAATTGGCTTAGCGGATAAAAGTGTACCATGGGTTTAGGATTTGTTTACAGAAGTGTCTAGGGAGAGATGATTTAGCTCCATGTCCTTCTCTATCACGGTTCGAGTGAACATAGAGCAGTTGTACAGCGATAGACTAGGAATCAAGGGCTCTAATTACCAAAACATCTTTATAGGGTGGCATGCCATAACAGCTTTCAGGAGATCCCACAGGAAAATCAGTTTTCAAAGACCTTACCTACTTTTTTCTTTTCTTTCCCATAGCTAACCCCTTCCTGGCATTTCAGAACCAACCTGCTTCATATCATCAACTTCATTATAATTCCATGAAAATATGTTCAAATATAAAGAAATTCAAGATGCTTATTTTGTTAGTTTATCTTAAAATAGTGCTGTTTATATAATAATAGATGCTTTTCTGAAAGCAATTAAATCCTATGTCATTTTCTGACATATGTACCCAACAAAAATGTATATTTAGCTGATCATTTGACCCATACATCCTGTATTAAAGCAATTATTTCTTATGGCATTTGTCAGATGAGTTTTTTTAAATGCCTCTGGGAGTTGTACATGTAGAAATTAATATTTTCCTGCTCTACTAAAATAATAACTGTATTTAATGTGTGTAAATTCAGAACTGTGGATTTGATTCCAGTTGACCAGTTTAGAAATGTGTGTAATGTGAATCTACAGAACAATAATCTTACCTCATTCAGTGGATTAATCTATCTGCCTAATGTGAAGGTGAGTTACTAATAGATTTTCTTTTGTTTCCTCAAGTTTTTCAATGCAAATGGTAGTCTTTACTTTGGATTAAAATATATTTCTATCATATTAAAGTAAGGAAATTATTCTTAAAGTTTTTGGTTTTGTCTTTTTAAAAATTATATTTATTATTATTTTTTAATTTGCCATAGAACTCATGCACTCACCAGAGAGAGAAAGAGAAAGAGAGAAGGAAGGTGAGAAAGCAAGCCCCCAGGTCTGGGACTCAAACCATGGTCGGCTATGTGAGAGTCCTATACCTCAAACACCACACCACCCACTGGCTCCTTGTTTTGTTTTTACTAAGTGTTTTAGTCTATTCTCTGTTGCTTAATAACTGAATGCTGCTTGAGTCTGGTGACTTCTAAAAAATAGCAGTTTATTTAGTTCATGGTTTTGAAAGTCCAAGGTAAAGTGTGCACATCAGGTGAGGAGCTTCTCCACTAGTGAAAACACTCTGCAGAGTCTTGAGGCTGTGCAGGGCACCATGTGGCAAGACAAAGCAAGAGTGAGCGTGTGTTCATGTATCTGTGTCTCAACCTCCCCCCCCCCTTTTTTTTTTGGAGAGGTTTTTGCTATAGGGCACGTGCGCTCGCCAGAAAGACAGAGAGAAACAGAGAGACAGAAAGCGAGAAATCACCCCCAGGGGGAATGGCCATGCCACAATCTCTTCTCCTCCATTCTCCTCTCAGGATATTGGGCACACACGCACACGCACGTGGCGTGAGTTTAAGCCACCAGGTCCAGGACTCGAACTGCAGTCGACTACATGGGAGTTCAGAGACATAGCCGTTACTCTAACTGCTGGTCCCTCAACCCCTCTTTTTATAAACCCAACAGAATTCAACCATAGGAGCCCCATCCTGATGACCCAATCATCTACCAAAGACCCCATATTTCAATACCATAATCAGATTAATTTTTCACCCTCTTGATCCCATCACAATAGGAACTAAATCTCAATACATAGATTTTGGGGGGACACAGTCAAACCATAGCACTAAACAAGAAAAGGTATCATCTCACAAAATTACTTTGGCTTTACCTCAGTTTTTGTGATCGTCTTATATGCAGTACCCCGCAGTAAGATGGGATGAAAGGCCACTCTGTAATGAGCAGATATGTAATGAAGTTTAGAATAAGATTCTTAAAACAGTCATTGACTTGACTCAGCCATTATGGCCTATAAACATAGAGAAATACCCATCTCTCTGACGAAGGGGCTATTTTATCCATATCAGACTTGGAGAAATCAGGAATACAAATTGAAAAAAGTCAAATAGTTTACTGAGTTCTCAATTACTTTATTTAAAGTGTAATTTCAAGGGACCAGCAGATGGTGTAATGATTATATCACTGGACTCCCAAGTAGTTGACCGTGGTTTGAGTCCTGGACTCAGCAGCTTAAAATTCACACTGGGGAGCTGTGAAATATTGCTTTCAGGGACTAAAAATGAAGATTTTCTGCTGAGACTTCTCCCTCCAGATTCATTTCTAGATTGGGTCAGAATATTCCTCAATTCCCACTGAATCTGATGCACAAAGAGTGAAAAATGGAATGGAAGAGAAATTGCAGGTCATCTCCTTCAGCAT
Source organism: Tupaia belangeri chinensis (assembly GCF_000334495.1). NCBI lineage: Eukaryota > Metazoa > Chordata > Mammalia > Scandentia > Tupaiidae > Tupaia > Tupaia belangeri. Next base: position 656,179 of record NW_006159602.1, on the reverse strand, counting down.
GCCTCTGAACACTCAGACTGAACTTCAAGAATTAGGAAGAAACACACAACCCATCAGATGACCAGAAATCAACACAGGGGCAAAAGAAATATGAGAAAGCAAGAAAAATACCTCTCCTCCATATACTCTGGCTTCTCTTCAGATCGTATATATCTTTCGCCTTTTACTAAAGATTTCCATGGAAAAATACCTCTCCTCCAAGGGAAAAGAATAACTCCTTTTCATCCACAGACAGTACATTGGAACTCATGGAAATGTCAGATAAATAATTTAGAGTATTCACAGTGACGAATCTAACAGAAATACAAGACAAGAGAGACAATGAACTCCAGAAGACACAGGAGAGAAGAGCCAACTTCCTCACGATTTTCAAGAGGCGAGGAAGGTCTTGCATGATCTGAAAGAGGAAATACATACCCAAAAAAAGAATCAAATGGAGCCGTTAGAGATGAAGGCTGCAATACAGAAAGTCAAAACCTCCCTTGAAACTATTAAAAATAAACTAGATCATACAGAGGATTGAATCTCAGATGTAGAAGACAGAATCACTGGTCTACAAAAATTCACCATGAAGACTGAGAAAATAGCCCAAAAATACGAGAATAATATATGAGAAATACTAGATACCATTTAACGTCCAAACATCTGAATAATTGGTATCCCAGAAGGTGAAGAGACTAATAAGGGTATTGATAATGTATTCCATAAAGTCCTATAAGAAAACTTTCCAAATCTAGAGAGGCATTCAAAGATCCAGTCCCAAGAAATACAAAGACCCGTAATAGAATCAACCGAAGAGGATCTTCTTCAAGACACATTATAGCCAGATTGACCAAAACCACAAAGACAAGATACTGAAATTGGCAAGAGAATAAAGGTCAAGTTACGTATAAAGGATATCCCATCAGGCTAACAGCAGATCTCTCATCGGAAACAATGCAAAGAAAGAAAGAATGGGGAAATATATTCAAAGTGTTAAGGGAAAAACAATTTCAACCAAGAATACTGTACCCAACAAGATTATCCTTCATATAGGAAGAAAAGACAAGAACATTGATAAACAAAACCTGAAAGAATTTACCAACACCAGACTAGCTCTCCAAGAAGTTTTGAAGGGAGTGGTATACCAGGAAAACTAAATACAGACACACAGAAATAAAAGTTCAATAACAGCTAAGAAAATAAATCTTATTTTTATTTATTAAAGCTAAAACTGCTTTTCTTGAAATTAAAAATATATATTTAAAAATACCTATTTAGTGACCACATTAAACTATATAGCATCAGCTGGGTACTACTTTATATTATATTCATTCATTCTACTCAGGGCTTCATGCCTAAAGTCAGACATGTGTTCACAAGTACATATAATCAGCTGAACTTGCTATTGAAAGTAGTTAGATTAATTAAGATATTTTGTGAATCAATAAAATGTGAGAAATGAAAAGGAATGGAAAGCAACTGTGGACACCAGAGACAGTGTGAAATGAGGGTGAGAAATGGCAGAGGGTGAGAAACGGGGGGAAATAAATATATATATATGAAACAAGAAATGGAAAATTATTTGTCAATGATAGCATGTATGATTAAGCCACTATACAGTGTATTCTGGACGGAAAATCACATTTTGAATGCTGTGATGATGCTCAGTGAATGAATGCAAAATAAACTAATTTTTTTTAAAAAGAAAAATAAACAAAAACAAAAACTCACACTGGGCTCATATGGGTGTGTGCACAAAATCCCAAGAAGAGAATGGAGGAGAAGGGATTGTGGTGTGGCGATCCCCCCAGGGGGTGATTTCTCACTTTCTGTCTCTGTCTCTCCAGCGAGCACACGTGTCCTATACAAAATTCTCTCTCTCAAAAAATTAATAAATATGGGGCTGGCAGGTAGTGTGGTGATTAAGGTGCTGGACACTCCCACATGACTGACCACAGTTCAAGTCCCAGACATGGTGGCTTGCTTTCTCACTTTCCTCTCTCTCTCTCTCTCTCTGGTCAAATTAAAATAAGTGAATAAATAAATTTTTAAAATTAAAGTGAATAAATAAAGTGTAATTTCCCAGTATGTTAACATGTCAGATAATAAAAAGCACACTCAAAACTAAATCTAGGGACCAACAGTTGGCATAATGGCAATGTTGCTGGACTCTCATGTAGTCGACTATGGTTTGAGTCCCAGACCTGGTGGCTTAAACTCATGCCGGGCATGTGTGCATATGTGCCCAAGATCCCGAGGGGAGAATGGAAAAGGGATTGTGGCGTGGCCATCCCCCCTGGTGGATGATTTCTCACTTTCTGTCTCTCTAACTTTCTGGCAAGCACACACGCTCTATAGCAAAAAAAAAAAAAAACAAAAAAAA
>NW_006159602.1:629680-653713 GCF_000334495.1 Tupaia belangeri chinensis | reverse complement strand
CAAAGAGAGAGGATGTAATAAGTGGCAGGAGAGATAAAGAGAGAGGTATTTTTAACAGGGTCTTGCCGTGTTCCAATCTTTGCCCTACCTTCCAGCTAATTAGGAGTACAGACATGCACTTTCACACCTGGTCTGTTTTAAGTTGGACTAGAAACCAAACTCAGGCCTCCTATGTGATCCCAGCCACCACACAGTGGCACCTTCACATTTGCATCCCTGTGGCTTGGCAAAAATTTTAATACTTTTTTTAAGAATTGTTTTTATTTAATTTTATTTATTATTATTATTTTTCTGAATTTGTTCAGAGAGAAAGAGAGAGAGAGGGAAAGTGAGAAAGCAAGCCACCAAGTCCAGGACTCGAACTGCAGTCAGCCACGTGGGAATCCACACCACCTGCTGGCCACATATTTTCAAACTAATATAGTTATTATTAAATTATGTTGTATATTCTGACTTTTATCACTATAATTTTTAATAGGTGCTAGAAGGTCTAAGTAATAAACTATTTTTTGTATAGGTCTTATGCCTCAACTATAATCATATTGAATCAATCATGCCCAGACTAAAGCCTCAGACTCACTTAACAAACAGACAGCTACTCTACCAGAAAGTGCCTTCAAGCGGCTATGGACAGCAAGGAACTTCAAAAACAAACAAGTACAATTCTTTTTCTCTTGTTATAATTTTGGTTGAAAAATTTAAAAGCAGTCACATTAATGATAGGAGTAACATATTCCAGTGCATACATTTAGTTTAATACTTATTTGATTTCAGAGCTGCACATCAAAATGAACTTCACAAATAAAAATGATGTTCAAAATAAATCTTCGTTATTGTTTTTCCCCTTCTTCCATTTTTATATCCATATTGTAAACAAAGAAAAAAATGAAACAAAGACCTTTGTATGTTTAATCATCTAGGATTTTGTTTTTAAAATCGGGATACAATTCATGTACTATAAAACTTATCTTTTGTATACAATGTAGTGATTTTTAGTACAGTCACAAAGTTGTGCAACCAATACCACTAATTCCAGAAAATTTCTATCACCCCACAAAAGAATTTTTTTTTTCGGAGAGGTTTTTGCTATAGGGCGTGTGCGCTCGCCAGACAGACAGAGAGAGACATAGAGACAGAAAGCGAGAAATCGTCCCCCGGGGGGATGGTCACGCCGCAATCCCTTCTCCTCCATTCTCCTCTCAGGATCTTGGGCACGCACGCAAACATGCCCGGCGTGAGTTTTAAGCCACCGGGTCCGGGACACGAACCGTGGTCCACTACATGGGAGTCCAGCAACATAGCCATTACGCTAACTGCTGGTTCCCTCCACAAAAGAATTTTTTACCCAGTACCATGGACTTGGGTTTCTCTTAACATTTGTTTGTGTGTTTCTGAATTATTTATCTGGTCACTTAATGTCTCAGCATCAATAGAAAGAGGCTGAACGGAGATGATTAGAACATACCTTAACCTTTTTGATAGAATATAAATGTATATAATAGGGTCTTCAAAATATTCATGGAAAATGTGCATTATGAAAAAATTATGCACAGGTTTCAAAAGTTTTTTGCATAAAAAAATTTGTACTTTAATGTCATTTTTTCATAAACTTTTGAAGTCTTCTCATACATCTCCAAGTCAGAATAATTTAAATCCAATTTTTATCCAGGAATATAAAGAATACTTCTTGTTCTTTAATCACCTTTATTCAAATATAATTTACATACCATAAAATTCACAAATTTAAATGTTTAAGTTAATGAATTTTGACAAATGTATTCAGTCCAATCACCTAACTATTACCACAATCAAGATACAAAATATTGTGGGACCAGCAGATGGCATAATGTTTACATCACTGGACTCCCACATAGTCAACTGCAGTTTGAATCCAAGACCAGTGCCTTAAAACTCATGTCAGGCATGTGAGCGTGCATGAGCAAAATCCTGAGAGGAGAATGGAGAAGGGATTGCAGCATGGCCAGTCCCACCAGGGGCTGATTTCTTGCTTTCTGTCTTTTTGTCTCTCAGTCTCTCCAGTGAGTGCCCGCACCCTATAGCAAAAATTTCTCTTAAAAGAAAAAAAAAAGATACAAAATATTGTTATCCCAAAAAGTTCCCTCATATTTCTTTATATCCTCTTTTTCCCACACTCTCCCCTGGCAGCAACCACTGATCTGCTTGCTATCACTATAATTTTGCCTTTTTCTAGAATTTTATATGATTGGAATTAGGTAGTGAGCAGCTCTCTGTGTCTTATTTCTTTTGATTAGAATAATGTTTTAAGACTTATAAGTCCTATGTGTTTCAGAGATACAATGAGCAGTGAAAATTTGCCTCCAATAATGAACAGTTTGGAAGTTCTTCATTTGGGCTACAATGGAATTTGCAATTTAGTCCAGCTACAACTTAACAGACTAACAAATTTAAAATTCCTCTTTCTGCAAGGTGAGTAGAATTGCTGTTAATGTCTAAGTTTTTACTATTAGGAACTGACTCAATTATCATCCTGTTTGGGTAGGTAAGTACAAACATCAATATTTACTCAAACAGAGTATTGGCTCAATATTTACTCAAAACAAATAATTGGCAAAAATATTTTAGTAATCACATATGGATTTTCTTGAGTTATTTACATGTTTTCAAAAACCATTTTTGGAGGAAAATGCAATATTCTGGACTATATTATTACATCATAATTTACTTGGTATCATAGTCAACTCAAAGAGCAATCAGATTGTAACCAGTGAGTACTTCTGAGGTCTGTCTCTTTTTGGCTTGTAGATGGCCTCTGTATCTTCATGGTTTTCCCAGTGTACCTGTATCCTCATCTCCTCTTATAAGGACACCTGCCATATTGGATTACGCTCACCCCAATGACCTTAGTTAACCTCAATTATTTCTTTAAATACCCTCTCTCTTAATACAGTCACATTCTGAAGTCTTCAGGATGATGACTTCCATATATGAATTTGAGGAGGACACAATTTAGTCCATAATAAAAAGGAAGATAAATAAAACACAGTATGAGATACGAGAAGGAGCAATGAACTTAAAAATGTAAAAGACCTAAGTTTGTCCTTGTGGTGACACTTTATGTCTTTGGGCAAGTCACATAATTTCTCTGACCTTCAATTTTCTGATTATTAAAAAGAGATCATAAATAATACTTTCCCATAATATTTTGAGACTGTTAATTAAAAAAAGCCATTTTGTAAATTCAGGAGTCCTCTTATAAATTATTAATATTTATAAAGCTATTGATTGCTTTAGTAGAGAGAAATCATAGATTACAAAGAAGAGTTTAGGATACTAAAGAATGAAATGAAGTATAATTAGTTTAATATGTTTGCAGTGGAAAAATATACTGAGAAAGAAATAGCAACATAATTAATGTATATTCTTTCAACTTAATACAAGTTAATTTATTTTAGAAAAGAAGATATAGCTGTTAGAATACCTATTAGAATAATAAGTACTCAGTAAGCGAATGTTTTGCAGCACTTTTGTATATCTACTTTTGTCATTACCAACTATTATAGACCTTACTACACAGATAGACTGGGGCAAGTCTACATTGTGTATACCACATCTTAATCTTTCAAACACAAAACAGAAATTTGTATTATTTGACAATGATTCTACTTTCCTAAAAGTATATTTCAATCTCTCCTTGGAAATAGTTTTCATTGTTGTTATTAATTGCCGGAGGGTGTGGTGCTTGGCAGAGACAGAGAGGAAGGAGAAAGCACCCCCAGTGAGTTGGTCACACTGCAATCTCTTCTGCATTTCTCCAACCTGTTGGGATTTTGGGTATGCACAAACACATGCCTGGTGTGTTTTCCCAGTTCTTGGGTCCAAGATTCAAACCATGGTCGGCCATGTGAGTCTGGCTTCCTTCACCACAGTCATAGAGCCTGCGCCAGGGTTTTTTAATAAAATACCTTGCCTCAGGACCAGCAGTTAGCATAATGGCTATGTCTCTGGACTTCCACGTAGTCGATCACGGTTCGAGTCCCGGACCCGGTGGCTTAAACTCACACCGGGCGCGTGTGCGTGCATGCCCAAGATCCTGAGAGGAGAATGGAGGAGAAGGGATTGCAGCATGGCCATCCCTCCTGGGGGGTGATTTCTTGCTTTCTATCTCTCTGTCTCTCTCTGTCTGTCTGGCAAGCGCACGTGCCCTATAGCAAAAAATAATAATAATAATAAAAAATTTAAAAATACCTTGCCTCTTTTTCTTTAAGAATTATTTTATTTAACTTTATTTATTTATTTTAATTTGACCAGAGAGGGACAGAGTGGGGGTGGGGGGAGTGAGAAAGCAAGCTGCCAGATCCAGGACTTGAAATGGTCAGCCATGTAAGAGTTCAACACCCTTAACCACCATACAACCTGCCAGCCCCAATACCTTGCTTTTTAGAACAATCACTTGGGGCCAGTCCATTGAGTCGTGGTTAAAGCAACTGAATCACACATGGCTGACTGCATTAAGTCCTGAACCCAGTGACTTGAAAAACTTGCCAAGCATGTGTGCGTGCGTGCCAAAAATCACAAGAAAATGGAGGAAATGGTCATGTGGCATGGCCATCCCTCCCGGGGAATGTTATTTCTCACTTTCCGTCTTCTCTCTCACTGTCTCTGTCTCCCAGCCAGTACATATGCCCTATAGCAAAAAAAAAAAAAAAAAAAAAAAAAAAAAAAAAAAAAAAAAAAGAAAGAAAGAAAGAAAGAAAGAAAGAAAGAAAGAAAGAAAGAAAGAAAGAAGTATTTAAAAATAAACTTTACTTCAGATAGTAGCTTGGGCTCACTTGATATGTCATGACTAATTTTTTTTTTTTTTTTTTTTTTTTAGGAAAAGATATCAGTCAAGTTGAAGGGCTTGACAACTTGGTAGTCCTTCAGGAGTTGGTAGTGGACCATAACCGCATCAGAGCATTTCATGACACTGCTTTTGCTAAACCAAGCTCTCTGTTGGCACTTCACCTGGAAGAGAACAGACTGCGAGAGCTGAGTAAATTACAGCCTTTGGTAAAACTAGAGAAACTCTTCCTGGGATATAATAAAATCCAGGTAACATTATTTTGATTTTTGTTTGAAGATTTACCAGTGTTCGAGTCCCAGACCCAGCAGCTTATAACTGACCCCAGGTGCATGTGCATGTGTGCATGCCTAAGATCCCAAGAGGTGAATGGAGAAGGGATTGCAGTGTGGCTGTCCCCCCTGGGGAGTGATTTCTTGGTTTCTGTCTCTGTATTTGTCACATCAGAGAATTCAGTCATGAGCTAGGTGCAGAACAACATTTTCGTGTATTGGGTCATTGGAAAAGCTTTTCTGACAACCCAATAATTACTGCAAAGTAGTCTGTATTTACAGATGTGCATTCTAAACAAATAATTCTCACTACTTATTTTTAAATTAGGATATTGCAGAACTGGAAAAACTTGATGTTATCTCTTCTCTCAGAGAACTTACAGTTTTTGGCAATCCAGTGAGTATGTTAACTTTCTAATTTATTAATTTACTGAGTCTTGTGTAATGTATTATATGGTGTGAGAAAAGTATTTAATTTCATGTTTCCATATGCATAGCCAGTTATCTCAGCATCATTCATTGACTAGTGTCTTGTTCCAACTGATCACAGTGCAAACTGTCATCACCATATGTAAGAAGGTCTGTTTTAGGGTCCCACGTTGTATTCATGGGCCTATGTGTCTGTTCTTATATTTATATTATGCTGTTAATTACTTATGTTTTATGTTAAGTCTTGATATCTTATGTAGTAAGCACCGCTAACTCGTCTTCTCTTCTACCTCTTTTACTTTCTCCACTCTCTTGTCTATTCTTGGTCCTTTCTACTTTCCAATGACTTTTAGGAAATGACTTCTCAAGTTATGTGAGACTCTTGATGATATTTTAACTGAAATTACATTCACCTTATAAATTAATTTTGGGAGAAATGTATTATCTTTCTTATCTCCTGTGAGGGGATCCAGTAATAACTCCTTTGTTCACCTAGTACCTGAACAAATTGAGGAATATGACAGTGGAAAGAGGTAAAAATATCTGCTTACCGTAGTGGGTATGCCAAGAGATCCCAGAATTGCTATTCATGATCATCCAGAGACAGGAAATGGGAGAGCGAAGTCTGCCCACGTGGGAAGAGTACTTCTCTCGGAGGAGCAGAACACATTCTCCCACCAAAAAGCTGCTTCCCAAGAGGAAAGACAATAGCCAAGCGTGCTTTATTCTATCTTCCCGGATTTACCAGTTAAATCACTCTGCTTCCCTAGTGGAGATGGAAGCAAAGGGCGTAAGAAGGCCTGGAAGTACCACATGGTAGACCTACTCCCACGGAGGAGGAAATAGCGATGAGCAGTTTCTCTTATTTACTTACAGTATTCTACCTTTCCACTCATAAATGTGCATATCCTGCCATTTATTTTATGTCTATTAATAAAGATTTATAATTTTCTACATAAACATTTTAATCATCTTTGCTTAGATGTATTCTGTTATTTTAAAAAGTCTCTTTTTACATTTTCCTAATTGTTTGCTGCTGGAGTGTAGAAATTCTGATTTTTTTGTATATTGTTCTTTATCAAGAAACCTTGTTGGTGGCATGGTGGTTAAGTCGGTTGGAGCTCTCATGGCTGACTGCGTGGTTTAAGTCTTGGATTTAACAACTTGGAAAACGGGCCAGGCACATCCGTGTGCTCAAAATCCCAAGAGAAGAACTGAGGAAAAGGGATTGCAGTGTGGCCGTTCCCGTGGGAGCTGATTTCTCACTTTCTCTTTCTCTCTCTCTCTCTCTTTTTTTCCCCTCTCTCTCTCTGGTGAGCTCACATACCCTATAGAAAAAAAGAAAAAGAAAAAAGAAAAGAAACTTTGTTGAACCCTCTTATTCTAAGGGATTTTCTCTGTAGACTGTCACATATCAGCAAATAATAGCTAGTTCTTTCCAAATCTTATATATGTATTGTATTTCATTTACTTCTTTTAATATGTTGACTAGGACCTTCAGAACTGTGTTGAATAAAACACTGATACTAAGTTATTGACTTCAAGAGAATGCTTCTAAGTCATCACTATTAAATATGATGTTTGCAGTAGGTTATTGGGAAGATAACCTTTAACAATTTACAGAAGTTCCTTACTACCTGTTTTTTTGTTTTTTTGTTTGTTTGTTTTTCATGACTGGACATTAGATTTTTACTAATTGGTAATATAGTTTTTCTCTTTTATCTGTTCATATAGTAAATTACATTGATACAGTTTAGTATTAAATGATCCTTAAATTCTTGGGATAAAGACTACTTGGTCTTGTTTTATATTTTACTAGATTCAATTTGCTAATATTTTAGGTAGCATTGCTGTATCTATGGAAATAAGTAAAATAATTTCCTATGATTTTATCTTCTTATACTATTCTTTTCAAATTTATCAAGGCTTTTCTTGCCTCATAATTAGTTTGGGAGCTATCTCTCTCTATTCTGTGTATTAATTTGTATAGAGAAAGGTTCATGTGTTCCTTGAAGGATATTAGACCTTACCTGCAAAGGACTCTGGGATTCTTTTTTTTTTTTTTTTTGAGGTTAGAATTTAAATTACCTACTCTGATTCTTTAATGGCTATTAATAGATTCATGTTTTCTACTTCTTCAGTAGTCAATTTTGAGAAGCCATTTTTTAAGAAAATGTGCCTTTATTTAATTTTTTTTTCCCGGGGGGTTTGGGGGGGCGGGGATTGTTACCACAGGGCACATGTGCTTGCCTGAGAGAGAGAAAAACAGAGAGAGGAAAAGTAAGAAATCATCCCCTAGAGAGGATGGCTATGCCTAATCCCTTCTCCATTTTTCTCTTGGGATTCTGGGCAGGTAAGCACACATACTCAGCATGTTGTTCAAGCCTCTGTGTCTGGAACTCAAATCACGGTCGTTCATGTGGTAGTCCATGCCTTAACCACCATGCCACCTGCTGGCCCTTATCTAAATGTTATAGTGTATTGCTGTCAAAGTACTCTCATGAATTTTTAAAATTTCCACTTACAACTATATTTTATTGCCTTTTTTATACCTAAAATTGTCCATTTTTGCTTTTTACTTTTATCCTTGGTAAATCTTGTGAATGCTTATCAGTTTCTTCAAAGACCCATATTTTGGTTATATCTATTGTGTTATTTCTTTGTTTCTATTTCATTAATTTCCAGACTCTATTATTCTTTTAGTTTCTTGATAGCTCCTTTAAAAAAAATCAATAGGATACTTACCTGATTTTCAATATCTTTTTTTTTTTTTTTTGGAGAGGTTTTTGCTACAGGGTGCATGCGCTCACCAGACAGAGAGAGACAGAGAGACAGAAAGCAGAAATCACCCCCCAGGGGGGATGGCCACACTGCAGTCCCTTCTCCTCCATTCTCCTCTCGGGATCCTGGGCACGCAGGCACACGTGCCCAGTGTGAGTTTCAAGCCACCGGGTCCAGCACGTGAACCGTGGTCGACTACGTGGGAGCCCAGTGACATAGCCATTACGCTAACTGCTGGTCCCGATTTTCAGTATTCTTTTGAGCAAAAATGTTAGTTTAACAACATCCTAAAAGTGTTTATATGGAGTGTTTCTACTGTTTATTTTTGATTAAAAATCTACTTTCTGAAAGATTTTCTCTTCAATTTGTGAATTATTGAGAGGTACATGTGTATTAATGCAAACATGTGGGGTGTGTTTAATGATCTCTTTGTCATTTATTTCTAATATTGTAGTTTAGTCAGAAGAAGCAGTCTATACATTCTTTGGTATTTATGACACTTGCCTTCTGGACTAGAATGTGGTCTTTTTTTTTACCAATTATGTATTAGAATAAGTTCTACTAGTGTATGTATATCTACTCCATTGTTTTATTTATTCCCTTTTGATAGTTTATTTTTTCTTCACTTTTTTTTTCTTTTTGCTATTACAAACAATGCTGCATACTTTCTGTGTCATAATTCCCAAGATCACCTCGATGTTCAGACTCCTGGGACTCCAGGCTACGATCGTTACAGTGACATAGGAAGGAAACATAGCCAGATGACAAGGGAGAAAGACACAGGCAGTCTGTAGAAATCCAGTCCAGGCTTCTTCAAACTCTTTCTTTCCCAGGAGGTATTGCAGAAATATACTCTTCACTCCAGCAGTTAAGGAATGGCACGAACACTCCATATCCAAGTACCAAACACCAGTCAAGAGCTATCCTTGTGAGGAGATCCTTGTAAAGCGAAAAGCTTGAAGCTCGCTATGTTAATTCTTTCTCCACACCTTCTGATACACAAATGCATTTTTTTAGAATAGGCTGATACTGTGAAGGGATGGATCATATAGTTCACTACATGTATTAAACTGGATAATGCCTGTAGAAAAAATATATGTCTTAAGCTAATTAGTTATAAGTAAACTTTCATAATGCAAAGGCCTTCAAAAATGTTTATGGAGGACCAGTAGTTAGCGTAATGGCTATGTCGCTGGTCTTCCTTGTAGTCGACCACAGTTTGAGTCCTGAACCCAGTGGTTTAAATTCACGCTGGGCACGTGTGCATGGGTCCCAAGATCACAAGAGGAGAATGGAGGAGAAAAGATGGTGGCATGGCCATCCCCCCGGGGGGGTGATTTCTCGCTTTCTGTCTCTCTGTCGCTCTCTGTCTTTCTGGTGAGCACATGCGCCCTGTAGCAAAAACCTCTCCAACAAAAAAAGAAAAAAGAAAAAGAAAGAAATGTTTATGGAAAAATTGAATTAAACTACAAATTTATTTTGGTGCAAAAATATTTTGAAATCCAAACAGTTTTTTCTTCATATGTATTTCCCATGACTTTTGAGAAGATCTTCATATAACCTTACTTATGTGTTGGGATTGCATATAGTTAATGAACAAGCATATGTATTTTTAAAAGAGACTAAACCTGTAAATGGTAGCCTTAATTAAAAAAAAAAAGTTTTATCTTTACTTGGCGTGACTGGAAATTGAGATCTTTCAGAAAAGAAATTCATATCTGTAGCATCTAATAGTATAATTTATGTATTATCTGTCATCTTTACTGCTCATGCTAAATTTCCTTCTCTATAATGGTTAACCTTTAAAATAAAAGGTTTTAAAAATAAATTGTTATTTTTAACTCTCTATTCAGATTTGTAGAAAAATGGTACATCGCCACATGCTCATATTTCGACTGCCTAACTTACAGATGTTAGATGGAATTCCTATAAATTCAGACGATAGAGCAAAAGCTGAATTTCACTTCTCTGAACTGCAAGCAAAGAAAAATACGGTACTAGTGATACTATTTACACTTTTTCTTTTGACATTTACAAATCATTAGTAAATGAACACTATCTTAATGTTTTTTTACTTAAAGGTTTAAACCTATGATGTTTTTGTAGATTATTTAGTATCTACTTACTGATCACTAATAAGGCAGCTTGATCTGGTGAATAAAACACATAAACACACATACACAGCCAGGAAAAGCTCCTTTTCCTAATAATATATTTTGACATAAGGCAAGTTAGTTAACATCTATGTGCTCAATATGTCAGATGATGCTGTTTAATAGAAGGTAACAAACTATCATGTATCATTTTCATAAACAGAAACTAACCAATAAAACTATTTCTACTTCAACAGATAGGGAGGGAAGGCAGGCATTCTGGCCTCCACTCTCTAACTGTGTAGTTCATCTAAGGAGGGAGATATGTGCCTCTATTTTTGTGTATTGGCAAGATAATTGGGCCTTTCACTCATGAGATCTAAGATGTGCCTAACTGTGGCAGGAAAGAGATTAGACAGAGAAAAAAACCACAAAAGCATATCATCAGGAAATTCTGCCACTGACCTCCCAGTTTCTTTGTGACCCTCCTCTAAATACAAATTTAACACAAAAAGTCTGTGGTTTTTGAATAGAGAAGTAACTTTATTAGAGCTGTACCTTTGTAAGATTTGAGGACGAGGAGACTGGAAGAGGCAGAGAAACTTGTTAAAAGGCTTTTAGAATAATCCAAGAGAGATGTTTTGAAGACACAGACTAGTGGATAATGTAAGTGAAAGTGAGAGGCCACGAACATTAACATTAAAGAACAAAGATGACTTTTAAAAAGTTATTTTGAGAAGTAAAAAGATAAGATGATAGGCCATCAATGGTGTGCTGGTTCAGGTAGCTGGATCCCGCATGGCTGACTGTGTGGTTGGAGTCCCAACATGGCAGCTTGAGACGCACCTGGGCGTGTGTGCCCGGAATCCTGAAAGGAGAAACAGAGGAGAATGGATTGTGGTGTGACTATCCCCCATGGGGGTGTTTTCTCACTCTCCTTCTCTGTCTTTCTCACTAAGGCAAGTGCACATACCACCTAGCAAATTAAAAAGAAAAGAAAGATAACTGTAGATGCCTTCCTGATGGACTTTCACTGAACTTACTGGATTAATTGACAGTCCCTCTCTCTAAACAAATGGATTCCCAGGACCCTGACCTGATACGGATAGACCCTTCTCTAATCCATTTCTCTCTTCATTTCCTTACCGAGGGCTGGCTGTGTTTTTTTCCCCAAACCTGTTATATACGTTCCTATTATTTTAAATAAACAGGTGAATGATACTTGTAACTTTTAAATTACTATGTCTATGTTTCTATGAAAACCAAATGGCGTATTTTGGAAGGTACTGATAAGGAGAATGTCCCTCTTTCTTTCTTTCCTCTCTTTGTCATATGCACACACCAGTATATCAGATTAGGTGTGGAAGAAAAAAAAAAAAACTGTAAAATATGGGAGAAAATTATAAAAATTCAGGCAAAAATATCTGGGAAAATTATGTTTTTTCATCTATGTAAAGGCCAGCTTCATTACCCAGCAGTTAAGGCAGCTAGATCCCACACAGCCAACCCTGTAGTTCAAATCCCAGACCGGACAGCTTGAGAAATATGCCAGGAGCATATGTGTACTCAAAATCCCGAAAGGAGGGATTCCATTCCCCATGGGGTGCTTTCTTACTTTCCTTCTCCCTCTTTCTCCCCCTGGCAAATGAAAGTGCCCTCTGGCAAAAACTAAAACAAACAAAACCCACAAATTTATGTTACAGTTCTGAAAGTCAGAAGCCTGAAAAAAAAATGGGTCTTGGTAAGCTAAAATCAGAAGTATAGGCAGGGCTACATTCCTTGTGGAAGTTCTAGAAGGTAATTCATTCTTTATGGGTCTCAGCTCCTGGAAGCTATCTGCATTCGTTGGCTCAAGCCCTCTTACAACAATGTGTCAATTAGACCTCCACTTCTATCACTGTATCTCCTCTTACATTGACTTCTGCCTCCCCTAATCCAGGATAATCTGTACATTCTCAAAATCCTTCAATTAATCTCCCCTGAGAAGTCCTTTGTCGTGTAAGGTATGGAATTCACAGGTTGTGGTGGTGAAAATGCCGACATCCATGGGGGAAGAGCATCATTCCTTCCTACCGTACCATATAGGTGAGGGTTCCGGAAACAGACCTAAAAGATTATTGTTGCATTAAAAATTATAAATCCTATTTTAAGGTAATATGAGTTAAATTTGAAGCATGATCACTTAGAGCAACCTTTAAAATGCCAATCTTATGTAGATTTTTAAAAATATACTTGATTTGGGACCAGCAGTTAGCGTCATGGCTATTCGCTGGACTCTCATGTAGTCGACTGCAGTTCATGTCCCAGACCCGGTGGCACGCCAGGCACGTGTGCGTGCGTGCCCAGGATCCTGAGAGGAGAATGGAGGAGAAGGGTTTGCGGCATGGCCATCCCCCCTGGGGGGTGATTTCTCGCTTTCTGTCTCTCTGTCTGTCTCTGTCTTGCGAGCACACACTTCCTATAGCAAAAACCTCTCCAAAAAAAAAAAAAGAAAAGAAAATGTACTTGATTTAAAAGAAAAAGTACATAAACTGAAATTTGAGTCACTGGTATTCCACTAAAGGTGTGTTGATTGGTTTTTCTTTTATGTTTTTCATGCAGTGATCGCAGATTTTCCCATTATTATACTATATCATCTAAAGTTATTCTAGATACATATTCTTGCCATTTAGACCAGTGTTTTATATTATATTATATATATATATATATATATATAGTCTTCTATATAGTTCTTTTATAGAAGAACTAACCACCTTTTCATTTATGCTATATGTAAACATTCCATTAAAATATTGTATTTTTCACTCTTTATACATGGTTAGTAAAATAAAGCAGGTATGGAGGCCAGCAGGTGGCATGGTGGTTAAGCCACTGGATCCCACATGGCTGACCGTGGGGGAAAATCATGCTGGGCACGTGTGCATGCAAATCCAAAATCCCTAGACGAGAAGGGAAGGGCAGGGGTTGTGGCTTGGCCATCTCAACCTGGAGGGTGAATTGTCATTTTCTCTCTTTCTCACTCTCTTTAGCAAGTGCACGTGGCCTCTGATAAAACCCTAATATAGCAAGAGTTTGTTAGGGGGAAATAAAACAAGCTCCCAGGGAACAGGGAGGGGCCCTGAAAAATGGGTTGCCTGCTACTATGAATTCTTTTAGCTGTTCAGGAGACTTGAGGATGGAAAACTTTTCAAGTTCATCAGTTCAGTGTAATGTGTCTTTCTTGATTTCAGTTGCTGCTTTTTTGTTTTTGTTTTTGCTATTTAAGAGGTAGTTTGTTAGGGGGAAATAAAACAAGCTCCCAGGGAACAGGGAGGGGCCCTGAAAAATGGGTTGCCTGCTACTATGAATTCTTTTAGCTGTTCAGGAGACTTGAGGATGGAAAACTTTTCAAGTTCATCAGTTCAGTGTAATGTGTCTTTCTTGATTTCAGTTGCTGCTTTTTTGTTTTTGTTTTTGCTATTTAAGAGGTTTTTTCCTCTTAAATAGTGTGTGCACTAGCCAGAGAGACAGACAGACAGACACAGTGACAGGGAAAGTGAGAAATCATCCCCCAGGGCATTGGCTGTGCCAAAATCCCTCCTTCTCCTGGGATTTTGGGCATGCACGCACACACACACACACGTGCCCAGCCTGATTTTCAAGCCACCAGGTCTAGCACTCAGATCACGTCAGGCCTTGTGGGAGTCCAGTAAGGTAATTGCTATACCATCTGCTGGTCTCAGTATTCTTTTTTTAAATAGTGAATAATTAAAAATAAATAAAGCCTGAAGTTGCCTTTTAAACCAAATTTGGTGATTTGGTTGCAGAGGAAAATTTAACAGCATTCTAATTTAGTGATGGAAGAAACTCCCACAAAGTAATTAAAGAAGTCATAACTAGTCGGCTTTAATGAAAGAACTGATACCTTAGTGCTTAGTGCAGCTTTGTAAAGCTGCAGTCTTTGTAACAGTTACCGGAATATGAAGTAAATGGTAATTTTACACAAATTAGAACATATAGAAAAGCCTATATTATTTTGGAGTGCTTTTTGCTATAGGGTGTGTGTGTGCTTGCCAGAGAGACAGAGAGAGACAGAGAAACAGAAAGTGAGACATCACCCCCCCACCCCAGGGGGGATGGCCACACCACAATCCCTTCTCCTCCATTTTCCTCTCAGATTTTGAGCACGCATGCACATGCACCCAGCATGAGTTTTAAGCCACCAGGTCCAGGACTCGAAATGTGGTCTACTACGTGAGAGTCCAGCAACATAACCATTACACCATCTACTGATCCTGAAAAGTCTATATTTCTAAGTAAGTTCTATCATATGTTCAGAACTTATATTTTTAAAAGAATAAACAAGCTCAATCTTAATGAAGGCAGAGCAGGCATAAATTTCCAATGAGAGCAAAAGTCCCCTGCCTAAAATACATTGTCCTTCACATGCTAGTTCCTGAAATTCTTTCAAAAGCCTGTTAATTTTCAATAGGCTAAAACTGTAAATACTGTATAGAGAGATTTACTACACTCATTAAAGCTAATTGTTGTAGGATGCTTTTCTTGGTCCCCATTTTATTTTATTGTTTGTTTTTGAAAAGCTGGTTAAGTACACAGCAACTGATGAAGCAATGTGAGGAATACAACGATGTAGAAGAAATAGCTCTTACCTTCCTAAAATTAAAAAAAATTAAATTCCTATGATTAAAAAAAAAAAAAGTGGATCCAGTAGGTGGCATAGTGGTTAAGGCACTACTGGTTAAGGCACTGGACTCCCACATGGTAGACTACAGTTCAAGTCCCAAACCCAGCAGTTTGAAAATTATGCTTGATGCATGTGTGTGCGTGTCCAAAATCACAAGAGGAGAATGGAGGAGAAAAGATTATGGTGTGGCCATCCCTCTGGGGGAAGGGGGATATCTCAGTTTTCCTCTCTCTGTCTCTCTTTCTCTCTGACAAGCACACATGCCCTATGGCTAAAAACCTATTAAAAAATAAATAAGAAAGCATTACAAAGGGGTATAGTCTTTATTTTCATTTCTTTAATTGCATACTTACTTTGTTAGGACCTTTGGAAAAGGGGTGGTGATATTGAATACTAGATTCTAGGGATGAGTACAATGCAGTCTGAAAAAAAAAAAAAACGGAACATAAGGTTCTGAGGGAGGTTAACTACCCAAAAGGTTCTGTCAATTTTACAAGTATTACCTAGAGCCAGTTCTGAATTTAGATATGCATATAACTCTTTACTAAAAAAACATAGTTGATTGTCAAATGGGACTTGTGTTAGGACCAAATCTATTGATCTTGGTTTAGGAGGTCCGACGTTCTTACCTGTTTTATTTTATTCTGTAGTTTATTCCTGTTACCAACTCTCCTACGGACGGTGGGCCATTTGGCCAAGTGAGAGCTCCTCCCATAAAGATAACAAATGTAATTCTGTCTGGTGGATTTAGTCATTACCTGGGACCTGACTTCACCTTAACTTCAGAAGTTGAAGGTATTTTGACAAAGGGTCTCAAGGAGACTCTTTGGAACAAAAAAACCTCGGTTATTTTTTATATTACTTAAAAGTGGGTATTTTGAATTTACATTTCCTAAATTACATGTTTGTTTAAGTTTCCTGTGGCCATTGATTTCAGAGACTATAGTATTTTTGTTTTATTCAACTATTAATATGTCGTAATAAACTGCTTGCTTGCAATGTGAACTTTGTGATACCTGCATTTCTTGACATTTCTTTCCAAAGCTTCTATTTCACTTACTGTATGTCAGAGCAAACGACTAAAACCAGTTAGTTCATCCTGTTATAAGTAGAACTCACAGGTTTTAAAATATAACAGAACTGGGACCAGCAGATGGCATAATGATTATGTCACAGGACTCCCACATGGCTGACCACAGTTCAAGTCCTGGACCCAGTGGCTTCAAACTTATGCCAGGCACATGAGCATGCATGCCCAAAAGCCCGAGAGGGGGATGGAGAAGAAGGGATTGCAGCGTGGCCATTCCCCGGGGGTGATTTCTCACTTTCTGTCTCTCTGTCTCGGTTTGTCTGGCAAGCGCACACATCCTATTGCAAAAATCTCTCTAAAAAATGAAGGAAAAAAATATATATGCAACAGAACCTTGATACAAAGGATATCTTACAAAAAGGTCACATTTTTCCTTGAACCCATAAGTAAACCTTCATCCAATATTTTTAAAAGAATTATTTATTTAATTTTATTTATAATTATTATTACTGTTTTTTAAATTTGCTATTGGGTATGTGTGCTCAACAGAGAGAGAGAAAGTGAGGAAGCAAGCTAGAAAGCTGCCAGGTCTGGAACTTGAACCATGGTTGGCCACGTGGAAATCCAGCACCTTTACCACCATGCTGCCTGCTGGCCCCCATGTCATTTTAATGCTAGGGAGTCATTTTAAGAGGTAAAACTTTAAAGAAGGAAAGGTTTATTCTGTTATATAATCTTCTATTTATCTTTCATACTTCTATATCTTTATGGCCTCAAGGTTTTAATCATAATGAAGATTATTATACTTTTTCTAGCCAATATAACTGGAAACTGACATAGCAAATTGTTATTCACTCCTTCATAGTAGTTTCATCTTCAGGAATGTCATTTTTTAAATTATTATTAGTTTAACACTTGATTCATCTCCATAACTTTCTTCTCAGATATCTTTCTTCAAAATGTGTATGCAACTATTTCTTAGAATTTCCTAGGAGTGTCCTGTAATTTCTTTCTTATTTTTTGACTGTACTGCCCCAATTTTGATTTTAATAAACATAGTCATTTTTTCTGTATTTTTATTACAGCATGCAGACTGAATATTTATATATTTTTATTACCTTAAAAGGATCAACTGATTCCCTAACTCACAGAAACTTATTTTCTAGGAATATATTCCAATTCCATATTTTTGTCTGAATTTTAAATCCAGATAATGTGACAGCAGAGTATAAGAGTAGATACCAGAGGCAGTAAGAGAATGTGTTTTTTTCCAACAGAGAACTTTACATTTTGTTAAATGTTTTTTTTCCTTTGACCCTCCAGTCCACCCTCTACCATCAAAGGTTTATAAAAACCTTTATAAAAATATATATAATAAATAAATATAAAATATAAATATTAAAAAAGAAAAATTATGATATAAGACACATATAGCATACATTCAGCTGAGGGAGAACCAAACTCTATTATTTAATGCATACGTTACTCAATGCTTCTCATTGTTCCATAATTTTAACCAAATTCCTAATTTCAGACAAAAAAAACAAGAATGCAGGGATTCTAACAAATAATCCTCGGAGCATCCATGCAGAAATAGCTTTTCGGCAACTCAGAGGGATAAATCTCTCTCCATCTCTTTTACCACATCAGAACATTGCGTCTCCAACTGGACAATTGTACCAGAACAACCAAGATGAGGGAAGGTATACATACTCTGTGTTTCAATATCGTTTTTCACCACTGAAAAATATGCTCTAGACTTCCTAGCCATGTATAAAAACAGGAAATATTGTTATATACTATCACATGTTTAATCTGGAAGCTAGGAAGACCTGTCAGATAGCATCAGGCTTCTTTTCCCACATTCACCAAAACTTTCCCAAAGTCAAGTGTATTTACATCCTGTTCAAAAAGGCTTAAAAACGGGTACACGGTCAAATAGTGCTGAATAAGTACTGGTGCTCACTGGTAAGAGAACACTGAAATAATTATGAGAATGACTTTTAGCTGTGTTTTCTCTCAAAGCCCTCTACTCACTGCATATGCAAAGCGATTCAGCAGATTCAGCACCTCTCTGCCTCGATTTCCAACTAGAATTTCACCATCCCCCATCTTTTCTGTAGCCAGGCCGCCCTCCTCTGTTAGAATGGCCTACTCCAGAGCCAGATCTAGCTTAGGCATGGCTCTTGCTGCACTGACTCCTCCCGTTGTAATCATGTTCTCAGAATCATCCGATTTTTAAACAATAAAAAAAGGATAATTTTTCTCTCTGAAACTGTACACATATAAAATACAGAAGTTATTTTACTGCAGAATTAAGTTAACTGGTCTCTTAAAAACTTAATCCACATTTGATTCATAAATATCTTGTTTCCTACAGAATTCCTGGGAGCAACTTTCCAAGATCAAATCGAATGTAACTGCCTAAAGAGAAATGAGCATACACCAAGAAACCTTATTTCTGTGTAGTAGTTGTGCAAACACTAGCAGTGGTCAGTGGAAAATACAGTAAGATAATCATGTTACTTATGTTACTGAAGCACTTGAGTTCCATTCCAAGATAATATATCACCCTCCATGAACTTGATTTACTATGACGTCTTTAAACTTTCTTTATGATTACCTTAATCATTTGAATTTCTATACTGCAAAAATCATGAACTATTCTACCAACAATTTGAAAAGATAAAAGTGATATGAAACCAAAGTCCAGAGTATCTAAAGCTCAAGTTCTGATACTGGAATCAGTTAGTTGTAAAATCTCATTATGACCCATCTTATAAAGATCTTAAGAAAGGTAATTTTAGGAAATAAGCATAATTTCATTTGTAGAATATCTTCATTCGGGATTATCTAAAACTAAAACATACATGTCTTAGCACACTATTACTAAAGCAAGATGAGTTAGGCTAGTTGAGGTACAGATTCGTTTTTAGGACTATATTTTTGAGGGGAAAAACTCTTAAAAATCATATTTGCCTATAAAATTGTTTAGAGACATAAATTTTGGGCATCAATAGTAGGTCCTAAATGTGATTAATTGTGGGAGCAACTAGTTACTTGGGCTCTAAGAGTAAAAAAAAAGTCCTACTTCATATATAGATTGTTAATTGCTCATAATTTTACAAGCAGTTTCAGGCTGAAAAGAACACATCTTCAAACAAAGTAGACACATTCATATTTTTTACCTTCATAATTATATTTCACTGAAAATAATTTTTGTAAACGATTACATTGGATAGTACTAGGATGTGTCACAAATCATTTGAATTTGGTGTTGAATTTGCTTGTTTATTTATTAAATAGAGTTCTTTAAATTGATGACTAAATTGCTAATTATATTTTATATAAATGGGTTCCATCATTCATGAAGTGTTCCTTTGAAAGTTTTAAGTAGTAATTCAGTACTGCTTGTAGTTTTCATATTATTTTATGTTTCTCACATAAAAATGAATTATTTTTACTAAAATGTTTAGACTGTATGTCCTATCTGAAAATAGTTTTACAAGTATTTTGGAAAGGTTATAATTTTAATGTGAATGCAACAATTTTGTGTTTGTTTTCTTCTTTTAATGCTGTATGTTTGTAATTAAATTATGTAATATTTAAAATTTCAAACCTACTTGCAAATTGATTTTGCACTTCTTAATGTGTGGTTTTTAAACAACTATTACACTTAGGTTGAAAATAAGATCCATTGTTTAAAAAACGGCTATGCAATTCTTAAGATGTCCAGAAGATGTCTTTGTTGCCCTTCAGTTTTAAGAAGTGCTTTCCTTACAGTGTTAGTCCATTCTGCTCTTCACTCATTACTAAATTGTCATCATCTACTTTATTTCTTTTATGACTATGTGTAAATTAAATATTTAATTATGTTACTGTTATAATAAAGTCTCATTTTAAATAATAAACTAAGTGGAAAAAATTAATGTAATGGGGTTTTCACTGAAGGAAAATATTCAAGAATAGAAAAGTGTAAAGCAGAAATAAACATAAATTATACCACATCTACTTAATATTTTGGCATATTTTCTTTTAGCCATGTTTCCTATGAATTTTTTAAAGTTTTTTTTGAGAGGTTTTTGCTATAGGGCGCGTGCGCACGCCAGACAGTCAGAGAGAGACAGAGAGATAGAAAGCGAGAAAGCACCCCCCGGGGGGGTGGCCACGCCACAATCCCTTCTCCTCCATTCTCCTCTCAGGATCTTGGGCATGCACGCACACGCACCCAGCGTGAGTTTAAGCCACCGGGTCCGGGACGCGAACCACGGTCGACTATGTGGGAGTCCAGTGACGTAGCCATTACGCTAACTGCTGGTCCCTTTTTTTTTTTTTTTTTTGCCGTAGGGCACATATGCTTACCAGAGAGAGAGACAGGCAGAGAGAGAGAGAGGGAGAGAGGGAAAGTGAAAAATCACCCCCCCCCAAAAGGTATGGCCATGCCACAATCCTTTCTCTATTTTCCTCTTGGGATTTTGGACACACATGCACATATGTCCCGCATGATTCTCAAGCTTCCAGGACTCAAATTGTGGTTGGTCATGGTGAGAATCCTGTGCCTCAACCGCCATACCACCTGCTGGCCTCCTATGAATTTTTCATTTATTTAAGGTCTTTCACTTAATTTTTATGTACACATTGTTAAAGATTGTGGTATCCTATTTCTTATTCTAAATTTTCAATTAAATTTTAATGACATTTTAATTTCTTCTTGGAAGTAAAATGATGGTTAATACATACTTTGATAATAGCACTAAGAATAATTATAAACATGTATCTGGGTATCGCTAGAGACTTTACAGCAGGGGTACCCAAACTCCAGGCAATGGGCTGGTTCTGGTCTCGGCCTGTTTGGGGCCTAGGCTGTGCAGCAGAGGGTGGGTGGTAGGCAATTGAGAGAGGCTTCGCTCTCCAATGCTCACATTGTTATCTGGGCTCTGCCTCCTGTCGAGTCAGTGGTGCTATTGGTTTTCCACGGGAGCACAAACCCTATTGTGTGATTGTTTCATTGTACGTTGCAATGTGTTAGTGGTGGAAATGGGTGCACAGTGGATGTGGTGCACGTGGGTCAGCCTGGGACCAACACTTTCCCCCTCCTGTCCGTGGAGGGATCATCTTCCACGAGGCGAGTTCCTGGTGCTAGGAAGGTTGGGGACCACTGCTGTACAAGATACAGACACAGCCCCAAGTGCAAGAACCTTTCAATATAAACTAGTCCATATAAAAGCAATACAGGGGATAATTATGAACATGGTTTGGCACAGCAGTTCTGAATAGCTTTCTTCTGTGGTAGTAGATGACAAGATTTACAACTCCCCGGGATGCCTCGATAGGCTAGGCTATTGGTTATGTGCAATCCGTAAGGCAGTATCTGTAACTCGGTCCCTGTCCTACTCAACAAATGGAAGGTTATTGGATAGGATGTTTTATTTACTTGAGAGTGAGATAGTGAGACAAGTAGGCATTTTTGGCGGGATCTTGCCATGTCACAATCTTGCTCCAGCCTCCCATCTAGCTAGGATTACAGACAGTCACAGGACAGGCACGTAAACTGGTTTGGTCTGGATCCAAACCCAGGCCTCACTTGCATTTCCAGCTTCGCATAGCGGTGCCCTACCGCTTTCACCACTGCAGCTGGACAGTGAGAGATGTTTTTATAGGAACGATTTTAGATCTGCTCTCAGTTATTTTGTAGTAACTCACAAACTGAAATTCTTGTTATAGTCACAAAGTATTTGTAACAAACTTAGCAGTTAATTGCAAAGAAACAGCAGTTTAAATTGATAAGCAATGGCAGACATTTTATATGACTTTCTTAATAGCAACCTTATGAAGTAGGCATGACATGTACTGTCTCCTCAAAAGCTGAGGCCTAAGAAGGAAGAGTACAAATCACACCTAATCCTAGATTTTTTTTCCCCAAATCCAAGTTTATTATTTTTTAAAGTATAGGTGAATGGGCAATTATTAATGTGTTTTTAATCATCTGTTATAGAACCCTAATGTATGTAAAGTCTGTAACCTATTTATTCATTCTCTTCCTACATACTTAATTAACATTTTCTAGAGTAAAATTAATATATTTCTGCCCCCAGCAAATGTCTTGATGAATTGATTTTGCATGCACTCACACGCATGATTATATGACTGGTTTTCAATTTAAGACAATTCCACAATCAACCTGTCTAGTTAAAAATTAGAAGCAGTTTATAGATAAGGAGCCCCCAATGTTGAATTGAATATAGATGATGTAAAATTGATCTTCTGATTAATTGCAATTAATTGTCCAATAAGAACTTATTTAGTCCTATTTTTACAGTCATGGGTTGTTCTGATTGTCGACACAAATAATTGTGAACATATTTTTGCCTAGGATATTTAGTGTGCGCTATATATGTGCAGTGTTTGCAGGCATTTATGACTAGTTTTAAAATAATCCTTATACTTAAGTAATCCGCCATTTCACTCTTCATAAGCTGTGATACTTTGTGAGAAGTGTTTAACGCTTTTTTTGTTTTGTTTTTTTGTTTGTTTTTTGTGTTTTTTTTGCTACAGGGCACGTGCATTTGCCAGAAAGACAGAGAGACACAGAGAGACAGAAAGTGAGACATCACCCCCCAGTGAGGATGGCCATGCCACAATCCCTTCTCCTCCATTCTCCTCTCGGGACCTTGGCCATGCAAGCACACATGCCTGGTGTGAGTTTAAGCCACTGGGTCCAGGACTCCAACGACGGTCGACTACATGGGAGTCCAGCAACATAGCCATTACGCTAACTGCTGGTCCGAGAAGTGTTTTAATGTTTTGAAACATTAGATCTTAGACATGCTTTAGGTTCTTAGCTTCAGTGAAATGTTACGTCTATAAAAGGAAGTGAGTCAGTCATAGTTCTATATGAGTAAAAACAAGCACTTATGGCCAAGTTCCATGGATTATTCAGTGAATCTAACCAAATCAGTTTGTTTATGGGCTGGAAAACTGGCTGGGTTTTCTGATACCTCTGCTATAAAACTCAGATCCTCTGCAACACCACCAAGTGCTTAACTATTTTTTTTGTTCATCTTTCTACCCTCTCTGCCATTACTCAAATATTTCAAAAGAAAAACCTGTAGAAACTTAAGGGGGGCCAGCAGATGGCATGGTGGTTAAGGCACTAGATTCTCACATGGCCAACCAGAGTCCCAGACCTGGCAGCTTGCTTTCTCACCGTCCTCCTTCTCTGTCTCTCTCTGGAGAGAGAGAGTCTATAGCAAATTAAAAATGAATAATAATGATAAATAAAATTAAATAAACCTTTTTAAAATTGCTATGTAGGTCCACAGTTCCTTTTAGAATTAGACTAGCAAGAAATACACAGTCATTTTATTAGTAATATTTTATTTATATAAGTTTTATTTAGCAAAATATAAATTATACCTTTTTACTTTATTCTCTTTCAATTGTGAAAATTGCTTTTTAAACATTCTCATATTCAATTTATGCATTTTTATATTAAAATTTTGTTTTAGTGATGATTTTTTCATAAAATTATGACCAAAAGAATGAATTAATACCAAAAATAGAACTGTTGCAAGCTAAAAATAGAATTACCAAAGAAATTAGAAGGAGCTTTGAAAGTATTAATTACCTGAAATCAAATTATTTATCTTTTACATTTCATTAGGTCTTGCCTTAACTATATATTCTTTTAGGTAAATCAAAAAGCCAGTTCACAGGACCAGCAATTAGTGTACTGGCTATGTCGCTGGACTCCCACGTAGTCGACCACGGTTCATGTCCTGGACCCGGTGACTTAAACCCACGCCAGACACGTGGGCATGTATGCCCAAGATCCCGAGAGGAGAATGGAGGAGAAGGGATTACAGCGTGGCCATCCCCCGCCCCGGGGGGGGGGGTGTGTTCTTGCTTTCTGTCACTCTGTT
>NW_006159602.1:610224-629631 GCF_000334495.1 Tupaia belangeri chinensis | reverse complement strand
AAAAAAAAAAAAAAAGCCAGTTCACCAACAGTGCCATTTTTCATATCCAATACCAGTGATTCTGAAGTACTAAATTTGAAATGAGAACAGATTTTTCTTTACATTATCATTTAAAATAATGATATTTCCATATGCTCTGAATAAAACTTCATTGAATAAAATATTTTGGCAGGTTTTTCAAATTAATTATATATTTTTAACCAAACATTAAAACAGAAATGTGGATGTGAAGTATTTTTTACAAAAATATTCTATATTTTCATCTGGTTTTTAATTTTATGAGTCTATATGGCATCTAAATATTTTTAAATATCTCATATCAGCAGTTATTTTTAAATATGACAAATAGGAAGAAAAGATTAGTGATGATCTTACTGTTTTTGTAAACTAAAAAAAAAAACCCTTTGTTTTAAATAGAACAAAAATAATGTAATGTGATGTAAAAGTTGTAGATTAATCATGACTTTCATGTTTTACATCTTACTATAAAAATGAATTTCTTTCTTTCTAGAAAATGTTTTCAATAATTTTAGTGGTTTGCCTCTCCCATTTGTTCTGTCTTTAATTATAGCATTGTCCTCCCTCTCCCTTCCCCCAGAACTTTTTACAAGTACGTCACTCAAAGAACAACCAAAAAAATAAAAAAAAATCTGTAGAAGAAAAAAATATCAATAACATTTTTTTAAGTCTCCAATTATTTCTTATTCCTCCCTATCAATTTGGCTTAAAACAGGTATTTACAAACACTTGTAACCTACTTCTGCAGCCTTTCATTTTTTTCATGAAGTCCTTTAAAGGAGTTCAATCAGCCTTAATGGTGCATTTTTAGTTAAGGAAATAGAATGGGGAGAAGTCAATTTGAGCTCGCAGATGAACAAGTGTCTTCAGGAAGAATAGGCATAAATGGGTTTAGAAAACAGAGAGTGGAATAAAACACAGTGAGCAGAGCACTCAAGGAAGCCAGATACAATGGAAAGAGTAAAACACTGCAGAGCTTTTTAAGCTAGATACAATTGGAACAATGGGCTTGATCCAGCCATCTATGTGAAACTGTCCAAAGATAGGTGAAAAGCAAGCTGGAATTCTATAGAGTGTTGAGGAACAGTAGAATGAAGCCTTCCAATCTAGAGAGAAGGAAAACAGTTATTCAATAGGATGGAAATGAAATCAAAATTGGCATATTTCCCTGATTAATGTACCTTGTGAAGGACTCTGTTCTCTTTTAGGTATTAGGCCATTATTAGCAGCAAAAGAGTCTTTAAATTGCCACCATAGGATGTTTTAAATAACAGTGTACATCTGTGAGTTTTATACATATACATGTACATGAAGGAAAAACACGAGTTGTATATGTAACAGCTTAATATTGTAGCTTATAATAATCAGTACATTATGCCAAACTTCATGTCCTCAAAGGGGGAAAAAGCTAATTTAGGATTTAGTGGCAAAGACACAAATGTACAATTATAAAACTTGAAATAAAAAATTAGATAACACATATGAAAAATGTAGATTTTTAGGGGTGAGCATAAATATGAAAGATGACAAAATGAAGGCAGCAACTGGTTCTGAATGACTGAATGAGTGACAGTCCAAGGTCTCAGCCAGCAGTTTGACATCCATGGAAAAGACGGGCCACGGAAGAATAAGCTAGAATTTGAAGCTGTTAAAATACATTAAGAAGATGAAAAGGAAATCATTTAAATTCATCAATCATTAACATCTTAGAGAAAACAACTGTACTCCAAAATAAGTTGACTAAAAATGAGCAGAATGTATCAACCAGAGGTTTCCCATGCAAACAAAAGAAAATTGCTCTGGACGTAGCTTATTGGACAGTGCACACAACGGAAAGGTTGAAACACAGGCTCATGGACCAGGCCAAGGGGAGCGCAGTGGTTACAATCACAGGCAGTGTCATACCACAGGAACAACTCACTCAGGGACAGGGTCTTGCTGCTGCCCTAGACGGGGCCATCACGCGGATGCTACCGGACCCTGAATGTGCCTGCTGCCATCAGAATAAATGATAACTGTTCCTGTTTCTCTGCTTCCCAAGTTCGCAATGAAAGCCCCAAGGAAGAAGACGGTCAGATGTAGGTTGCCTGCCAGAATCTTAGCTCTGAGAGTTTAATAAAAGCATCTGTGTTTTTAAGTTTCTGTGGCGAGAGATGTAGCCTGCCTTCTCACTAAGGTTCTCACAGTGGCAAATTCCACATTTGTCTCACATTCTGGGAAAAGTTGGCCCACAAAGGAAAGGGATTTGCATGCTGGCCAGCCAAAAGAAGACAAATAGTACAGCAGACCACCCTTATCTGCAAGGGATACACCCCAGGGAAGCCAGTGACACCTGAAAGCACAGAAAGCCCCAAACTCTATATATTCTGGTTTTTTCCTATGTACACATACCCAAACGTTAATTCACAACAAGAGATTAACAATAACTAATAATAAAATAGAATAATTAAAATAGTATACTGTAATAACAATTATATGAGTGTAATCTCTAAATACCTCACTGTACTGATTTTAAGAATACAGCTGACCATTGATAACTGAAATTGTGGAATGAGAAACTGCAGATAATGGGCAACTACTATACATTATTTTAACTATATAACGAACTTGAACAGGAACACTGCTGTTTCATGGGTCTGGATTTTTTTAAGTTGTTTCACTATAAAGTAGATAAACATTGGCATAATATACTAGGGAATTGTTTATTTTTTTCTGCCTATGTAGTTTTCTTACTCCCTTTCTTCAGGTTTCTTTGGGAAAGTCCTTCCCAACTCTGTTAGAGCTGGGGTTGCTAAGAAGGAAAGCAGTTCCCAGCAGTATACAGGATGTGAAGATCATTTACAGTTTTAACGGTGCAATGAGGCCAGAGCCTGAGGCTGCTTATGCCCACACCATGTCAGGGCAATTGTTTTAAGACATAGTTTATATCAAAACAAGCTACAAAAGGTTGCAATGTTACCCCTACTCTTTCTTCACTGCAGTGTTCTCAAGTTCAAGATGTAAAGGCAATCAGTTTGCCTGTACTTTAAATGGATCAGTGTGAGCTATTGCCAAAGAACTTATAACTTCCCCTTCCCTTGCCCTTCTTTTGGTTATAAAACTAATCACTTCTTGGGGCCTGCAGATGACCTGGCGGTTAAGGCACTGGACTGGCAGAGTGTGGTCCCAGTCCCAGACCTGGTGGCTTGCTTTCTGAATTTTCTCTCTCTTTCTCTCTCTCTCTCTCTCTCTCTCTCTGACGAGTGCACATGCCCTATAGCAAATTGAAAAAAAAAATTAATAAAATTAAATGATTCTTTAAGAAAAAAAGAAACTAGCTTCTTGCACATTATTAGTGTGCACATTCTAGGCATATGGAGTCTATGCCTTCACAGTAATTCTCCTAATCCCTTGGCCCCGTTAAGCCATTTTCATTTCACTATTGTGCCTTAGTCTTCCTTTTAAGCTGACTCTCCCATCATATGCGTGGGCATGCAAAACCTGAAGTTCAGACATGAGCATAGGGAGAGCATTCTTTATTTCCTCCATTGTAATTGCTTAACTGGGAAGATGTGAGTCTGAGAGCTGGCGCAGCCATTTGCCTGCCGTGAAAGGACAGTCTATATGAATAATAAAGCAATACCAACCAAGAGACCAGAAAGTCTTAACAACAGTATCTGAACCTCTGGATGCAGTCGTCTGCTTTATTCTTTTATCGTGCTGCTAACTAAATACCTGAGACTGGGTGACTGATTTATCAATAATAGAGGTTTATTTGGCTCATAATTTTAATGGTTGGAAAGTTCAAGAGCATGAGGCCAGCATCTGGCTGGCCTCTGGTCCTGCCTCACAGCGTGGCTGACAGAAGTGGGAAGGAGGGCAGGCCTGCAAAGACAGAGAGCCAGCAATCTGCTGGCAGCCATCTTGCTTTTTTTTTTCTTTTCTTTTCTTTTAAATTTTGCCAGAGTGCACGTGCACTCTGCTGGAGAAAGATAGGGAGAGGGAAAGTGAGAAACCACCTTCTATGGGGCATGGTCAAGCTGTAATCTCTTTTCCTCCATTTCTCCTCCATTCAGGATTTGAACACACAAGCACACTCACTCCAGCATGTTTCTCAAGTGGCCAAGTCAGGGACTCCAACTGCATGTGGTCATGTGGTATCTAGCTGCCTTAACCACCATAGGCTGGCCAGGGCCATCTTACATAAAAGTTAGCAACCCCTTCCCACAGGAACTAAGCCATTCTCACAGGGGAGGGTGGGAAGCATTAATCTATTTTTGGAGGCTGTTCCAAACACTGTCATCCGCCCCACCTCTTGACTCCATTACATTAGGGATCAAGCTACCAGCACATGAACTTTGGGAGCATTCAAAATCCAAACCACAGTACCTTCTGTAAGGTGCATCTTTGGACTTTCTGGTTATATGAGCCAATAAATCCTTTCTGGGGGAGTCAAACTGCTGTGACTTGTAACTAAAGTGCTTTTAGTATAATATATACGAGAAAATATGGGTCAGGATAAAGAGTACAATGGGGAGAATATTTGGGCAGCACTTCATAGATTTTTTTTTTTTTTGAGAGATTTTTGCTGAAGAGTGTGTGTGTTCACCACCCCCCAGGGGGGATGGCCACACCAAAATCCCTTCTCTTCCATTCTCCAGCAGGTGGCATGAATGTTAAGGTACTGGATCCCATATAGCCAACTCTGAGGTTTGAGTCCTGGATCCAGTTTGAAAATCACAACAGGAGCATGTGTGTGCATGCCCAAAATCCCAAGATTTAAGGAAAAGGGATTGTAGCACGGCCATCACCCCCCGCCTGGGGGTGGTGGCATGATTTCTTCACTTTCCCCCTCTTTCTCTCTGTCTCTCTGTGGTAAGTGCACGCACCCCATAGAAAAACTGAAAAGTAAAACAAATAAGAAAACAACCTTTATTAGGACCAAAGGAACTATGGTTTGGGAAAACAGAAAGTTATGAGATTGCCAATTCCTTAGGAAGATTAAAAATATAAAAAGCATTAAAAGACATAGATGTAGGGTCAGCTTGTGGCTTAGTAGTCAAAGGAGCTGGATCTTACATGACCAACCATGTGGTTCTACTCCATTGCCCAGGGGCTTGAAAAACACACTGGGCATGTGTTTATGTGTGTCCAAAATCCCAAAAGGAGGGAGAAATGGAGACAAGATTGGGGCATGACAAGTCTCCAAGCGGGGGGGTGCTTTCTCCCTCTCAATCTCTCTCTGACTCTTTCTGGTAAGTTGCATTCACCCTTTGGCAAATTAAAAAAAAAAAAAGACATCAATGTAAGTTAAAACATAAGGAATTTATGGTTAATATAAGAATTTCCTAATAGAGAAGAAAAAAATGAATTTTTAATGAGATTGTCTTTTTAAAGAAGATTAGAATCTGGTGATAGAAATCCTAAATAACACTGAAATAAAAGTAAAGGGATTGTTCTAGATAGATCTGTCATTACGTATCTATATAATCTTAATTTCTCTGAACCTCCCTCTGGTTTTTTACAACTAAAGCAAGCATCTCTCTCACCTCTAAAATTGTGACTGAGCATTCAAAGTTCATTTCAGTCTGGCAATTACATTTTTTGTTACTATCTATAGATACAAGCTTAGAAAAGGAAAGGCATGGAAAAGACTCAAGTAGAACAGATTTCAAATCACAAGTTTGAGTTTAACACAAAATAAAATTGAATATTATTATTATTATTATTTAGAGAATTTTGCTATAGGGTCCATGTGCTTGCCAGACAGACAGAGACAGAGAGACAGAAAGCGAGAAATCACCTCCCAGGGGGGATGGCCATGCTGCAATCCCTTCTCCTCCATTCTCCTCTCGGGATCTTGGGCACGCACGCACACGCGCCCGGTGTGAGTTTAAGCCACAGGGTCCGGGACTCGAACCACGGTCGACTATGTGGGAGTCCAGTGACATAGCCATTATGCTAACTGCTGGTCCCAATAATATTATTTTTTTAAGAGAGATTTTTTGGTATAGGGCGCATGCCCTCATAGGAGAGACAGAGAAAGACAGAGAGACAGAAAGCTAGAAATCACCACTCAGGGGAGATGGCCATGCTGCAATCCCTTCTCCTCCATTCTCCTCTTGAGATTTTGGACACACACACACAGCATGAGCTTTAAGTCATAGAGTCTAGGACTGGAACTGTAGTCAACTATGTGAGAGTTCAGTGATATAACCATTACACCATCTCCTGGTCCCAAAACTTAACGGTATCTTTAGAATTTTTTCAAACTGCTTCATGCATTTTATTTTTTCACCGCACTACTCTCTTACTCCATAAACTAGCCCCTTTTTTCAACTTCTAATACCTGTATTAGAATCTGGTCTGCTTGAGGTGATAGAAAACCTAAATAACACTGAAATCAAAGTAAAGGGATTGTTCTAAACAGATCTGTCATTACCTATCCATATAATCTTAATTTATCTAATACTTGTATTAGAAGTCTATCTATAGCTTCTGTCCACTTAAAAATGTTTTTTATTGTGGTAAACTATACCATTTTACATAAACTTTACCATTTTCATCTTATTTTTAAACCCTGTGTAAAATACACATAATACAAAGCTTATCATCTTAACCATTTGTAAGTGTATGGTTTAGTGGCATTAAGTATTGGGTTGCTGGAAAAGACATGACACATTTTTTGCATAGAAAATACATCATGACTTTTCTGATGATCCAATACATTCACACTGTTCAGCAGCAAGCATCACCATGCATTTCCAGATCTCTTTTCATCTTGCAAAACTGAAACTCAGCAATTCCCCATTCCTCTTCCCTCGTCTCCCTGGCAATCACCATTTTACTTTCTGTCTTTATGAATTTGACTACTCTACCTCATATAAGTGCAATTGTACAATATTTATATACTGACTTTGTGAATAACTGATTTTACTTAACATAATACCTTCAAGGTTCATCCATGCTGTAGCAGTATCAGAATGTTTCCTTAAGGCTCAATTCTATTCCATTGTATGTACATACCACATTTTGCTTATCCATTCATCTGTTAATGGATAACTGGTTTGTTTCTACCACTTTGCTCTTGTGAACAAATGTTACTATCAACATGGATGTATGAATATCTCTTCAAATTCCTGCATTCAATTACTTTGGATACTCAGAAGTAGAACTGCTGAATCATCTGGTAATTCTATGTAAAATTATTTTTCACAGTAGCCATACCATTTTACATTCCCACTAGCAACACATAAAGGCTGTAATTCAGAACTGGTATATATTAAAATATTTTATTATTTTGGTAGTGTGGTGGTTGAGGCACTGGACTCTCACATGGTTGACTGCTGTTTGAGTCCTAAACCTGGTGGCTTGCTTTTCACTTTCCTTCTCTCTCACTCTGTCTCTCTCTGGTGAGTGCACATGCCAAATAGCAATTAAAGATAATAATTATAATAATAAGGATAAATAAAAATAAATAATTCTTAAAAACATTTTTTCTTTTTTTTTTTTTTTTAAAGAGGTTTTTGCTATAGGATGCATGCACTTGCTGGAGAGACAGCAAGAAATCAGCTCCCAGGGGGTATGGCCTCGCTGTCCCTTCTCCTCCATTCTCCTCTTGGGATTTTAGGCACACACGCACACGCACCCAGCACAAACCTTGGTTGACTATGTGGGAGTTTGGCAACATAAGCATTTTGCCATCTGCTAGTCCCAATATATTTTTTTAAAATATTGTTCAAAAAACATTGATATGATCATCTAAAATACAATTATGCTAATACAACTCTCAGTTTTTAAAATTCTAAGTGTTCTCACATATATTTTTACAGAACTGTAATAGAACTGTAATAGTTTATACAACTTTTGTTTCTTTTTTATATTATATGTGTTTTCCATGATATTACAAAGTTAATATAAATATCATTTTGCTGTTTGCGGTATATTCAAAGAACAAAGAGAAATGATATTTTCTTAATCATCAAACTTAGAACATTTAAGTTGCTATCAATTTTCCAAAATTAGAAATATGTAATAAAAGACCAGCAATAATGATTACGTCGCTGGATTCCCACATGGCTGACTGCAATTTGAGTCCCAGAAACAGCAGCTTGAAACTCACTCTAGGCACATGTGATGCATGCCCAAGATCCCAAGAAGAGAATGGAGAAGAGGTTGCAGCGTGGCCACCCCCTATGGGTGGGTGATTTCTCACTTTCTGTCTTTCTGTCTGTTTCTTTCTATCCGGTTAGTGCATGAGCCCTATAGCAAAAATCTCTCTAAAAAACAGAAAAACAAACAAACAAAATACATAATTAGCATACATGTTCATAGATCCTTCTTCTTTTAAATACTTTCCACAAGAGATATGGACACTTTAGAGAGCTGCTGCTAAATACCACGAAATTGATTCCCTATGTGATCATATAGATCTGTGTGGCCCCAGCATTTTCATCAGTGGGACTCACAACAGGAGGTTCTGCTGTTCTTCTATGAGTCTAGTAAACACACAATGAATGTTCACTAATTGAGTTCTCGAACGAATAATGAAAATACCATTTAACTTGAAACCTACCACTGAAGATTGTTTGCTAATTTAAGCTGATTCCATTTTAGGCTATTTTTAAACTACTTAAGTAAAAATTTGGCCTTCGATTTGGAAGGTCCATGAAAATCAATATTGCCAGCGTGAAAGTCTTTCTCAGAAATTAAACACTTTTCTATATATTGCTAAGTGTCATGTAATTTCACTCAGTTACTACTTTTCTTTCTAAACAAATATTGTATTTCATTTTCTGCACTTGCCAGGCTTTGTGATATTAGGTAGATATAACCAGTAGCACTCATATATAAGAAAATGAAATAGGATCAGCCATATTCAAGTCTTTGTAACTGAAGTGTGACTCGTTCTAAATTTTTCTAGTTTTATTTTGTTTACTCCTTTTTATTTTAAATTTTCTGTCTATTAAACTGTAAGCTCTTGGGGCCAGCAGATAGCAGAGCAATTATGTCTCTGGACTCCCACATGGCTGACCGGGGTTTGAGTCCTGGACCCAGTGGCTTCAAAATCACGCCAGGTATGTGTGTGCACACGCATGCATACCCAAGATCCCAGGAAGAGAATGAGGAGAAGGAATTGCATTGTGACTATTCTCCCTGTGGGATGATTTCTCACTTTCCCTCTCACTGTCTCTGTCTCTCTCCAGCAAGCTCACATGCCTTAAGTAAAAAAACTTCTTTACAAAAAAAACCTGTAAGCTCTTTGAGGTTAAATTATTCTTTTTCATTTCTGTATCCACCAAACTCATTAACACAAAATTTTGCAGATAGTGGACACTAATAAATAATCCTGGTATACATCTTAAGCTATTTAATTTTTGTTTGATGGAATTGAGAATAATTTTAAAGAATCAATATAAAAAAAATTACATATGCATTAAAAATACACAATACAAGGTTCCCCTCTTTATGCTAAAGTAGTAGGGTAAAATTAACAGACAAAAAGGAAGCCTTAAACTATTCTGATCGTCAAAGTAGTATTCAATTCTTCACAGATTGCAAATTATAATGGGAATGTTTCTAGAACTGTCAAATTCTTCCCAAAGCAATCTTCAAGGCTAATCAACAGACAATCACTCTTTTCATTTCTATAGCAATAAGAGAATTTTAAGCAATATCTTTTGATTGGAGTTGTCTTGAAAATTGCTTAGTTGGAGGCCTTATTTGAAAATGCAACCAGCCTGAAATATTAAATGTAATTTGCCACGCAGCCGAGAGTCAGAATGAAGCATCTGGTACATTTTTCATAATTGTTTCTGATTATGGCCTGGGTGGCTCCAGCACTTCTCCATCTTCAAAATCACCTTCAAGGGCTTCGACATCTTTGACCATTGCTTTTAATCAAAAAGAGGCTAAACCTAAAATTACATGGCCAAAATCTTCATAGTACTGGCTTTAACATTTTTATTTAACATTTAATTAACCTTAAAGAGCCCTTAGAAGGTGAACTGTTGGTACTTAATGAATATTGATTAAAGTGACACATTACCTGATGTTAATATTGACAGAAATTGCTGTCCCGAGAAAGTGGTCAATACTGAAGTTTAATAGAGTTGTTTTCTAATCACAACCATGTTTGGGTTAGGTCTGTTTAGCAATAAATAAAGCTCACTCTCATGTGTAAGTATGTTATTTAGAAAAATGTATGTATTTTAAAAGTTCATTTGAATAAAAATCAATTTGTATAGGCTCTTTATTTCCACCATAGCATGATAAATTTAACACAAAAATAATCCAGAGCAGAAACACAGAGTTACATAAACATATAGAGATACAGGCCAATCTCTTAATATTACTGAGGAGACCGAGTACGACTTGCCCAATGTCAAGTCAAGCTCCCTGCAGAGATTGAATTATAATTCAAATCTTATTATTTCTGATTAAATGTGCTTTCCATAGCTTTTTAGAAATCATCTTTTCCTTTCACAGTAAAAGCACTGTTTTCTTAAATTTACACTAAATCTCAAGTTTTATTGCCCATCTATCCAATAAGGAAGCTATCACTTCATTGAAATCATGCATTGTGGAGGAATGAGGAAAATACTGATCTAGCAAATGGAGATCATGCAAAGAAGATGAAGTATTTCAGTGTTCTCGGGTAGGGCAGCCTTTGTTTCTGAATAGAACAAGTCACTCTTTGGGAGGAGGCAATAATGGATGTGATACTGGAGATATAATCAGAAGGAGGGGAAAATAGGCTGAAGGTCCTCCTCGTTCCAATCGTTCATTGACTCATGAGGCAGACACTACTCATTCTGTGCATCAGAAGAACAGGGAATACAAATTCTTTCTGGAAGAGTCCACATTACATTCAGGTTAGTATTTTTAAGCTGTATTATATTTTTTAAGAATTTGTATATTGGGGGAAGGAAGCATAGATAAAAGGAGTCTTTTCTTAAGAGTAAATGTAACTTAGGGGTTTTCATACCCCACTATTCTAGCCCAGAGTTCATTTGGGCATACCAAAGATACAGGAACAAGCTGCTGAGGGATACTGAACTGTAGAATTCAGAGTATACTTGTACACTAATTGGGCCATTCAGAATAAAAAGTTTTCACTTGAATTTTGCAGTAGAAAGATATTTGTTTGGTTTTATCATATGTATTAGGCAGGGCACACGTGCCCTTAAAGCTTGCCTCTAAAATTTTATTCTTTTCATTGTTATGATGTCACAAGAAAAAGTAGTAAGGAAAAAAATACATGGGGGAAAAAAATCCATAGGCTAGTTTTCTATAAAAGCCACAAATATGATCCATTGTTTCTTAATATATAGTTACCTCTCCAAGTAAATGTATCTGTTTTTTGCATGCTGCTGCCTATTGGTATATACATTTGCTACCAATTACAAACTCTTTTAGGAACAAAACTTTCAATATAAAAACATTAATCCAATATTTGGTGTAAAATTCATACATAACAACTTTTAAAATTCAGTATGATTAATAACTATGCTAATAGTGATTCTAAACACTAGATTTTATTTAAACTTAGAGCTTAAAAAGCAGCTCTAGTAAAATATTTTAAATTACTGGCATACGTTTTATCAAAATGATTATACTTTAAAATCATACTCCTAAAGCAAAGCACATATGAAAATTTCTTGGAATAATACTTAATCATTGCTAGTTTAACAAAATAGGACTCTCATATGTTTTATTCTACATATTATATCTATGTACAAGAGTTTATTTGTACAAATGTTTGTATATCTTTACATATGTACAAATAATTAACATACATTGCACACGTATCTGTATACACTACCACCTGTCTAGTTTTACATATAGCATCAATAGCTTCTTTATTTTGAGAAACTTAGCAATACTAAATTTTCCAAAATACTGTCTGTATAAAGTTACTCTTATGAAAACAAAAATCCACTACACCTTTTTACTAGTACAGTGAACAGTGCACTGTGTACAGCGGCTAAATCATTTAATGTCTTGGCAGGGGTTTTTCTTTGGGGGGGGAAGGAGTAAGTCTGTCAATTTAATTTTTCGTTTATAATTTTTTATGACTTAAGTAATATAACTGATTGCTTAAAAATTTTATTACTAGCACTGTAAAGTAAAAAGTAAAATTCTCTTTCTTAACAAGCCCCTTCAAGCTTAATCTCTTGTCAGTTTCTTATGTTTCCTTCAGAAATAAACATGCAAAGCATACGCATGCTTGCACCCAGTTTTTACGTAAATAAAATCATACTACATTCACTGTAATTCTTAAATTTTATACGTAATCAAAGTTGGATATCTTTGCACAGAAGTACATGTAATAACTTTTTATTTTATGTAATCTGCTCCTTATTGAAGAGTGTTTTGTGCTTTTGGTATGGCAAATGTTCTAAATATATCTTTGTACAAATACTACTGCACACTTAGGAGAGCTGTCTGTAAGGTAGTGTCGCCAGAGATGAAATTTCTGTATCAAAGGGAACTGCAATTTAAATTTTGTTACAGCCAAGTTAAGTTTCAAAATTGTACCTCTAATCTACCATTCCCATCAGCACCAGTTTTTTTATTGTTGATATTTACATTTTATACATAAATGTCATATGCTAAATGAGATTTTATTTTCTCTAAATAGTTATTTTATGTGAGTAACCTCTAGCTTTCATGTTTTAAAACATACTAACAATATAGGGACCACCAGTTAGCATAATGGCTATGTCACTTAACTCCCATGTAGTCGACAGCGGTTCGAGTCCTGGACCCGATGGCTTAAACTCATGCTGGGCACGTGTGTGTGCATGCCCAAGATCCCGAAAGGAGAATAGAGAAGGGATTGCAGCATGGCCGCCCCCGCCCACCCCGGGGGGTGATTTCTCACTTTCTATCTCTCTGTCTCTCTCTGTCTTCCTGGCGAGCTCATGCGCCCTATAGCAAAAATCTCTCAAAAAAAAAGAAAATAAAAATACTAACAATATAAACTGTAGGAAGTAATTCTAACCAATGTGGACTTTCCAAGTAATAGGCTTCTAAGGCTAGGAAAACTATAAAAAGGACACATGGCTTCCCCCAACGCTTAGGCAAACCACACCTAACTCTTCTCCACATTCTTATGCAATTACAACTTTCCTACAAAAATATAAATTCTGTGTTAACTTGCTCCTTACACTTGTCAATATATTCATTCTATAGGGAGTGAAGATAATACACAATTTTAAATGACTAGTATATTTATAAACAGGAAATTTAGCAGGCAAATGCCAAGGAAAGAGCATCTATTTGATGCTAATTTTAGCTCTAGCTTTAGAAATTAATAAGACATTATTTCTTTAGTAATGCTGTCAGTAGAAAGGGTTTATCAGTGTTTCAACCTTAGTATAAGATGCTGTGATAAAGACATGAAATCTTCAGTTGTCTCTCAATTATGTGCACCTGAAGAAAGGGAAAGCACTGTACTTAATTCAGACTTGTGTAACTTAATTTCTGTTGAGTCAAACTGCAAATATTCTGACAGATATTTACACAGTTTTGTTACTATTAAAATTGGATCTTTTAGTGAAGTTATAGTCAAAAAATTTTACAAAATGTAATAATTTAAAAGTGAAAGTACAATCTTTTAAATACTCTAGTTTACTGATTTTCAGCCTATAATAATTCTATTTTTTTTAATGATCTAAAATCTTTCTATAATAAAGATAACATTCTAACATGTTTTATTTGACTTTGTGTCTGCAGTAATTAGTGTGGTTCCTGGTAAATAGAAATCACTATTTTATTCACTGTTTCAGTGAATGTTGAATAAATATTTTACACACAAATAATAACCAAAGGCCTGTACCGAAAGCTTTATATCACAAGCTTTACTAGTTTTATTCTAAACGTAACATTGAAACACATTTGAAAATATTCTAAAATGATCATTGAAAAACTTCTAAAATTAAAATCTA
This sequence comes from Tupaia belangeri chinensis, assembly GCF_000334495.1. Classification (NCBI taxonomy): domain Eukaryota; kingdom Metazoa; phylum Chordata; class Mammalia; order Scandentia; family Tupaiidae; genus Tupaia; species Tupaia belangeri. Next base: position 615,682 of record NW_006159602.1, on the reverse strand, counting down.
TTATGTGAAGTTATTAAGAGAATAGTGAAATTTAAGAACCATACAATTCAAAATTTTAATCATGACCAAAATCTGAGAAACTACCTTCCACCCTACACTCCATCAGGAATTACTATAAATTTTCAGAACTGTAATTGAAATAACATATACTCTATGCTATAACAAAGCATAAACCCAACTAGTAGGAAACCTAATTACATTACAAATTGTTCAGCCGACGGTTCTAGTCATGTATGTTTATGTGATATGAAATTCTCTACATTAAAGGATATTTCAATACAAAACTTTGAAATACTGGCCATATTGGAAATACTGATCAATAAATATTGGTCATTTGTTTTCACTAATATCCTTATAACTCAATATCATCCATCGTATTCACAAGCCTGTGAATATAAAGAGACATCCTGGGAACCAGCAGTTAGCGTAATGGCTATGTCGCTGGACTCCCACGTAGTCCACCGCAGTTCGTGTCCCGGACCCGGTGGCTTAAAACTCACGCCGGGCACGTGTGCGTGCGTGCCCAAGATCCCGAGAGGAGAATGGAGGAGAAGGGATTGCGGCGTGACCATCCCCCCTGGGGGGTGATTTCTCGCTTTCTGTCTCTATGTCTCTCTCTGTCTGTCTGGCGAGCACACCTGCCCTATAGTGAAAATCCCTCCAAAAAAAAAAAAAAAAGAGACATCCTAAAGTTTCTACCCATCGCAATGCCCATTCACATGACCTGTTTCTATTACATTGGGAAAGTCATATTTTTCTATGCAAAACTGTGTCATGAATTTCCTGACAACCAAACATATGCATCTTATGATATAAAGCAAAGAGATGAATTTCAATAGGCCATGTAAGTCATCAGTCATCATCTTTTTTTGTTTGTTTTTTGGGGTTTTTTATTTTTTGGAGAGGTTTTTGCTATAGGGTGCATGCACTCGCTAGACAGACAGAGACAGAGAGAGACAGAAAGCGAGAAGTCACCCGCAAGGGGGGATGGCCACGCCGCAATCTCTTCTCCTCCATACTCCTCTCAGGATCTTGGGCACGCACGCACACACGCCCAGCGTGAGTTTTAAGCCACCGGGTCCGGGACATGAACCACAGTCGACTATGTGGGAGTCTAGAGACATAGCCATTATGCTAACTGCTGGTCCCAGTCATCTTAATTTATAATGTCTTTCTTCTTTTCTGAGTTTTCTTCTTACCCTATCTGTAAAACTTGGCATTCTTTTTCAATCTCAAGACCTCAACTATTTTTTTTTCTTCTAAATTGTAGAATACTCTCAAATCTGTCTTGACCTCTCTCCCAAAGTCTAGTCCTCTGTGTCTATTCACCCATCCCCCACGAGCCTCTCAAGTACACATCTGAAAGTGGATTCACCATCTTTCTTCTCCAAGCTCTCCTTCCTCCTGTGCTTATTTTTCAGAGTACCTCAGCCTTTGTGGTCACCACGTTCGAAGGTTGGCCTCCTCTTCATCCTTTCTTCTTGGTCTTATTCCCTCTCCTTCTCCCACTGTCATCCAGTCACTGACAAAATTCTAGCTTCCCTGTCCTGGAAACTCAGTTTTCTAATTCCCTGAGGTAATTTCACTTCCTCTTTAGCCCATCATACCCAGTCCTGCAGTTCTGTATTATTTTCAGAGTTCTCTGTCTGACAATCTCTGGACAATGAGGAAGAGTGAGACTTTTATTATAGTGTTTTGTTTTCTGTTTTTAGGTTTGTTTATTTTTTACTGCTTAGCAAAAGGAGCAAGCTGGGTAAGAACTGAAAATGGGCATTACTATTACCTCAAACATGTATGTCATGATAATGTTTTGCAAAACAGCTTCTGTGGCTCAAGCAGCAGCTCCAGATATAAGATAATGTTTCCTTTTATGTGGGGTCAGCAAGGTAGCAGAAAATGAATCCTAAAGACATAAAGATATGGTTAAACTCCACATCTCATCATTTACTTTTCTGAAGCTTGAATTCTTTTTATTTTGGAGGAGTCCAACCCAGTGGGGCCCCAGGACTTGTGTTGAGCCCTTGACCTTTTGAGCACTGCTTCTGCTCAGTTCAGTACGTTGGCAAGGCTGCTACTGTACGCTGCCGCACCCCCTCCCCCACCACCTAGGAACAAGCTTGGGTCAATTAGCATGTCGGCAAGGCCGCTTGCTATTCACTCTGGGAACTGTGGTCGCCTTGCTGGGAAGTGATCCCCCCTCTGACTCCCTGATATACTACTATAAAATAATTCCATAGTTTTCTCATACATCTTTGTAGTAAGATTTCCCCAAAATTTCCTGACCGCTCCCCTTTACCCTGACCACTTACTGTTAATTACAGCGCTTCATTGGGCACAGTAGAGGGTGTGTTGAAGTTCTTCTTGACCTTTGAAAGGCCTTTCAAAACACATTTAATATAAACTTAAAAACAACCTCTTAGGCCAAAACTGACCCAAGACACCCCCGCCTCACTGTAGCTAATGTTTTGACAAAATACATGACAGTGGTGTCACAGGCACAATAGAATGCCTAGGTGTACCACAAAGTTTTTCATTAACTTGTTAGTCACTTTACTGTCAGTTGAAAAAAGCTGTCCCTGCCCTCACCAAGTGAACAGTAACTTCACCCTTTCAGGATAGGTAACTATATTAAGATTCTTTTAATTAAATTTTAGATCTCTATAGAATTATATAAATATTCTTTTTTTGTGTGTGTGGAGAGGTTTTCGCTATAGGGCGTGTGCACTCGCCAGACAGACAGAGAGAGACAGAGAGACAGAAAGCGAGAAATCACTCCCCGGGGGGATGGTCACACCACAATCCCTTCTCCTCCATCCTCCTCAGGATCTTGGGCATGCACCCATATGTGCCCGGCGTGAGTTTTAAGCCACCGGGTCCAGGACGCCAACCGTGGTCGACTACGTGGGAGTCCAACGACATAGCCATTACGCTAACTGCTGGTTCCCATAGATATCGTTCTTTATTGAGATCCATAAGAACTAATATCTGTACTTGAGATTTTCTTTTTTAGCATCACAACCAGTAACCGCAAGATGGCTTCTGCCAAGTACTGGTAATTAACAATGCCTGCTGGAGCTGTTCTCCGAAACCACACTCCCAGAACACAAGTTCCCAAAAGCTTGCTTACATCAATCAAACAATTGTTGAATTGTATCGATGATTAATAGACCTGCCCTTAATCAAACCCTGAATAGAATCTTTGATCTCTATTGTTAAAACTTTATGAAGTGATAATTAGAACATATAGCCCCTCACCCGTTTACTTGCATGTATCACATTTTCAATAAAACGGCACTATGATTCCTAGCAGTTGTCACTCCTCAGAGAGAGATCTTGGAGGAGTGTCCGACTCAGGACGTGCATGAAAAGGCATGAGGCCTTTGTCTTCCTTTCCTTCCAGCATCGCCTCCGACGAGTCAACCCACTCCCGCCGAGGCTGGTCCCCGGCAATATTTGAAATAAAAGTAACAATAAACTAAAAAAAGCACCTAACCAGAAAATGCCTTTATAAGGCCCATAAGGCATCTGATTCTATGTATGCTCTAATGTATTTGTTAAATTAATTAATGAGTAAATATTCCCCTAGCTGGAACACCTCCTCTCCTACATCTTCAACTATGAGTTTTTCTTTAAAACTAAACGGAAACATCCTTAGTTCCCCCTGAATTATTTGTCTCACCTCTGTGATTCTATAGCTTCCAGGATGTATGTTTATCACCCATTTTATGATTCCTGATGTCCTTGCTAGTTCCAAGGTTATATTTTGGGAAATTCTTTGAGGGTCATGTTTTATTTGACTTTGTGTCTGCAGTAATTAGTGCAGTTCCTGGCAAATAGTAATCTCTATTTTGATAAATGTTGAATGAATACTTTATATACAAATGATAACCAAAGGCCTGTGCCATAAGCTTGACTAAGTTTATTCTAAGTACAATGTTGAAATACACTTGAAAAATAAACTTATATAGAGATCAATAGCAGTTATTTCAACAATAAAAATGTTAATTCTGGTTGAGTGACATATAATCCCCATGACAAGAACAGGCATAGATAGCCTCCCTACATAAAGGTAACAACTCATTCTTACTAATCACTTAAGCTGTGCCAGTCATTTGATTGTTTGCCGGTTGATTTAATCCAATCCTCCTAAGTCTCTGTGGGTTAAGTTCTATTATTATTTGACAAGATATGAATACTGGGCACCAGAGAAATTTGGTAGCTCCCAGATTAAGGGCATAGGAAGTGGTGGTGGCATCCAAGTTTTGACCCAGCTTTCCTAACTCTGTATCCTCTATGCTTAACCAACACTAAGAATTTCTACAAGTAGTCGATGCTTCGGAGATGATTAATGTGGTACTCTGACCCAGCATAAGTGAGCCTGGGCAGAAACTATTATGGATAGAACAGGAATACATTTTTCCTCATAATCTATCAAATTGTGAAAACATCATACTGTAAAAAGTTGTCTATAAACTATATCCTTGCAGATAAGCACATCACTGATACTACACGGGGTTTTCTCTATATGCTTTTAACAAACTACACTTTCCCTGTGGTTGGAATTATGTTTTTAAAAATAAACCTTAGCTTAATACAATTTTGTTTCCATTGACCCAAAAATCCAAGTGCTTAAGAACTAAGCCATCATTTCCAATACAGCCAGGAGAAAAAAAAAAAAAAATCCTCAAGCCACTGAGGGTCCCAAGTGTGCAAGAATTGCTAGGCTATCAATCACATGGGGAAACGCGAGTACCTTGACTTGATACCGACAAATTAATAGGCTTCAAAGCCTCTAAATCAGTTGAGACCAATCATTGCTAAAGCTCTCAGGTGTCTCCTTGAGGACTCCCAACAATTTGGAAGGTGTCCAAAATTGGGGGCCGGTGTGTCAAACATGGTGAAGAATGGGGGGACGTGGGTGCTGGGGCATACTGTTAACTTTCTATCTAGCGTTAACTGTTATTTTTGTGGCCACCCTGCAAAGATTCCTGGGTCTGAAACGAACCAGGAATTAATCGTCAACCACGGCTCCCCGCCCCCGTGGGACCGCGGGAACTTAGCCTTCCTCAAGAACAGGGATCTCAGTAACACGTTTCAACGATGGGGGATTTGGTTCCCTGTATTTAAAAACGCGGCCACTCATGGGAGGTAAAGGCGCACTACGGCGAGCCAGTGTCGGCAGTCCCAAATCCGCGGCCACACGGCCTGCGCGGGTCCACTCGGAAGCTCGCACGCCATCGGAGTACCGGCGGTGACCGCCAGAGTGCGGGTGGCCCTACGCGCGGTGGCGGGCCCTGCCCCCCCCAGCCGAGACCGACGGTCGCTCGCAAGATGGCGGCAGCTGCCAGGTTCCAGCGGCGAGCACTACCCCGAGGAAAAACGTCATGTCGCCAAGGCAACGACCCCCATGCGCAGGGGCGCGGCCGCGGGGAGGGCTCAGGCTGGCCCGCCCACCCCC
>NW_006159602.1:576833-610152 GCF_000334495.1 Tupaia belangeri chinensis | reverse complement strand
GAGGTTTAGCCCGGGCCTGGCAGGAACAAAAAGGGTCTCGTCCGCCCGGCCTTTCCCGCCGGCCAGGGACCAGGCCCACTCCAGGCCGCTGTACGGAGGCGCGTCGGGCGCTCGGCCCCGCCCTCAAGTTCGCTTACGCGCACGCGCACTGCCCGGCTCCGGAAGGCGCCCGCGAGAGTTGACGTTAGCCATGGAAACCGGGAGTGGACCCGGGAGAGAGCGCGGCGAGCTCTTTGTGGGACCGCTACACCTTTTCTGCCTTCGCCTACCCGCCGCAGCCAGCCACACGGCTGGAGCGCCTAACCCGGGTTTACCTGCAAAAATGCAGCGCCCAGGATGCCTTCGCGTCTTCTCTCTGCTCAGGTGACTCGAGGTATGTTCGAACCCCGACACCGCTCTGGAGACTTGGTCGCCTTAATTTCCCAGCTTGGGCTGAACGACAGTGTTCTTTGCGCTTTCATTGCCACAAGGAACAGGCTTTTTGCTCTGCGTTATAAGATCTTTGAGTGTGATCATTGCACTTTTGAAGGTGTACTGTATTGTAAAATGAACTCAGTCGTTAGAGGGAGTCATCCAAGTGTGATTTTAACTTTTCTTCCTAGGCTTCTGCTTCAGACTGCCGAGTTGTCATTCCATTTCTAAGAGACCCTTGCAAAATGGAAATGGGCCTTTGACTCTGATTGAGAGATTGTCTGTTATCCCAATAAAGTTTGCAAACTGTGTCCTTTAGATAGCACTGTACTCTTTCTTGCCTTATCATCAACTAAACCCCGTATGCCCCAAAACGATCTATTCACCTCGCCCTGAATATGAACACCTCCTTACCTGAAGATCCGCTTCCTCCCCACAACCCTTTGACAAGGAACACGACTTACTTAAATGAAGTCTGTCCCCTCAGAAGTTATATCATTCCCCTGAATCGATATCTGGTTTGTACCTGTCATTTTTCACTTTTCACTATTATTGGTGATCGTTTTCTTTGTGAATTTATTCCTGCAATTAGGGAAGAGACCATACTTCATATTATTATTTGATATTCGGTGCCACTCACACCAAATCCCCAAATATCTAGCATCCCATTTATATATTGCCATTTTGACAGTATAAGTGTTTGGGGCATTTGTTGGCTATTCCTAAATTTCCAGTGTGAAGAACTAATGCCTGGTGGGAAGCTTTTCTTTTTATTTTGTAAGAGTTTATTGAAATATAATTCACATTCTGTACAACTTACCCTTTTAAAGTGTACAGTTTATTGCTTTTTTTCTGTATATTCACCCAACTGTGCAACCATTACTGAAGTTTTAGAACATTTTCATCACCCCTGTGCCTTTTAGTGGTCACCCCCCACCTCATTATTCCTATCCCCACCAGACCTAGGCAAGGGCTAATCTATTATGTGCCCCGTAGGTTTACCTATTCTGCACGTTTCCTATCAATGTAATCATAGAATACGTGGCTTTTTGTGACTGGCTTCTTTCACTTAGCATAATTTTTTCAAGGTCCATCCATGTCATAGCATGTATGAGTAATTCATTCCTGTTTATAGTCTAATATTTCACTGGGAAGGTTCTGGATTCTCAGCCCAGAGACTTCCCTGAGCATGCCAGGTTTATGTGTTCCCATGATCTGGAGCTGGGGGTAGGTCATGGCATCAAGACCTTGTTAGGGGTGTCTTTCTCTCTCACTCATGGAATAAATAAATATAATAACAACAACTAAAAATACCTGTCTCTCTCTCTCTCTTCTGTGAGTACTTTCTCATTAAAAAAAAAAAAAAAAAAATCCAGGACCTGCAGATGGCATAATGATTATGGCACTGGAGACCCACATTGTGGACCGCAGTTAGATTCTCAGTCCCTGTGGCTTAAAACTCACACTGGGCACGTGCACGCCCAAGATCCCAGTAGGAGAATGGAAAAGGGATTGCAGTGCGGCCATCCTCCTTGTGAGGTGATTTCTTGGTTTCTGTCTTTGTCTCTCCAGTGATTGCATATGCCCTGTAACAAAAATCTCTCTAAAAAAAAAAAAAATCCAAATCTAATAGTACAGGAAAAAATGTAGGCTCAATGAATGAAATCACCTAATCAATTAAAATATGATAGATTTATTTTTTCAAGTAACCTTTCCCAAACAATTGCTAAAATTTGTTTCTAAGATTTGTGTTTTTTTTCCCTTTCCAAATTTAGAAATATATGTTTAGTGTAATCCCATCAAACTGCTGTTTGTTATTTCTTTCTTTGCTTTAGGGGATTTTTTAGCCTGGTGTCATATGTGATGGTTAAAGTTTTTGTAACTAAGAATTCTTCCCCAGTATATTGCCAAATTAGTCCCTTTCTTACCGTTTTGGGTAATGCGTAAGGAACATGACTCAGATTTCAAATAAAGCAACAGTTCTATGGCTATTTTGTTGGCCCACTTTCAGAGTGTATGCAGAAAGCATATGGCATAAATCAGTGTTGTGATACCATCTTTATTTCTTAAACTCTCTTCTTACCACCTTTCTTCCCTTCTTTTTAATCTGTTTAAGTGAAACCATTTTTCATTTGAACATCCTGGAGATAGCAGCACTATACATGCATCAGTCCTTCTGGGAAGTAACACTTTGTGAGTTTTAGTTATTCTGATTTTGTTTCCTGTGGTAGTAATCCAGGTTAGCATTTAAAAGATTTCTCTGGGGACCAGCAGAGGGCATAATGGTTATGTTGTTGGATTCCCACATAGTCTACCAGCGGTTCCAGTCCTGTGCCCAGCAGCTTAAACCCATGCCAGGTGCGTGTGTGTGCGTGCACACATGCCTAAGATCCTGAGAGGAAAATGGAGGATTGCGGTGTGGCCATCATCCCTTGGGCAGTGGGGGGGTGATTTCTTGCTTTCTGTCTCTCTCTGTCTCTCTGATGAGCTCATGTGCCCTATAGCAAAAATCTCTCAAAAAAAATTTCTGTGTTTAATTGTTAACTGTTGCTTTTTACAAAGAAAGTATTTTTAAATTTTTGAATATTTTCACAGATTTGTAATTAAAATGAAAAGTAAAACAGTACCAGTTTATCATAATTTCTATCATTATAATTCCTCGATGAATTGCTAGCATCTATCTTGTAATTATTTCATCCTTAAGATATTAGAAAAAAAGAGATTTAAATCAGTCCATGAGTCAAGAGTATTTACACAGTAAATATAGCAGTGTTTTGCTGCCGTCAAATTTCCCTTGTAATTTTTTCCTTGTACCTTTATTCAGAACATCCATCCTTGACTGGTATACCATTTCATTTCCCCTTGGCTTCCCTAAATCTAAGCACCTCATCAGAGTCCTGGCCTATATTTTTCAAAATAATTTTCATAAAATGCTGTTTATATGATCAATAGATCATATATCCATATCATGGGAAAATGCGTTCCATGGTCAAATATGTTTAGAAAACTCAAATGATATGACTTAGACAGGTTTATGGTAGTGTTTTTTAAAGATATGTAAAGATATTGGAACCAGCAGTTAGCATAATGGCTATGTCGTTGTACTCTCATGTAGTGGACCGCGGTTTGCATCCCAGACTTGGTGGCTTAAAACTCACGCTGGGCGCGTGTGCGTGCGTGCCCAAGATCCCGAGAGGAGAATAGAGGAGAAGGGATTGCGGTGTGGCCATCCCCACTGGGGGGTGATTTCTTGCTTTCTGTCTCTCTGTCTCTCTCTGTCTGTCTGGGGAGCGCACACGCCCTATGGCAAAAACCTCTCCAAAAAAAAAAAAATAGATATGTAAAGATATTTCAAAGTCTTTAGTTTGCAGAGTTCCAACATGACAGTATGTAGTTCCTCAAACTCCTTTGAGTATAGACTCCTTTTCAAGAGACATTTTATGGGACAAATGATTTTATAGGATTTAGCCTTTCTTTTAATATCCCACCAAAGTAGCTCAGATAATCCCTGTGTCCCTTCCTATGTTTCTGAGGTTTCTTATTGGAAGTTACATTCTTTCTATATTCCTTGGTGTGCTTTCACTTAATTCTTACTTGTTCTTGCCTTATTTTGCCTCTCGTGCCTACTGGTCTACCTCTACCTTTATCTCTCAGTATGAATTAGCAGCTTTTTTTCCTGATGGTGGAAGAGATTGAGTGTGGTACAGGACAGGAAGCAAATTAAAATCAGACTCTGATATCTTGAAATTCTTTATTTCTTCCTCCACAGGAGAAATCCTGCATATTTCTCCTGAGGTTTATCCTGCTCCTATGTTGCTTTAGCATGTACCATTCTAGGAAAAATCCTCCCTAAGTCATTAATACTATTAATACATACCATTATTCATTCAAAATAAAAATAGATGAAGATGCTTTCCAAACATTTTTAAACTAAGAATAACCAGTTTATGAATTTACAGTTTTGAGTGGGTCAGGGTATATTACAAGAAGTTTTCAAAAATGGTAAATACTCTGACCTTCTCTTTTAGATAGCAGTAGGCCCAGCTATGGTGGTACGTGCTACTAAGGTGCTATGCTCTGCAGCCTGGGACCACTAGGAAGCCTGGATTTGAGTCCTGGTCCAACCTAAAAAAGGCCTGATGCAGTGGCATAGGCCTCTAACCATAGCTACTTGGAAGGCAGGAATGAAATCATGACACAGAGAGACCCTGACTTAAAAAAGGGCAGCGCTATATCATGTTTTCCAACTTATTCATCTTATTTAATCCATGTTGTTAATATATTACATTTCTCTTCATGCTGAGATATTTTACTAAATATGGGAAATCAGAAGAATCTCAAGTTTTGGCCCTTACCTACAAATAACTTATTAGTACAGAAAATAAATATATATAAAAAGACAACACATTAATAACTGACTAATATGGGCCCAGCAGATGGCACAGTAGTTACATCACTGGACTCTCATGTAGATGACCACAGTTCGAGTCCTGGATCCAGTGGCTTAAAACTCACACCAGGTGTGTGTACATGCCTGAAATTTCAAGAGGAGAATGGAGGAAAAGGTATTGCGGTGTGACCTTTTCCCCCACCCCAGGGAAGTGATTTCTTACTTCCTGTCTCTCTGTCTCTCCGGCAAGTGCACATGCTATAGCAATAACAACAATTAAAAAAAAAAAAAGAGCTGACCTATGCAATACAAGAAATTACTACAAGAAATGCCCTATGTTAACACATGTTACAAGTTTAGTAGTATAGAATAAGCCCTGTTTTTGGTACATAGAAGAGAGACACAACTAGGACAAAGTGCTCTGCAAAATTTTCAGAAATAATTGCATCAAGTCTTAAAAGTTGACTCCGTTCTCTACATAGGGAATGGAGAAGAGGACGTCCTAGTCAAAGGAGAGGGTGTAAGCAGAGGTGCCCAAGAGGAAAAACACAGGATGTGTTTGCAGGGCATGGGATTCTGAAGAGCATTTGGTAATTTGAAGAGAAGTCAAATGTTATATGTGTGTATATATATGTATATACACATATATATACATATACACACACACACACACACACACACACATACACTCACACAGGTTAATGAGTATCTCTCTGACAATGTTTATTACACATTTACAAACTGTACACAGCCATCTATACAACTGGCATGTGTACTCTTTATTTTTAATACAAATAAAATCAACAGCATGTTTATTTTACTTTTTAAATATATCGTGGGAATTTTTCTGTGTTTCTGTAACAAAAAGAGAACTTAGGAATATTCCACCTTTTGGAATATGACCTCAATGTAGCCTATCAATTGGATAAAAACATTTATACTTTACCAAAGACACTGAAGTACTAAAAGGGAAAAATGAATATGAATAGTAACATGCAGGTAGATAATCTGGTTTATAAGGTATCTTTAACTTCTAACTTCCTTTCCCAGCAAGCCACCCTATCTTGTCCTGAATTGCCTTAATGAAGTCAGAGGGCAAGTTCTGACCTAATTTCCTGGGATAATTCTAGGGATGTCCAGACTCTTCAAAACCCAGGCCATCCATCCAAGTTCACTTTCCTGTCTGATGGCATCTTCAAATACAATTGTTCTTCCTATTACATGTTCAGTTGCCTGCCAATGACCAAATGGATATTTAAGCAGTAATTGACTTTTTAAATTATTAGAATATCCTAAATTTACTATGATTTTGTTTTCTACTTCCGTTTCTATTTTTATTCAAGGGAATTATAGAGAATGTACTTATTTTATAGAATAGGGTTTGGCAAACTATGGTGCACAGGCTAAAGCTGGCCCACAGCCTACTAGGAAAATACTTAGATTTTGTATTAGAACACAGCCACTCAGATCCATGTATGAATTGCATTGTCTGTGGCTGCCTTTGTGCTGCAGCAGCAGAGTTGAATCCTTTTAACACAGACTATATGTGTTCACAAAGTCTAAAAATATTTATTCTCTGGCTTTTTATAACATAAAGTCTGCTGACTCTTATAATAGAAGAAAAAGTTAAAACAACAAAAACCTATTGGGAAATGACCAAATAAACTACTGGCAGATATGAGTTGAGAGGACTGGCCCTTTGAACCTTTCTTTGACCTCAAAAAACTAAAAATAAATGCACGTTAAGATCTAATTCCAAATATTCTAGATAAACTAATAAAGAATGTGATCTTTAAAAAATGAAAAGTAACTTAGCATACTTACTTTGTTGTTCTTAAAAAAGAGAAAAAAACACAACAACTTAGTGTCAAGTATTTTGGGCAATGGGAAGGAGACTGAGAAATGATTTTATAGAGTAACTAGGATAGCTGAAGACTTTCTGCCCAGACTTCACGCTCCTATCCCCCAGATCTAGCCAGGACTAGACTAGCCAATCACCAGTCATATATATTTGAGTTCTGTGCAGCCCCTTTCAGGGACTAGGACAACTGACTTCACCCTCCTGCTCCCCAGATCTAGCCAGATAACCAGAAACCACTGCAAAGGCACAAGAAATATGAGAACCTAAGAAAACATGTCTCTCCTAAAGGAAAAGAACAACTCGTCATCCTCTACAGACAATACAGGGGAACTCATGAAAATGTCAGATAAGGAGTTTAGAATATTCATAGTGACAAATCTAACAGAGATGCAAGAGAAGAGAGATATTGAACTCCAGAAGATGCACGAGAAAATAGCAAGTTCCAGGAAATGAGGAAGTTCTTGTACAATCTGAAAGAGGAAATACACACCATAACAAAGAATCAAACAGAATTGTTAGAGATGAAGGCTGCAATATAGGAAATCAAAACCTTCCTTGGGACCAGCAGTTAGCGTAATAGCTATGTCGCTGGACTCCCATGTAGTCGACCACGGTTCAAGTCCTGGACCCGGCAGCTTAAACTCACGCCAGGCATGTGTGCGTGCATACCCAAGATCCCGAGAGGAGAATGGAAGAGAAAGGATTTCGGCGTGGCCATCCCCCCTGGGGGGTTATTTCTCACTTTCTGTCTCTCTGTCTCTCTCTGTCTGGCGAGCACACGCGCCCTATAGCAAAAACCTCTCAAAAAAAAAAAAAAAACCTTCCTTGAAAGTATTGAAAACAGAGTAGATTATGCAGAAGATCCAATCGCAGATGTAGAAGATAGAACCTCTGACCTAGAAAAATTCACCAAAAAGACTAAGAAAATAACCCCCTAAAAATGAGAACAATGTACGAGTAATTTTAGATACCATTAAATTCCCAAACATCTGAATAATCGGTATCTCAGAAGGTGAAGAAATTAATATGGGTATTGATGACTTATTCCATGAAATACTGGAAGAAAACTTTCCAAACCCAGAGAGGTATTCAAATATCCAGACCCAAGAAATACAAAGGACCACACTTAGAATAAACCCAAGAAGATCTTCTTCAAGGCACATCATAGGCAGATTGACCAAAACCACAGACGGAGACAAGATTCTAAAATTGACAAGAAAGAAATGTCAAATTACTTTCAAAGGATATTTCATCAGATTAACATCGGACCTCTAATCAGAAACAATGCAAGCAATGAAAGAACGGAAAAATATACTCAAAGTGTTAAGTGAAAGACCATTTCAACCAAGAATACTATACCTGGCAAGATTATCCTTCATATGGGAAGAAAAGACAAAAAACATTCTCTGATAAACAAAACCTGAAAATTTACCAACACCAGACCAGCTCTCCAAGAAGTTCTGAAGGGAGTGCTATACCAGGAAAACTAAAGTCAGACACACAGAAATAAGAGTACAAAAAAACAACTAAAAAAATGGCCAGCTTAATGGTAGGGACAAGCCTGGAGTTGAATATTAACTTCCAGAATTTAAATGGAAAAATCAGACCACAGTAACACTGCAGATTCAGTAGAAGAGAGATTAATTACATGAGACTGAACTGGTGAAATAGAATTTTATGACTTTAGACTAAAACATTACTGATTTTCTTCTATACATTGTTTTCCAGATTTAAGGATTTTTGTCTTCTCATGAATTGTTGATAGGTTTATCTACCTGCTATTCGGAACTGAATCCTAACTTTTTTCCTGGCTTTAAGTCTTAAGCAAATTTCTCTTAGCATTTTTTGATTTTGATCTATTAAAACTAAAACCTTTTTTTTGAAATTAAAAAAATGCATTTAAAAATGCCTATTTAATGACTGCAGTAAGCTACATAACCCCAGCTAGGTGCTACTTTACAGTATGTTCATTCTACTCACTGTTTGTTCCTAAAGTCAGACATGCTTTCATAGATAGGTATATATCAACTGTACTTGCTATTGAAGGTATTTAGGTCAATTAAAATCTATAGTGAATCCGTAAAATGTGAAAAAAAAAAATAATAAAAGGCATGGAAAGCAACAGTAGATACCAGAAACTGGGAGGAAGGTGGGAAATGGCAGAGGGTGAGAAATAGAAAATCAAGGGGTCGGGGAAGCAAAATATATAAGAAACAATAAATGTAAAATATTTGTTGACGGTAACATGTATGGTAATATTTTTGATTGAGCCAGTATGCAATGTATTCTGGATGGAAAAATCTCATTTTGTATAGTGTATTGATATACAGTGAATAAATGTAAATAAATAAATTTAAAATTATAAAAAAATTTAAAAAGAAATGATATCATAAACCCTGCCCTTGTAGGAACAAAGGAGATAAAGTAGAAATGTGTAGGGTTTTTCCTCCAGGTTTTAAAAATTATATTTTCAAATAGTGACTTTTCTTCTTTCTCATAGAGATCGCTGTGTTACAGAAAAGGATGTGATTTTCAGAATAATCCTGAGTGAGAAGGATGAGTCCAGATGTGCCTTTGCTGAATGATTACAAACAGGACTTCTTTCTGAAGCGCTTTCCACAGACCATTCTTGGAGGCCCTCGACTCAAATTAGGCTATTGTGCCCCTCCTTACATTTATATTAATCAGATTATTCTTTTTCTGATGCCATGGATTTGGGGTGGCATAGGAACACTTCTGTACCAGTTGGGCATACTGAAAGACTATTATACAGCAGCACTTTCAGGTGGATTAATGCTTTTCACTGCTTTTGTCATCCAGTGCACCAGCTTGTATGCCAGAAACAAATCGGTGCCAGTAGAAAGAATACTAACCACAGACATCTTAGCAGAGGAAGATGAGCATGAATTTACAAGTTGTGCCGGTGCTGAGACTGTCAGATTTCTCATTCCTGCCAAGAAGTACACAGCCAATACAGTTTTTCATTCTGTTCTTGCTGGGTTAGTGTGTGGCCTTGGAACATGGTATCTGCTCCCAAATAGAATGACCTTGCTCTGTGGTAGAGCAGGAGGCACTGCTCTATTTATCTTTGGATGGGTGACATTATGTATAGGAGAATATTCATTAATCGTAAACACGGCTACAGAGACGGCAACTTTTCAAACCCAGGATACTTACGAAATCACGCCTCTCATGAGACCACTTTACATTTTTTTCTTTATTTCTGTGGATCTTGCACACAGGTAAAAACCTAGCAAATATCATAACTTACTTTGTTTTTAAGTATACATGGGAAGAAAGCTTTCCTTCGTAATTAAAAAAAAAGTGCACCTATGGATTAGAAATCATGAAGACCAAACTATTGAGTGATAGGTCGTTCTGATTTATCTTTTAGGACTAATATCTGTAAAACATTAATACTAAAGCAATAGTTAAATCTCATTGAAATAGTTAAAAAAAAACTTAAGATAAATAAGCAGTTTTTATTGTCAGAGCTCATGTGTGCTTGCTAGAGAGAAAGCAAGCACTCCCCCCTTGAAAGGAGTGTTATCACATCACAATCTTTTTTCCTCTTTTCTGCATCCTGTTAGGATTTGGGTCATATACACACATGCATGTGTTTGGCATGCTTTTCAGGCCACCCTTTTTAAGGGCAGGATTCAAACTGCAGTCAACCATGTGGAATCTGTACTGTGGTACTGGCCCAACAAGCAATATTCAATCCTGTGTCTCACTGTAAATAAAGAATTTTTAATTTATAAGATATACCTGCTAAAACCTGTGAAAAATATAAGATAGCTTGGCTAAAACCTACTGGGGAAAATGAAAAATATTATTTATTTATTTTATTTAAAGAATTATTTTATTCAACTTTATTTATTTATTTAAATTTGACCAGAGAGGGACAGATTGAGAGAGAGAGAGACAGAGGGAAAGTGAGACAACAAGCTACCAGGTCTTGAACTCAAACCACAGTCAACTATGTGGGAGTCCAGTGCCCTTAACCACCATGCCACCTTCTAGCCCCAAAATGAAGAATTTTAAATTTGTACACATAAATATTGTATACAGAATGACTGGGTTTAAAATGAATAGAAAACATATTTCTAATTTTGATATAGTCACAGTATATAAATAAAATATTGATTTTTAAGTCAATTTGTTACAGAAAAAAATGGAAAATGTTTTTTTAATATGCAACTGTTTACAAAACTGTTTGATAACCCCTCTTGCTTGTGTTTTTTAAATCTGACTTTTCTTTTTCTGTTGATATAGACTGCAGGTTATTGTCTAAGTAGAAACATTTGTGTCTTTCTCTTTTCAAAGTTACTGTCCAGGTAGAAATGTTTGTGTCTGCCAAAAATTCATATTTTGAAGTCCTAAACCCTACTGTGCAGTCAGGATGTTTGAAGCTAATTATGTCATGAAGATGGAGCCCTTGTGCAGTAAGATCAGTGCCCTTATAAGAAAAGATAGCAGAGAGTTTGATCTCTTTTCCACCTTATAAAGATACAAGGAGACCATCTGTAAGCCAGAAAGTGTGTCCTCACCTGAACCTGAGCATACTAGCAACTTGATCTTGGCAACTTGTTCTTGGACTTCCAGTCTCCAGAACTGTGATGAAACAAATTTATGTTATTTAAAAACTCAATCTCATTTTGTTATGGCAGCCCAAGCTGACTAAGATGTCAGTACTGGAAATGGATTACTGCTGTGACAAATAGACATACATGCTAGAAATACGTACATTGAGGGCAATTCTGATGAAGTCTGAGATGGAAATGAAGAACATGTTATTGGAAACTAGAGGAAAGGCAGTTTATTACAAAGTGGCAAAGAACTTGGCTGAGCTGTGTTCTAATGTTTTATAGAAGATAGAATTTGTGAGAAATGGTAGTATAGGTAAGAAGGTTTCTGAGCAGAGAATTGAAGGAGTAGTTTGGGTCCTCCTGATTACTTACAGTTAAGCTAAAAAGGAGAAAGATGACTTGGAAAAAAAATTAAAATTGCTAAGCAAAAAAAAGCAACCAGAACTAGAATATTTGGGAAGTTTTCAGCCTATCCTTATTATAGACCTTGAGAAAGCATATTTTGAAGAAAACACTAAGTATAGCTAAACTATCACTCAATAAAGAGCTTATGGAATCATATAAGCAGAAACACTGCCAATTTTCATTGAAGGGGGGATGGAGAAGTAAAGGAAGGCTGTTGGACATTTTGGGTTTGACAGGAAGAGGTGATAGAACTGTTCAGCTATGAATGTGGTCTATTCTTTAAGAAAAGGAGAAAATAATGCAAAAGGCAACTCAGAGATCCTCAGGGTTACCACCTCAGTATCACTAGGCCCGATGGCCTCTGCCCAAAGCCTTGGGGACAGGACTGCCTCCTAGAGCTATGAGGGTGATGCTGCCACCCCAGGGGCCTAGAAGGCAGTGTGTGGAACCAAAGATAATTACTCAAGCCTTAAGATCTAGTGGAATTTGCCTTGCTAGATTTGGGATTTCTTGAAACCCATCACCCCTTTAATTTTTCCTGTTTCTCTCTTTTGTAGGGGGACTATCTCTCCTATGCCTGTCCCACCTTTGTGTTTTAGGATTGTGTAATTTGTTTGATTCCAGTGGTTCACAGTTAGAGAGGAAATTTGCCCTTACCACTAATCTCATTCATATTTGATTTATATGGAATTTAAATGAACTTTGAATGAACTTTACAGTTATTAATGCTGGAATGAGTGAAGATTTAAGAGGCTGTTAGAATAGAATGTATATATTTTGCATGTGAAAAGAACATTTTGGGGAGGAGGTTCAAGGTTAGGATATAACAGACTGAATTGGGCTTCCCATAATTCTGATGTTAAAGCCCTAACTCCAGTATTTGGAGCTCGGTTCTTTGAGAGGTAATTAGGTCATTAAGGTTGGGCTGTGGTCTGATGTTATTAGTGCACATAGGAAAAGAGACACCAGAGAGCTTGATTTCTCTGTTCCCACTATATAAGGACAAAGCAAGAAGGTGGCCAGAAATAAATCTATAAACCAGAAAGAAAGCCCTAACCAGATCCTGGCCATACAGGCAGCCTGCTCTTAGACTTCTAGCTCTGGAACTATGAGAAGATGAGTCTATTATTTAAGCCACCCAGTCTATGGTACTTTATTGTGGCAGCCCAAGCTAACTAAGACAGACATTTAAAAATATTTAGCCAATTTGTGTATATAGAAGCTGACCTCTTCCTGAGTGTCTATTTGCTATTCCTCAACTCTTTTGGGTTTTTTTTTTTTTTTTTTTTTTTAGAGAGAGAGATTTTTGCTATAGGGCATGTATGCTGACCGGAGAAACAGAGAAAGGTGAGAAATCATCCCCTAGGGGAGATGGCCTCACTGCAATCTCTTCTCCATTCTCCTCTTGGGATTCTGGACATGAATGCACACACACCCGATGTGCGTTTGAAGTCATCGGGTCTGGGACTCAGAACGTGGTCAGCCATATGGGAGTCTAGCAACTTAACCACCACACCACCTGCTGGCCATAGCTATTCCTCAATTCTATTTCTCTCTTTTTTAAAAATTTTTATTTAATTTTATTGTCGTTATTTTTTATATTTTATCTTTTTGAAGTTGAGCAGAGAGAGACAGAGAGAAGGATAGAGAGAAAGCAAGCTGCTAGGTCCAGGACTCAAACCGTGGTCAGCTATGTGGGAGTCCAGATGCTTTAACCACCACGCCACCTGCCAGCCCCTGTTCCTCAATTTTTTTTTTTCTTTTTTTAGAGAAGTTTTTGCTATTGGCGCATGCACTTGCCAGACAGACAGAGAGAGACCGCAATCCCTTCTCCTCTGTTCTCCTCTCAGGATCCTGGGCACGCATGCACACGCGCCCAGTGTAAGTTTTAAGCCACTGGGTCCAGGACTCAAACTGTGGTTGACTACATGGAAGTCCAGCAACATAGCCATTACACTAACTGCTGGTCCCTTGGCATGTGAATCTTGTGAGTGTGCAGAATTAGAAATATTCTTATAGTTGTTAGGTTCAAAACAGTTTTGTTTTTCTTGGGGACTGAGATTTTTTTTATCCTAGAAAATTCCTGTTATGTTATCAGAAATATTAGCATTTAAACATTTTCCCATGTAGATGAATTAACCACAGTTATCATCTGGGGATGAGTCATACATGCCAAAGAAAATCACAATGGTTACTTCAATTATGTGTGCTTATATTATTTATGATATTCTTGCATATATACATACTTTACTGTGCCATTGCTATTGCTTAAGGACAGAATGAGATTTAGGGGTAGAATCTAATTTTGGTAAAACGTTCCCTTCAGTGTACATTATTTTTATACAAATTATCCCATCTTTGGGTGTGTTTGCAAGAAGAGTGTTGTCTTGAGAAAAATAACTGTATTGATCTGCATATTTTCTTTGACCCTACTGTGGCTTATTGTATGTGGTTTGATTTTCTTTTTTCTTACTTTATTGTTTCTTCTCAGAATGAAATGAATTTTATTTTAAAACAACACTACAGAAAGTATTATCCTCTAATTGAGGATTACATTGTTAACCTTTTGGTCATTAATTGTCTGTTTATAAAACTTTAAAGGGCAGGGGCCAACAGATGGCACAGTGATTAAGGCACTGGACTCTCACATGGCTGACCACTGTTTGAGTCCTGGATCTGGCAGCTTGCCTCCTCACTCTCTCTCACTCTATCTCTCTGGTGAGCTTACGTGTTGTATAGCAAATTAAAGATAATAATAAATTAAATTTTAAAGAAATTTGAGGGACATACATCATGTGGCAGAGCACATCAACTGGCATAGTCCTAGCGCCATGTGAGTAAAACACATTAATATATTAATATATGCATAGTTGCTGTATACATTTGCTTCTGGGCTGTCTTCTTGACCTTGATTCCTAGCAGCTCAGGTATTCAAGGATAATTATATTTTGAGATTTAGTTTTCTCTTTCAGAAGTTATCTGTGGGACACCATAAATAAGTACTCTCTGTTGGTCTTCAAACACAGCATTTGGTTAGCCTCATTCCAAAAAGTTCACAATATATGAGGGGTCTTCAAAAAGTTCTTGCAAAAGAAAAAACTATACATGAATTTCAAAAAAATTTGTGCACCAAAATAAACTTGTACTTTATACAGCTTTGGAAGTTTATTTCTTTCTTCCTTCCTTGAATGTGCATGTTAAACAGAACACTTCTAATAGTGTCTCTTTTTTTGTTTTGTTTTGTTTGTTTTTTGGAGAGCTTTTTTTTGCTATAGGGTACATGCACTCGCCAGAGAGACAGAAAGCGAGAAATCACCCCCCGGGGGGATGGCCACACTGCAATCCCTTCTCCTCCATTCGCCTCTCGGGATCTTTGGCATGCATACACACACATCCAGCGTGAGTTTAAGCCACTGGGTCCAGGACTCGAACGGCAGTCGACTACATAGGAGTCCAGCGACATAGTCATTACACTAGCTGTTGGTCCCAGTAGTGTCTCAACACTGCAGTCCATCCCAAGCCTTCAGCCAGCCCTGGATTCATAGGCAGGTGTTTGCCTGGAGTATTTAGAGAGGTCTCTGGACTTGAATGAGGAACCTTTCTTACCCACACAGAGCGTTGCATTTGACTGCCACACCACTGTCTGGCCTCTGAACTTGTACTTTAATTCCATTTTTTCATTAACTTTAAAAAATTCCCTTATGTTGATAATGTTTATATCTATGATTTTATTAAGTTATTTGAAACAATTTAATGACATTATATTTAATTGGTAAGTGCCATACCAAGTACTACTTTCTTCACTGAAGGTAGAGGCAGTATGTACTTTGTGATAAGATTGTATTGTTGAAGTTTGTGTTCTCAAATCCATACCATTGCTTATACAGTATGATAAATATTAGTTAAATTCCAAGAGTAACCCACAGAAACGTGGTCATAGCCTACGTGTCTGACTTCTGATATTAATATTCTGACTTCAAATTCTGTGACCTGGGAGCAGGACAGCACAGCCAAGAGGAGGAAGAGAAGAACTTTCTTTGCTGTTTACTGATGTGTGAATGTCACAGGCTTTGGCTTTCCCAAAGTTACCTGGTGCCAATTGTAAACATTTAGTTAGGGAGAAATATGTTTGCTTGGCTTCTGTTGTTCAGTTTCACAAATTACTGCATTAAATATTTTTACTTTTCAGTGGTGGCTTTTACTTCTCCTTTTGCATATTTGAGTCCACATGTTCTCGAAATGCTAAGCTTGTACACAATTGAGAAGCTGTAGTTACTGGGCTAGAGGAAGGACAATGGTCACAATTTATATGTGTTGATCATTTATAAGTTTAGACAGGACTTTTCTGGAAATGTTCTTTTTTTTTTTAGGGTGTACTCTGTAATTGTTTGTTTTTGTTTTTTTTTTCCTGGAAAGATCCTCTTCTGGATATTATTTTATGTGATTTTAATGTTTTCTTTTCCTTATAGGTTTACAGTAAATATACCAGCTCTAGAACAAGTGAATCAGATTTTACATATCTTGTTTATATTTTTACCCTTTCTGTGGGCTCTTGGTACCCTGCCCCCACCTGATGCACTGTCCTTATGGGCAATGGAGCAGGTTTTAGAGTTTGGACTTGGAGGCTCGTCTATGTCAACCCACCTACGGTAATTTTTTTTTAAGAAATTTGGTGTCATATGTAATTTATTCTTAAAGGATATTTTTCTTTTCAAATAAATCTTTTTTTTTCTTTTTTCCTCTGTAGGTTATTAATAATGTTTATCGTTTCTGCTGCAACAGCTGTAACATCGTATTTCATTCCCAGCACCATTGGCGTGGTTCTTTTCATGACTGGACTTGGGTTCTTATTGAGTCTTAATCTAAGTGACATGGGTTTTGCCTTCAAACACAGTGTGACCAGTCATAGAACTGGAACCAAATCTAAGTCTTTAAGTTTACGGAGTGATTCCAAAAAACAGTTTACATGGAAAGAATGCCTTTTCTACATCACTATGTTAGTCTTGGCTCTCTTAGAAACGGGTTTGCTGCATCACTTTGCTGATTTCTCACAGATTTCTAAAAGTAGTTCCCAGGCTATCATTGGCTATATTTTGATGATATTACTTATAATACTGTGGATACTTAGAGAAATTCAAAGCGTCTATATCTTTGGAATTTTCCGAAACCCTTTCTATCCAAAGGATGTGCAGACTGTGACTGTATTCTTAGAGAAGCAAACAAACCTCGTGAAGATGGGTGTTGTCAGACGGATTTTACTAACTCTAGGTAGGAAGATAAAATCTACTGACCTGTGTTGCAAATTTAGCTAAGAACTGTCCAAAAATATTATAGAATTCCCACATTTGTGATATTATACTGGATACGAGTATGTGTTCTTTTATATTTTGTGGAGTTTTTATTGTTTTTTTAGTTACTTGTTTAAATGTACTCATGAAAAAAGACCTCATATTTGCCAAAATAAAATATAGTTGAAGGGGTTGGCTCCTTTAGTTAAATTTATCTCTTTGTTTTGTTTTAGTGTCACCTTTTGCTATGTTAGCATTTCTTTCATTGGATAGTTCCTTACAAGGGCTCCACTCTGTGTCTGTCTCCATTGGATTCACAAGAGCATTTAGAATGGTAATCCTAATATGTATTTAATAATATTTTCCTATTGCTAGGTTCAGTTGTGATTACGTTCAATTCTTAAAGTTTCTTAGATTATCAAATTCTACCTAATAAAAGTAGATCATTTGCATACTACAGGTATGGCAGAATACAGAAAATGCTTTATTGGAGATAGTCATTGTATCAGCAGTGCAATTAGTGATCTCCAGTGCAGACATATGGTGGAACAGAAACTTGGATACAGGAATCAGACTCTTACTGGTAAATATGTTTTTTCAACAGCTTTATTGAGATATATTTCATATATCATGAAATTTATTCATTTAAAGTTATACTGCCAAGTGGTATATATTCAGAGTTGCAGCCATCTCCACAATCTAATTTGAAGACATTTTCAACATTCCAGAAATAAACCTAGTATACATTAATAGTTATTTCCCATTCCTGCACTGTGTCTAACCCCCCCCAACCCCCTACCCACGCCAGCCCCAGCAACCACTAATCTCCTTTCTTTTTCTGTGGATTTCCTTACTCTGGACATTTTACATGAATGAAATTATGCAATATATAGTCTTGGGCATCTGGGTTTTTTTGTTTATATATTTTCTAGGTTTATCAGTAGTATGGCATGTATCAGTATGTAACTCTTTTTTATTACCAAATAATGTTCAGTTGTATAGACATATTGTACTACATTTAGTTGATTCATTCATCAGATGATGAATATTTAAGTTGTTTCCACTTTTTAAAAATATATATAGTTCTTTAATGGGAGAGAGACAGGCATCCCCAACAGGGTCTTCATGATGTGATCCATCCCTAGTCATAGCTGGCCTGGATCATATGTGTGTGCCTAGCATGCTTTGGGAAGTTCTGAAACATGAACCCAAGACCATCCCATATAGGTCCAGTTGAAGAGGTTGTGTGCCACCACTTGCCACACTTTTGACCATTAAAAAGAATATTGCTTTGGGACCAGCAGGTGGTATGGTGTTAAGGCACTGGACTCTCACGTGGTCAACTGTGGTTCAAGTCCCGGACCTGGCAACTTGCTTTCTCACTTTCCCTCTCTCTCTCTGTTTCTCTTTGGTGAGCTCACACAATCTATGGCACATTAAAAAAATAAATAAATAAAATTTAATAATTTTTAAAAAATATCACTATGACCATTTTTGTGCATGTTTTTATATGGACGTATTTTTAACTTCTCTTGGGTATATTTCTAAGATTACAATTTCTGGTCACATAATAACTTCATATTTAACAATCTGAAGAGTAGCTGCACCATTTAATATTCCCATTAATAGTGTTTAAGAATTCTAATTTTTCCGTATTCTTGCTAGCACTTATTATCTGACTTTTTCATTGTAACTATACTAGTGAGTGTAAATTGCTATCTAATGATTTTGATTTGCTTTTTTCTTATTGTTAATGATGCATAATTTCATATGATCATGAAAATGATCTATTAAAATGAAAATGTCTATTCAAATCCTTGTCCATTTTTATTTGGGTTAATTTGTCTTTTTATTGTTGAGTTATAAGAATTCTTGATGTTTTCTGCATACCAGTCCCTTCACAGATATATGGTATACAATAGTTTTCTCCTATTTCGTAGAGTATCTTTCACTTTCTTTGTAGTAGCCTTTGAAGTACAAATTTTTATAATTGTAATGAATTGTTTTTTGTTTTTTGTTTTTGTTTTTGTTTCTAAGATATCTTAAAGATTTTATTTGTCAATACAAACTGAACAGATTGCTGCAGTAAAAAACTGCAAATGTTATGAAGAGTCTAATCAGCAATGGCAGGGAGTTCACAATTACATGGCAAGATACTGAACTCAAGTGGTTAGGTTGTAAAAGGACTTGAAAATGTTCTTGTCATTGACCACAATTTGGAATCCATTTATATGCATCTTATTCTTTCCTCAGACCTCAGATTTCAGCCTTGAGTTAAAGGGAAACATTGCTTGGGTGACCTCAAATGACTCTGAAGACTCCAGACAAGGTGCAGGGCCTTTAGACCAATAAGCAGATTACTGGTGACAGTACCTCTTAACTCTGGAGGCTTTTCAGTGGCACACCAAAAAAAGCGGTTCTGTTTTCCACAAGCGGCTCTGTTTTTTTTTTAAGAGAGATTTTACGTGATACCTACCAGAGAGATAGTGAGAAATCACCTCCTCAAGGGCGATGGCCATACTGCAGTCCCTTCTCCTTCATTCTCCTGTAGGGATTTTGGGCACGCACAGACACACACACCCAGCGTTAATTTTTTGTTGTTGTTGTTGGAGAGATTTTCGCTATAGGGCGCGTGCGCTTGCCAGAGAGACAGAGAGAGACATAGAGACAGAAAGTGAGAAATCACCCCCCAGAGGGGATGGTCACGCCGCAATCCCTTCTCCTCCATTCTCCTCTCGGGATCTTGGGCACGCACGCACACGCGCCCGGCGTGAGTTTTAAGCCACCGGGTCCGGGACGTGAACCGCGGTCGACTACGTGGGAGTCCAGCGACATAGCCATTATGCTAACTGCTGGTTCCCCACCCAGCGTGAATTTTAAGTGACCAGGTCTGGCACTCGAACTATGATTGACAATGTGGGAGTCCATCCAGTGACTCAACTATCTGCTGGTCCCAATTTTAATGAAGTTTAATTTACCTATTTTTTTTTTTTTGGTTGCTATGTTTTTTTATTTCAGATTTAAGTTAACACTGCCTGTTCCAGGGTCATGAAGATTTGCTGTGTTCCTTTCTAAGAGTTTAATAGGTTTTAGCTCTTACCTGGAGATCTATGATCTACTTTAAGTTAATTTTTATAAATGACATAAGGTAGGATTCCATATTTATTTTGTCTTATATGAATATATAGTTCTCCTAGCACCATTTACTGAAATGACTTATCTGTCCTCCAGTAACTTTTTGTGGCACTATTGTTAAAAATCATATCATAAAAGTTAGGGTCTATTTCTGGACTACTTGGAGTTCTTTTCCATTCATCTATATGTGTGTCCTTACAGTAACACACATTCTTAGTTATGGTAGCTTTGTAACAAATTTTGAAGTTGGTTACATATCAGTCCTCCAACTTTGTCGTTCTTTTTCCAGATTGTTTTGAAATATAGGACCCCCAAATTTCCATACAAGTACTAATTTCAGCTTGTTAATTAATACTAAAAGGCTTCTGGGACTTTGGTAGGGAATGTCTTAAATCTGTAGATCAATTTGCTGAATATTAGGGGCCAACTGGTGGTAGTTGTTAAGGCACTAGACTGCCACATGGTAGACTGTGATTCAAGCCCCAGACCCAACAGCCTGAAAATCACGCCAAGTGTGTGCGCATGTGTGCCCAAATCGCATGAGGAGAATGGAGGAGAAGGTCCTGTGACACAGCCGTCCCCCCAGGGGGATGATTTCTCACTTATCCTTTCTCTGTCTGTCTCTCTCTGGCTAGCATACATACCCTATCATAAAAACCTCAAAGAAAAAAAAATCTGGAGTATTATCATCTTAAAAATATTAATTCTTGGGACCAGCAGTTGGTGTAATGGCTATGTCGCTGGACTCCCATGTAGTTGACCACGGTTCGAGTTCCAGACCCAGTGGCTTAAACTCAAGCCAGGCGTGAGTGTGTTCATGCCCAGGATCCCAAGAGGAGAATGGAGAAGGGATTGCAGCGTGGCCATCCCCTCTAGGGGGTGATTTCTTGCTTTTTGTCTCTGTCTCTCTCTCTGTCTTTCTGGTGAGTGCATGTGCCCTATAACAGAAACCTCTCAAAAAAAAAATTAATTCTTCTAATTCATGCACATGAACTATCTTTCCACTTATGTAGATCTTTAATTTATTTTAATAATGTTTTGTAGTTTTCACTGTATAAATCTTATACTTCTTTCATTGAATTTATTTCTAAAGTTTGATTTTTTTAACAGAAACTTTATTCAGCTTATTTAGAAAATATTGGCAGAGTATATTTTAGTTGTAAATTCACAGATACAACCTTCAAAGTATAAAGTTGTGTGTATCAAAAATATAAGTAATATTTATAACAATAAGTTACAGATACACACTAATGATAAACTATAATTTCTCAAAAGATTGTAAACATTTTGTACACTAGTCAGTCCTTTCTTTTTGGCAAAGTGAACTTTTGATGTCAAATAAATTAACAGATACACCCTAGAATGAACTATTTCTAGACAATACCAAAAAAAAGTTTTGATTTGTTTTTCTCTTATAAACATACATTTATCATTTATAGTCTTCAAAAATTATTTGGACTTGAACTTTCATAATTTGATAAAGCATTCATGAAACAATCTGCAAACTAGTTTAATGAATGACACTTTTTGGAATAATTATTTAAATTTTATTTATCATTATTATTTTTTAAGTTTGACAAGAAAGAGACAGAGAGAGAAGCAAAGTGGGAAAAAATCCTGCCAGATTTAGTACTCAAACCGTGGTCGGCCGTGTGGGAGTCCAGTGCCTTAACCACTATGCCACCTGCCGGTCCTGACAAATGACACTTTTAAGCAGACATGAGTATCCTAAAAAATTTTTCACACCCACCATCCATCACCCACTCTCTGCCAACCACTTTCCCCCTTATTGTCACTAACATCCACACCTACCCTTTCCATCATTACATCTTCAGATCTCTCAATATCTGCCATAAAGTGCAGACACTGTATAAAGTGAGTTGGGATATACAATGTGCATCTTTCAAAGTCTGCCTTTGCTCAACATTAAGTCTTCTATATCCATCTATTTTGAATCAAATGACAAGATCTCATTGTTTCTTACAGCTGTGTAATAGTCTTTAGTATACTTGTGCCACAGTTTTTCAACCCAATTATCAGTTTTTGGACACAGTTGGTTCCAATAATGAACAGACTGACACAGAATTGAAGAAAGTAATTCCATTTATAATAGTTACAAAACAGATAAAATACCTAGGAATAAATGTAATTAAATAAACAAAAGACCTTTATAAGGAAAACTATGAAAAATTGAGAAAAGAAATTGAGTATGATATAAAAAAATGGAAGGACCCCCCATGCTCTTGGATTAGAAGAATCAATATAATCAAAATGTTAAATCCTACCTAAATTTAACATATATATTCAATACAATTCTGATTCAGTTACCTGAGACAGTCTTCACAGAAATAGAAGAAACATTTACAAAATTTATCTAAAATTTAAAAAGACATTATGTTGCCAAGACAATACTGTATCAAAATTAACTAGGAATCATCTCACTATCCAACTTTAAAATATATTACAAAGCAGTGATCATTAAAACAGCCTGGTATTGGCCCAAAAACAGATACATAGACCAGTGGAACAGAATAGAGAATCCAGAAATAAACCCCAAATTATATAGTCAGCAGATCTTTTATAAAGGATATAAGACAATGCAGTGGAGAAAAGAAAGTTTCTTTATCAAATGTGTTGGAAGAACTGGATATCCATCTGTAGAAAAATGAAACTGGACCCCTATATTACCATTAACTAGAATTAATTCAAAATGGATCAAAGATGTAAAAGATGTAGTCTCTAACTACAAAACTACTGGTAGAAAACATAAGGGAAACTTTTGAAGACATTGGAGTAGGCAAAGATTTTTAAATAAGACCCCTAAAACAGAGGCAATCATCCCTAAAACAGACAAGTAATACTACATTAAGCTAGGAAGCTTTCTCACAGCAAAGGAAACTATAACTAGAGTTAAAGACAATCCTCAGAATGGGAGAGAATATTTGCAAATTATTCCTCAGAAAAGGGGTTGATATCTAAAATAAATAGGACACTTAAGCAACTCACCCTTAAGAAAAAGTAATAATCCAATTAAAAACAAGCAAATGAATTGAATAGACAGCTGCCCATTGAAGACTTACAAATGGCCAAGAGCCATATGAAAAAATGTGTAAAGTCTCTTGTCATAAGGGAAATGCAAATTAAAAATACAGTGGGATATCATTTAACCCATTAGAATGACTAAGATCAAAAACATAAAGAACAACAAGGGTTGGTAAGGCTGTGATGGGAAGGGAACTCTCTTATACTGTTGGAGGGAATGCAAATTAGTCCAACCTCTGTGGAAAACAATATGAAGGTTTCTTAAAAACTTTCAAGTAGAACTTCCATATGACTCAGTAATCCCATTTCTTGGTATCTACCCAAATGATAAGAACATAGTCCGAAAGGCATCATCACGTGCAGCTCCCAATGCACAGTGCTTAATTGCTGTGCGATAGAGCCAGCCCCAAAGAGAAAACACTCTTGTCAGGGTCTTGACTTGCCATGATTCCCTTTCTCCAGTCCTCCAGCTTCTTGAGATCCTGGCTTCCTGGAGACATTCAGCGTGTTTTTCAGGCCAACCTGGGATGCAAACTGTAGTTGCCACATGGCTTCCAACACTGTAGGCCCTAATGTTACAACTGCATCATAGTTTTTTTCAATTATATGGTAAAATAATTATTTCTTAAATTTTATGCTTTGACTTGTTTATCGCTAAAGTTTAAAGTACAGAATTTTTTTTATAAGTATTAGTCTTGTATCCTTAAATCTTACTGTACTCCATTATTCTAATGGATTTTAGTGGACTCCTAGAATGTTCTTTGTATAAGATCATATCATTTGCAAATACACTTATTTTTAGTTCTTAGTTTCCAATCTGAATGTCTTTCACTTCTTTTTTCTTGCCTAATTGCAATGGCTAGGACTCCAGTATATGGTTGAATAGAGGGTGAGAGTAGACATCTTTTTAAAAATTATTTTATTTAATTTTATTTATTCATCATTTATTTTAATTTGACCAGAGAGAGACAGAGAGAGAAAAAGTGAGAAAGCAAGCCATCAGGTCTGGGACTTGAACCATGGTTGGCCATGTAGGACTATCCAGCGCCTTAACCACCATGCCACCTGCTGGTCCCTGAGAGTAAACATCTTACAAGGAAAGCATTTAGTCTTCATTAAGTGTGATGTCAACTTTTTACCACTAAATATGATATCAGCTAAGGATTTCTTGCAGATGCTTTTATCAGGTTGAGGAAGTGCTATTATTATTGGGTTGTCAGAAAAGTCATGACGCATTTTTGAATAGACAAACATAAAATACATCATGACTTTTCTGACAACCCAATGATAATGTTTTTGGGGCTTTTTTTTATCATGAATGGTGTTAGATTTTGCCAAATGCTTTTTTTGCATATATTGAATGATCATGTGGTTGTGTTGTATATTAATATGGTACTTAATATGTTCATTGATTTTTGGTTGTTAAATAAATCTTGCATCCCTGGAATAAATCACTTTTGGCCATGGTATGTAATCTTTTTTAATTGTTGAAGAATTCAGTTTGTCATCTATAAGATGCATGTATGTGTGTGTATCTGGTTTTCCTTCCTTTTGATATCATTGTCTACTTCAGATATCAGTGTAGCACTGACTTCATAAAAGAGTTAGAAGATGTTCTACTCTTCTGTTCTCTGGAAGAATTTTGAAAGATTGATACTGATTATTTTTACGTGTTTTGTAGCATGTAGTATTTTATAGCATTGAAGTCATCTGAGCTTCAGCTTTTTTGTGTGAGTAGTTTTTAAATTACTAATTTGATCTCTCGTAGGTCTACTCACATTTTTTAATTTCTTTTTGATCCAATTTTGGTAATTTATGTCTTCCTAGGAACTTGTTGGTTTCATCTGTTACCTAATCTATTGACCTTAAGATCTATAGCTAATACTCTGTCAGTTCTCTTTAGTGTTATTAAAAAAAAAAGAAAAAAAAAGAAAAAAAAAAGTTTAAACTTAAAAATGTGGTCTCATTTATGGTGAGGTTGGAGAAAATTTAACAAAGAATCACATGCAAGTCGTATTTTCTTAAAAATATTGGAGTAATAATAAAATTATTACAAAGTTTCCCTTATGTGACCTTGAAAATTCATTAAGTCTTTAAGAATAATCAAAAATCATGTTCACATCTCTACAGGTTGGTATCATGCGTGATCGTCTGATTCAGTTCACCTCTAAACTGCAGTTTGCAATGACTGTACTCTTGGCTTCATGGACAGAGAAAAAACGTCGAAAAACAACTACCACTCTATGCATACTCAATATTGTCTTCTCTCCATTTGTGTTGGTCTTCATAGTTTTTTCTACACTACTCTCTTCTCCCTTACTCCCCCTTTTCACGCTTCCTGTGTTCTTGGTGGGGTTTCCCCGTCCTATTCAGAGTTGGCCAGGAACTGTGGGTACTGCAGCCTCTGTGTGTGCAGATACAGTGTACTACTACCAAATGGTCCCCAGGTTGACTGCTGCACTGCAGACTGCAATGACAGCTGGAAGTTTGGGTAAGTAAGTGGGTTGTACTTAAGAAACCCTCACTGATGTACTTACAGTACAACAAAACAATCCTGAAGAATGGCCTTTTGATCCAACCATTAAACATGTTTCAATACTTTGATATGTAGACAAAAAGACTAAATATGAAATGAAAGTATATTTCTGGCTCCTTACATAGTCAGAAAGACTAAATATGAAATAGAAGTATATTTCTTGCTTCTCGTTTTGAGGTTAAAAAAAGTAACAAAAACTACTCAGGGAAAATTTCATAAAGGTGATTTGACAACTTTTAAAAAATATTGTCTTGAATAAGTCCAGGTTAAAGTACCATCACTGAAACATAAAAACATCTTTCTGCCAACATTTCCATGAATTTGTAATGAGTTTGTGTCAAGTAGATGCAATAGCTTAGATCCTTAAAGAGTGAAAGCTAGTGGGGAACCAGCAGTTAGCATAATGGCTATGTCGCTGGACTCCCACGTAGTCGACCACGGTTGGCGTCCCGGACCCGGTGGCTTAAAACTCACACCGGGCGCATGTGCGTGCGTGCCCAAGATCCCAAGAGTAGAATGGAGGAGAAGGGATTGTGGTGTGACCATCCCCCCTGGGGGGTGATTTCTTGCTTTCTGTCTCTGTGTCTCTCTCTGTCTGACGAGTGCACGCACCCTATAGCAAAAACCTCTCCAAAAAAAAAAAAAGAGTGAAAGCTAGTTTCATATAATATCAGATTTAAGAATACAAGGGAATTTGTTCATAGCTTACTATATGTTAAGTAGAGACTTGAGCAGCTTGACCATGTTACTGAACAGGATAGCACAAAAGCTTTGGGTCATGATCAGTAGGGAAACTTTCCAAAATAAGATGTTATGCAGATATTAGCAAAAAATAGATTTTTGATAGGCATGAACTAATTTCAGGAGTTGTAATGCTTTCATCATATGTCAACTACAAATTCAACTATATTGTACTTCTCAAGGTTGGTTTTAGATAAGCTGCAAACTGATGACAATAGCATGTCATATCCTACTATGTGCTTTAGTGCCTGAAACTTTAGAAATATCAAATGACTTCCTGGCAAACTGATTTTAGGCAGAGTAGCAATTTAAGATTAGAAATTTAATGAAGTGTTGGGACCAGCAGTTAGCGTAATGGCTATATCGCTAAACTCCCATGTAGCAAACCACAGTTCAAGTCTCGGATCCGGTGGCTTAAACTCACACCGGTCGCGTGTGCGTGCGTGCCCAAGATCCCGAGAGGAGAATGGAGGAGAAGGGATTGTGACGTGACCATCCCCCCTGGGGGGCGATTTCTCGCTTTCTATCTCTCTGTCTCTTTCTGACAAGTGCATGCGCCCTATAGCAAAAACCTCTCCAAAAAAAAAATTTTAATTAAGTGCTTACTTGAGTTAAACTTATCTAATTATCCATTATATGAGATAATTTAGGGAAAATTTTATTTTAATTTTGTAATACAGATTTTTATGAGTAATTCTGTTTTTTTTTAATTGTTTATTTACTTATATATTTATTTGCCATGATTTTTCAAGCTGCCGGGTCTTGGATTTGAACCATAGTCAGCCATGTAGGAATCCAGCGCCTTAATTATCACATCACCTGATGGTCCCCTATTCTGTTTTCTTATAAGAACTATTCTGTAGTGTTTTTTTGTTTTGTTTTGTTTTAGTTTTGCTATAGGGTGTGTGCACTTGCCAGAGAGAGAGAGAGAGTGAAGGAGAAATCACCCCTTTTGGGGGGATAGCCATGCCACAGTTCCTTCTCTTCTGTTCTCTCAGGATTGTGAGCACATATGCACACACACCCAGTGAGGTTTTTTAAACCACCAGGACCAGGACTCAAACCATGTAGTGAACCATGTGGGATCCAGTGCCTTAGCCATGTGCTGACCCTACATTTTTAATATTTCTACTCAGGTCCAATTAATCATTATTATATAATGCTGTGCTGTTTTTAAAATCACATGTGGGGTTAAACTCATATCTGAAATAGTCGTAAGGTAGAAATTATGCTTTGTTATCAGATCAATTACACTCAACCATTAAGTGTGTTATGAAGTATATATCTTAAACAACAAAAAAAAATGAAATGAGATTTTTTTGTACATCTGATTGGTAAAAATATAAAAAGGTCGACACTATCAAGTATTGACCAGGGTATTGGAAATAAGAACTCTCAAATCCTGCTGCAAAGGAATGTGAATTTGTACAATCACCTTGGAAAGTAAACTGTTACAGTGTAGTAAAGATGTACATATACTATGGCACAGGGATTCCAGTTTTAGATCCCATAAGCCTATGATTCTAATTCTAGAGAAACTCTGATACATGTGTTTTGGGAGTCAAGACCACCCCTAGATTTGCTAGGAGGATGCTCGGTTAAGATTTTGCTATAAATCTTATAGCAAAAGGATTTGAAGCAAAACCAGCAAAGGAAAAGTCATATGAGGTAAAGGAGACCAGGTGCAAGCTCCCAGGGGTTCACTCAGTGGATTCACACAGGTCATGCATAATCTCCCAGCAACAAGTTGTGACATGTGTACTACATTGACTGTTGGAGCAGCTCATTTGAGACTCAGTACCTGAAGCTTTTATTGGAGGCTGGTCATGTGGATATCTTAGCATTTACCAATATTTCAGATTTCTAAAAGGCCAGTATGTGTTCACTGTAGACCATATTGTTTGCACAAACAGGCACAAGAGACTTTATCAGTTAGAGTGATTTCCAGATGCCTGCCAAAGGCTAACCTTGTAAACAGGTCTTTTGGAGGATAGTGGTCTGTCCTATGTTAATTTTTTTCTGCACAGTGTATTGTACAAACAGAATTGCACAAAAATAATTTCTGCAACATTATTTACAGTAGCAAAAAATTGGGGACATCTGAAATGTTTACCAACAGAGAATGAACACTTGAATTCAATTATATTCATACAGAGAATTTTCAACAGCAGTTAGAATGAATGCACTTGAACTGTTTGCAGTCAACATGGGCAAATATCAGAAATATAGTGTTAAGAGAAAAACAGTTTCAAAAATATTTGTACAGTGCCAGAGCATTTTATGTATACTTTTGAAACCATAAAGCATTGATAAATATTTATATGCATGTATATAAATATCCCAAATGTATTAAATCATGAATGCAATGTTGCCTTTTTTTAATACTTAACACTATTCCTAATATATTTAGTATATTTTTAAGTTTTTGTACAACCGTTTCTAATTTGTTATTTTTCTGGAAAATATATCCTTAAATTTTTATTTAAGGATTATGTATGTATTACCACTTACATAGATTACCTCTTCTGATTGCTTTCATGAAGAGCTTAATTGAAAGTCTTCTGATATGTAATAAACAATTGTTTCTATTCTTGACCAATGAGAGGGTAGGAAGATTAGTGAATCAGTTCTAGATGTGTTAGCCATTTTAAAGATTCACACAGCATAATAAAGCAAGTCTGAACAATGATTTTCCTTTTTTAAAAATGTATTTATTTTAGGTCTTCTTTTACCTGGATCTCATTACCTGGGCCGTTTTCAAGATCGTTTAATATGGATAATGATTCTAGAACATGGCTATACTTACTGTTGTATTAACATTAAGGTAATACGCATTTGAAACCTCTACTATTTTTATAGGACCTATTTAAAATTTTACCTGTTATGTGTATATTAAACATTCAGTAGCTCAACTTGAAAGAGGACTATCTCTTTAATTAATTATGAGACATTTAATTAGAGACATTAAAAATTATTTAATTTTATTACTATTATTATTATTCTTTTAATTTGCCAAGGGGCATGTATGTACATCAGAGAGAGAAAGAAGGAGCGAGCGAGTGAGAAAGCAAGCCACCAGGTTCAGTACTTGAACCATGCTCAGCCATGTGCGATTCCAGCACCTTCACTACCATGCCAACTGCTGGCAACAAAACCTAGAGATTTTTAATGTGTATCTCAGTAAGAACATGTTGACAGCAGACTAGCATTGCTTGTATAATAGAGCATGATAACAAAATATACCTGCTTCTTTTTCTTTTTGCCCCATTCCTTTTATCTTTATCTAGATGAGCATCTGAAAAGCATGTATTAGTAAGGCTGGCCAGTGGTGCAGTGTTTAAGGCAGCTGGATCCCATATGGCCAACTGTGCAGTTCAAGTCACAGACATGGCAGCTTGAAAACCCTGCCATAAAGCCCATTGGGTGTGTGTTCATGCCTGCCCAAAATACTGAAAGGATGAAGAAATGGAAGAGAAGGGATTGCAGTATGACCATGTCTCATAAAGAGTGTTTTTTTTACTTTCCCTCTCTTTATCTCTCTCTATGAGTGCATGTGCCTTCTGGCAAAACTTAAAAAAAAAAAAAAAAAGTATTTATAAGTAATATTTTTAACTCCTATATTATCCTCAACCTAGTAAAAATTATCTTTTGACTATTAGTGCTATACCCCATTTATGTCTATCCTTTCAGAGCAAAATGCCTGATTAGATTTACTTATTGTCATAACTTCAATCTCATTTCTCCCTCATTTCTGTCTTCAATTTACGCTAGGTTTTTGATCCTATTATTACAGTAAGACTGCTCTTGTCAGAGTCTTTAATGACTGTCATATTGCTAAATCCAATAACCAGCTCTCTCAGACCGTATCTCATTTGACCTGCAGCAGCATTTGACACAGTCGATTCCTTCTCTTTGCTTGTTCCACTGGTTACTCCTTGTCAGTCTCCTTTGATAGATCCTTCTCTTTTCTTTGACTGTCACTGGATTCCCATGTGGCCAGTCGTGGGGATCTGGTGACTTGAAAATCACCCCAGGTGCACGTGCATGTGTGCCCAAGATCCTCAGAGAAGAATGGAGGAGAAAGGATTGCCATGTGGCCAACCCCCACCCCCGCCCTTGGGGTGATTTCTCTCACTGTGTCTGTTTCTCTCTCTCTCCCTTGGTGAGCACATGCCCCCTAAGGCTAAAACCTCCGTAAAACAAAACAAAACAAAAAAACAGAAACAGGTTCTGAAGGCACTTGTAGTTTCATGAAAGTATAAACATGAATAAACAGCAATAATAATGATAATAATAGACAGTGACCTGGTATGTCCTCACCAAGTGGTTTCCTTCTAAGAAAGTAATCATAATGTGTTCAAAATTCATATGAGAACATGTATATACCAGTCATTCACTTGACATTTATTTGCTGTGTACCCACTTTGTACCAGGTACTGGTTTGGGGACTAGGGATATATTCATCAAAAAAGAGCCGCTTTGTGGAGTTTCTATTATAATTGGAGTGATAGACAGTAACCACATCTATAGGATTATTATGTTATTATCATTGAGAACTGGAACAGAAGAATGGTAGTTAAATTGTAGCTGTGCAATATAATACAGCTGTGCAATATACTACTCTTAGTCTCATATAAAGTGGAATTGAAAGGGTATTAAATCATTGTACATTCTAAGTATTTTCAATGTTTTCTCTTTCCCACCAAAATAGTATAATTTAAAAGCATTGGTGTGTGATTGAACCTTGACTCTAGATAGTCTTTTTTAAAAAACAAAAACAAAAACAAAAGAAAAACATTTATTTATCTATTTATTTGTTGGCATTTTTTCAAGCTGCTGGGTCTGGGACTCGGACTGTAGTTGTCCAGGTGGAAATCCAGTGCCTTAACCATCAACTGCTGGCCCCTAGGCAGAGTCTTTTGAAATTGTGTTGATTCTCAACAAAGTTTCCTAATTTCTTGTGGAATTTTCATAACTACTTTCATAGTTATTGCATTACTTTTAATCTCTCTGTCCTATACCAGCCATACAAAGTGCCATTAAGTTTAAATTAAGGTGTAGCTCTTGAGTTAAATGTTTTTATCATTTTCCATATTTTTATAATGAGACTCTATGAGCATTTTCAAGGCTTAGTTGCTGTTCTTCATATAATAAATGATCATAAACTCAAGTACTTTTTATTTCCTCATTAGGGGCTAGAATTGCAAGAAACATCCTGTCATGCTGCTGAAGCTCAAAGAGTTGATGAAGTTTTTGAAGGTGCATTTCAGCAAGAATATACAAAAATATGTTCCCTTAATGAACACTTTGGAAATGTCTTAACACCCTGTACTGTTTTGCCCGTGAGACTATATTCTGATGCCAGGAATGTTCTATCTGGCATAATTGATTCTCATGAAAATTTAAAAGAATTTAAAGGTGACCTTGTTAAAGTACTAGTGTGGATGCTTATTCAGTATTGCTCTAAAAGGCCCAGATTGCAGGAAAATGTTCCCAAAACTGAAAATAAAGGGCAAGAGCCTCTAATAATCCTGCCTGCTTTGAACACTTTACCCCACCCCAAAACCCCTGAAGACACAGATAGTTTAAGTTCAGAAACTTTTGATGATTGGACTGATGATAATATTTTTGATGAGTCATCTATCAGAAAAGGAAAAGTAGAAAAAGATCTGTTGAAAGATTTCCCAAGTATGAATTTGCCTCTTCCAGGATCAGTAGAATCACAGAGGGAAGGTGATCATTCTACAGGCACTATTCGTGAAAACAGTCTTTTCAAAACAGTTCTACTGTGTTACCCTGCTGCTGACAAGGGGCAACAAGAAGACAAGGCATTCGTCCCTCTCGTGGAGTTCACTTGTTCACATTCTCACTTGTTAAGTTTACCTGAAGAGTGGACATCTGTCTGCATGCCTAATTCCAAAATGAAAGAGCTGTGCTCATTATTCCCAGAAGATTGGTACCAATTTGTTTTAAGGCAGTTGAAATATATTCATTCTGAAGAAAAGGCTGCAGACACAGTAGAAGAAATTGCAAAGGACAAAGTTTTAAAAGACTTTTATACTCATACAGTAATGACTTGTTATGTTAGTTTATTTGGAATAGACAATATGATTCCCAGTCCTGGTCATATATTGAGAGTTTACAGTGGTGTTTTGCCTTGGTCTATTGCCTTGGATTGGCTCACAGAAAAGCCAGAACTATTTCAACTAGCACTGAAGGCATTCAGGTAATTCATTTTGACTGTATACAAGTTGTAACATTGGTAGATCAAAAACATTAATTTTTTTAACCACGAAGAATAAAATGTATCTCTTCATTTCAGATATTTTTTATGCCAGAGGGCATGTGTGTATGCACAAGAGAGAGAAAGATAGCAAGAGCACCCCTGCCCCCCAAAGGGTCCTAGTCAGGCCACAATCCTTTTCTTCCTTCCTCCATTATTGAATTCGTTCACTTTAGTGGCTACTTTTTCCTCCCTCAGCTCTTAACCTGGAATATATATATGATTTTAGTTTAATATCTTAAAGATTTATTTGTTTGTTTGTTGTTATTTATTTTTAAATTTTATCTAAAAGAGACAGAGAGAGATAAAGGAAAGTGAGAAAGCAAGCTGCTGGATCTGGGACTTGAACCACAGTCAGCCATGTGGGAGTCTAGCACCTTAACCACTCTGCCACCGGCCAGCCTAGTTTAGTGTCTTAAAAAAAAATATTGATTGAACAAAATATGTCTCGGGGCGGCCGCCCAATGGCCCCGGGGGCTCACGCCCCCGGCGCGCGGCGGCGGCGGTGGCGGCGGAGACGGAAGAAGGCCCCGGGGGCTCACGCCCCCGATGCGCAGCAGTAGCAGCAGAAGCAGCAGCCACGGCACCCGCCAACGGAAGACGACCCGGGGGGCTCACCCCCCCGGCGCACAGTAGCC
>NW_006159602.1:551974-574618 GCF_000334495.1 Tupaia belangeri chinensis | reverse complement strand
GGGGGGGGCGGAAGCCATTGAGGGCAATCATGAATGTCAGGGACAATGGAGGAGGAAGATGGGACATGGCAGAGGGTGGGGATGGGGAACCTAGGATGGCAAAACAAAAGGCAAGGTATGCAGGACACAAAAAGTGGGAAATCATTTGCTGAGAACATATATGTTGATGTGCTTGATTGAGCCAATGCACAGTGTATTTTGGATGGAAAATTCATATGTGTGTTGTGATGAGAAAAAAAAAAGTTTCTAATAAAAAAAAAAAAAATATGTCTCATCCATAAAGCTGATAAAACATTCTAAAATTGTTTGGTTCTCCATTTCTCTAGGTACACTTTGAAATTAATGATTGATAAAGCAAGTTTAGGTCCAATAGAGGATTTTAAAGAGCTGACTAATTTTCTTGAAGAATATGAAAGTGACTGGTATATTGGTTTGGTATCTGATGAAAAGTGGAAGGAGGCAATTTTGCAAGAAAAGCCATACTTGTTTTCTCTGGGATATGACACAAATATGGTAAGGTTGAAAGTGTCTTTCACCATTGTTATATATTAATCTTAGAGAATGGACATCAGTTATAAAGTATTTAAACCTAAGTGATAGATTATATGGCATTCTAACTGTTGATATGATCATTACACTTTCAAGGCTTTGGTCACTATAACTTTATGGACAAGATAGTCTAAACCTATAATGGCTCAGCTGCTTTTGCCAGCTGAGTAGAAGCCAGTTAAAAGTGTTGTGTAGTCATTGTGCAATAACTGACCTATAAAATAGTCAAGTACATGTAATTTGCTGTAGCACATTTGACTAAATCAATTATATTCCTCTACCCAGTTCAAATGTATGAGTTATCACTTTGGATTTGACCCCCTATAAGAGAGATTAATTTATAAATGGTAAAGTACTTCTTCTGCTGACAACTATTTGAAGCAAACTTAACCTGTGAAAATTCAGAGGCTCCAAGTATGGGGTGCATCTTTAAAGATTTAGTACTTGTCCTTATTGTATGTAAAATGTCATTGAGTGTCCACAATATAAAAAGTGTAATGTTATGAGCCTATTGTGGGTTCCATGTCTATCTGGCACTACAATGTAAGAAGTGTTAGAAATGCATTCCCCAACAAAACTGATACAAATTACTAAAAAAAAATTAATAATTTGAAGTCTTAAAAATTATTCTAAGAGCATACAGCAAATGAGGAAACCTTTATTTAAGAAAATCTACTGTGCTCAGCCACAGTGGCACAGACATTGCTGGAGCCATGTGGGAGGCCCAGGCTCAGATCCTTGGTTGACCTGAACTTGCTGGGTGTGTGCATGTATGCCTTTGATCCTGGCCAGCTCAGAGGCTGAGGAGGGAGAGGAGGATGTGGCACAAGACCCTGTCAATGGTATCTATCTTTCTGTTTTTCTTTCTCTCAAGAAATAAACTTTTAAGAAAGAAAAGAAAGTCTACTAAAACCCAGTAAGAACAGCAAGAAACTGTGGTATTTGAACCAAGACCCACCCTCTCCTACTTTAACAAGATGGAAACTCCATTCTGACAAGAGAACACAGCTGTCTCCCCTCCACTCACAGTTGGAGGGCTGTTTTCCTAGGAATGGCAGGAAGGAGTTTAGTATTTCTCATACTGTTCCCAGCTTCCTGTTGTTGAGGCTAGATTCCAGGCATGTGTATCTGAG
This sequence comes from Tupaia belangeri chinensis, assembly GCF_000334495.1. Classification (NCBI taxonomy): domain Eukaryota; kingdom Metazoa; phylum Chordata; class Mammalia; order Scandentia; family Tupaiidae; genus Tupaia; species Tupaia belangeri. The sequence continues at coordinate 572,936 of NW_006159602.1, read as the reverse complement.
AGGTGGGAATTTCCTTCTGGCCAACCCCACTCATAGAATAGAGGCTTTATCTTAGCTATGGTGCCACTGAGAATATTTGTCCATGATCACCCTTGCCTACTCATTCTATGCTGGGAGAAGCAAGCCGAAAAGACCTGAGGACTCTGCTACCCTTCCACCAAGTGTTTGTCTCTTCAAGCAGTTTGTCTTTTCTCTCTTTCACTCAGAGAGAAGCATGCCATTTTACCACCCCCAGATCTGGAACTCTGTATTAGATATTTTGCCCAGTGTCAGAAGCAGGTCATCAAAACAAAATAAAACAAATGCACAAAACACTTCAAATGTCTTCCCAAAGGAACTGGTTTGTTTGCAAAAGGGTGTGGACACCTCAAAACCTAAGATTTTCTCACGAACAATAGAGGTTGTGGCAAAAAGTAATTGTGAAGAGATTGGTAAATTTGTTAGAGATACAAGCTAAATTGTAACCTGACTAGATTAACAGAGAAAACCAGAGAAAGAAGGAACAGAGAGCCCTCTTGGGATCAGAACAAATCTTAGATTCTGACATCAAAAGGCTATTCCCTTGAAAGAGCCCAGGTTGAACTGGCTCAGTCTATGGTGCAGTTTACCTTCCAGGTTATTTTTTAAAATATAGAGCAACTAGCGGCTGTCAATCAGAGGAGCATAATAGCTAGATGTGAACACTTAACAGACAAAAATAACCCTGTCAAAACCACTGCCATCTCCAGGTAACTAGGCATTCACAAGTCTTCATTCCCTGAGAGGCAATATCTGAGTCTTCGAAATAAGCAGAGGTAGTGAGGGAATGGGGAGCAGGTAATCCAACTACTTACCAAACAAACAAACATATAACAATACCAAGCCCTGGGAGTGGAGAGTGAGTATGACCAGTACCCAGCATTTCTACAGTGATATCTAAAATGTATAGTTTCCAACAAAAAAATTACAAGATGCAAAAAAATAGGTAAGTCTATTCTATACACCAGGGAGAGAGCAAACAGAAATTGCCTGTGAGAGCAACCAGATGTCAGATTTAGCAAAGGTTTCAAAGTAGCCATTACCAACACATTCAAAGATCAAAGGAGACCATGATTAAAGAAATTAAGGGAGCTAAGATGACAATCACACTTCAAGTAGAGAATGTCAATAGAGATAGACATTATTTAAAAAGAACCAAATGGAAAATTGACTAGAGGGCCTCAACTGTGAATTTGAAGAGGCAGAAAAAAGAATCACTGAACTTGAAGACTAAATCAATAGAAGTTTTGCAGTCCAAAGAGAGAAAAGGGGACCAGCAGTTGGCTGTGTCGCTGGACTCCCATGTGGTCAACAGCGGTTCGAGTCCCAGACTTGGTGGCTTAAATGCACACCGGATGCGTGTGCGTGCATTCCCAAGATCCCGAGAGGAGAATGGAGAAGGGATTGTGGTGTGGCCATCCCCACTGGGGGATGATTTCTTGCTTTCTGTCTCTGTCTCTCTCTCTTTCTGGCAAGCACATGCACCCTATAGTAAAAACCTCTCAAAAAAAAAAAAGGAAAAAGGAATGAATAAAAAGGAAGAGTATCTCCGAGAAATGTGAGACACCATTAACTGCACCAACATGTATGTAATGAGTACCTGAAAGAAAAAGGAGAAAGAACAAGATCATTAAAAGTGCTAATGGCTGACGCTTGCCAAATTTATTGGAAAACATTAATCTACACATTCAGGAAGCTCAGTGAATTTCATGTAGGATAAACAGAAAGAGATCCACAAGCTCACACGTTATTTTTAAAAGTGCTGAAAGCCAAAAACCAGGAGATCGTCTTGAAAGCACCAAGAAAAAACAACTTGTACATTGTAAGGAAACTCTAGTAAGATTAACAGCTGATTTACTGTCATAAACAGTGGAGGCTGGAGACATGGAATGTCAGGATTAGTGCCTTTCTAAGAAGAGGAAGAGACACCAGAGCTGCTGCTCTCTCTGCCATGTGAGGACAGTGTGATCCAGGAAGAGAGCCCACACTAGAAGCTGACTGTACTGGCATCCTGACCTCAAATTTCCCAGCTTTCAGAACTGTGGGAAAAAAATGTCTTGTTATACCAGCCTGCACTAAGACACCATAGTAACTATGGAAGAAAAAGAAATAAAAGGCATTCAGATTAGAAAAGAAGTAGTAAAACCATCTCTGTCCACAGATATCATGATCGTGTGTATTGAAAAATATCAGGAATCCACTGAACAACTATTGTCCAATAAACAAGTTCAGGATGTTTTAAGAATATAAAATCAACATACAAAAATATGTTGTGTTTTTGTACACTAATGAACAAACTAAAAATGAAATTATGATCATTTCACTTAAAATTGCATCAAAAGCAATAAAATACAAATGCTTTTGACAAAAGAAGTATAAGACTTTTACTCTGAAATCTATAAAACATTGTTTAAAGAGTAAATTAGAGGTATAATTAAATAGGAAAGTGTCCCATGTTCAAGGATCAGGACAATATTGTTAAGATGGCTTTGTTCCCTAATTTGATCCATTGATTCAACACAATCCCTCACAGATTCACAACTGTTTTTTTGTTTTGTTCTGTTTTGTTTTGTTTATGGAAATTGGCAAGCTGCTTTTCTAAAATTCCTGTGGAGTTTTAGAAGACTACATTAATCATCAGGAAGAAAATTGGTTTACTCATACTTTCAAAACTCACAAAGCAATAGTAATCAATACAGTATGTTACTGGCATAAAGGTAGACATAAAGGGCCAGCCCAGGATGTTGTGGTTAAAGCAGCTGGATCCTACATGACCAACTAAACAGTCTGAATCCCAGACCCAGCAACTTGAAGAACACCCTAGGTGTGCATGCATGCATGCCTAAAGCCTCAAAAGAAGAGAGAAATGGGGAAGGGATTGTATGTAACCAGTTCCCATAGAGAGAGTGTGTGTGTGTGGGGGGGGACTTTCTCACTTTCTCTGTCTTCTCTCTCTCTTTCTCTCTCTCTCAAACACACACACAATTGCATGTGCCCCCTGGTAAAGTTTTTTAAACAAATCAATAAAAAGATAGACATACATCAATGGAATTGAATTGAGAATCTAGAAATAAACCCATGGGTATTTGTTCAACTGATTTTCAACAAAGATGCCAAGAACAGTCAATAGAGAAAGAATGTTCTTTTCAGCAAATGGTGCTGGGACAATTTGATAGCCACATTCAGAAGAATAATGTTGGAATCATACTGTTAGTTTTCCAGGGCTGCTACAACCAATTATTACCACAAACTGGATGACTTAAAAAAAGAAAAAAAAAAAAACCAAAAAAACAAAGAATGTATTCTCTCACAGTTTTGAAAATTAGAAATCAGAAATCAAGATGCCAATATGGCAGTGCTCCCTCTGATGGCTCTAGGGGAATATCTTTTCTTGCTATTTCCAACTTCTTGTAACTCTTAGCATTCTTTAGCTTGTGACATCAAAACTCTAATCTCTGTCTCCATTTTCACATGGTCTTCTTTCCTATAGCTTCATGTGTTAATTCTCCTATTCTTTATTTTTTTTCTTGAAGAGATTTTTGCTGTAAGGCGGGTGTGCTCACCAGAGAGACAGAGAGACAGAGAGACAGAAAACAAGAAATCACCCCCCTCCCAGGGGGGATGGCCATGCCGCAATTCCTTCTCCTCCATTCCCCTCTTGGGATCTTGGGTACGCACACACATGCACCCGGCGTGAGTTTAAGCCACCAGGTCTGGGACTTGAACCACAGTTGACTACATGGGAGTCCAGTGACATAGCCATTATGCCAACTGCTGGTTCTCTTATTCTTTTCTTTTATAAGGACACCAGTCATTGGCTTTAGGGCCCACCTAAATCCAGAATGATCTATTTCATCTTGAGATCCATAATATCTTTATATCTGCAAAGTACTCATTCCCAATAAAGTCACATTCACAGGTACCATGGATTAAAACTAGAAGATACCCTTTTTATTTATTTTTTTAAATTAATTAATTATTTATTTATTTATTGTGAATTTCAACCTGCCAAGCTTAGTACTCAAACCACGGTTGTCTATGTGAGAACCCAGCACCTTAGCCACCATGTCACCTGCTGGCCCCATCTATACCTTTTTAAAAGATGCCCTTTAACCCACAACAGACCTTATTTCACATTATATAATGTTTTTAAATGAACTAAAAATGCATCAAAGAACTAAACGTAAGAGCTAAAACCATAAAAGTTGTATAGGTAAGAAAAGCTTCATGACCTTGAACTTGGTGATGGATTCTTAGTTTTATTTGATACTAAAAGCATGAGAAACAAAGAAAAATAGACAAATAAGACTTCACTGGAGCCAGCAGGTGGGATGGTGTTTAAGAGAGATGGACTCCCACATGGCTGACTATGATTTGAGTCCCAGACCTGGTGACTTGCTTTCTTGCTCACTTTCTCTGGTCAAATTTAAATAAATAAATAAATAAATTTAAATAAGAAACAATAATTAAAAAAAAAAGACTTAATGAAAAGTAAAAGCTTTTGTGCTTTAAGCTGGCCATGTAGCCTGCTAGTTAAGAGAGCCAGACTCCATATGGCTGCAGTTCAAATCCCAGCCCCAGTGGGCACATGTGTATGAGTACCCCAAAACCTAACAGGGTGGAGAAATTGAGAAAGGATTGTGCAATGACCATGTCTCATGGAGGGATTGATGAGGAATGCTTCCTTCTCTCACCTATCTTTCTGTCTCTGATGACTACACACACCCTCTGGCAAGTAAACAAGAAAAAAAAAAAAACTTGCATGTTTCAAGACATTTTCAAGAAAGAAAATTGGGAACCAGCAGTTAGCGTAATGGCTATGTCGCTGGATTCCCACATAGTCAACTGCAGTTCGCATCCCGGACTCGGTGGCTTAGAATTCACGCCGGGCGCATGTGCATGCGTGCCCAAGATCCCGAGAGGAGAATGGAGGAGAAGGGATTGTGGCGTGACCATCCCCTCTGGGGGGTGATTTCTCACTTTCTGTCTCTATGTCTCTCTCTGTCTGGCAAGTGCACACGCCCTATAGCGAAAACCTCTCAAAAAAAAAAAAAAAAAGGAAAATAATGAAAAGACAACTTACAGAATGGGAAAAAATATTTGCACATATCTAATAAGAATCTTGTTACCAACATGTATAAAGAACTCTCACAACTATATTATAAAAAGACAATCCAATATTTTTTTTTTGAGAGGTTTTTGCTATAGGCTGCGTGCGCTTACCAGACAGACAGAGAGACAGAAAGCGAAAAATCCCCCCCCCCCAGAGGGGATGGCCATGCCACAACCCCTTCTCCATTCTCCTCTCAGGATCTTGGGCACACACGCGCACATGCCCGGTGTGAGGTTTAAGCCACCGGGTCCGGGACGCAAACCGCAGTCAACTACGTGGGAGTCCAGCGACATAGCCATTACACTAACTGCTGGTCCCCAAGACAATCCAATTTTAAAACAGGCAAATGATCTGTATAGATAATTCTCTGAAAAATATATACAACAGCCAGCATGCAAATAGAAACATATTTAACATCACTATCAGAAAAATGCAAATCAAAGTTATAATAATATGTCACTTCACATACATTATGATGGCTAAAATCAGTGAATCATATAACAAGCGTTAAAAAGATGTGGAGCTGTTGGAACCCTTACACTGCTATTGGAAATATAAAATGCTACAGTCTCTTTGGAAAACATTCTGGCAGTTTTCTACATGATTAACATAGATTTACCTTATGACCTAGTGATTCTACTCCTAGATTCTACTCCTACCCAAAAGAAATAAAACATAGATCCACATAAAAATTTGCACACAGATATTTATTCACAGATATTCTGGCAGTTTCCCACATGGTTAACAGAGTACCTTATGACCTAGTGATTCTACTCCTAGGTATATACCCAAAAGAAATAAAAGCAGATCCACATGAAAACTTTCACACACATATAATTGCCTAAAGATAGAAACAATCCCTCTGTACGTCATCCAGTGAATGGATAAACAAATCATTACTATATCCATACAGTGGGATATTATTTGGCTATTAAAAAAGTACTGATACATAAAAATAAAATACTACAACATAGATGGACTATGAAAATATGCTAAGTGAAAGAAGCCAGTCACAAAAACTTGCATATGATTCCTTTCATGTGACATTTCTAAAATAGCCAAATCTTTGTGGGTACAAAATACATTAGTGGTTGCTTATGGCAGGAGGAATGAGGGGTTGGGGGGTTGTAACTAAAACATAATAGGGTTTCTTTTTTTTTTTTTTTTTTTTGAGAGAGATTTTTCGCTATAGGGCGTGTGCACTCGCCAGACAGAGAGAGACATAGAGACAGAAAGCGAGAAATCACCCCCCAGGGGGGATGGTCACGCCGCAATCCCTTCTCCTCCATTCTCCTCTCGGGATCATGGGCACGCATGCACACGCGCCCGGCGTGAGTTTTAAGCCACCGGGTCCGGGACGCGAACCGCGGTCGACTACATGGGAGTCCAGCGACATAGCCATTACGCTAACTGCTGGTTCCCAATAGGGTTTCTTTTTGAGATCAGTAAAATACAATTATCTGTGGTGATGATTACAAGTATCTACGGCTATACTAAAAACCATAGAATTGTACACATTAAATGAGTAAATGTATATGGAATGTGAATTATATGTTAATAATTTTTTATGAGAGGTTTTTTGCTATAGGGTTATAGGGTGCATGTGCTCGCCAAAAAGACAGATAGATAGAAAGCAAAAAATCACCCCCAAGGGGGATGGCCACACCGCAATCCCTTCTCCTCCATTCTCCTCTTGGGATCTTGGGCACGCAACGCACATGCACCCAGCGTGAGTTTAAGCCACCAGGTCTGGGACTCAAACTGCGGTCGGCTACATGGGAGTTCAGTGACATAGCCATTAAGTTAACTGCTGGTCCCAGTAAAGTTGTTTCTAAAAGAGAGCCTACTGCAGGGACCAGCAGATGGTGAAATGGTTATGTCGCTGGACTCCCACATAGTCGACCACAGTTCAAGTCCCAGACATGGTAACTTAAAACATCAGGTGCATGTGTGCCCAAAATTCCAAGAGGAGAATAGAGAAGGGACTGTGGTGTGGCCATCCCCCCTTGAGGGTTTCTGTTTTTCTATGCAAAAATGTGTTATGACTTTTTCGACGATTCACTATTTATGACTTGTGCATTGCTCAGACCAGATGAGGGGAGAGATCAAAAGAAAAGAAAGACAAAGAGTTGAGATTTTGTTGTCCTGGTGATTAAGTGAAATGGCTGGTAGGAAATTCTTCTGCTTATTCAAAGAGCTAAGGAAATAGAAGTGATTCTTGATCTGGAGACAAACTACTCGTTTGTACATTTTAAAACACCATTTTCTGTTTTTTGATCTTGGGAGAAAATTTGCCTAACCGTAGGGAGGTTTTTTTTCTCTGTTGATAAATAAAATAAAAAGGCCTGTGAAAGTAATGTCTTCATTTTCTCCTCTTCCTCCTCTGTTATGCTGTAAAGGGAGTTTACACTGGGAGAGTACTTACCCTTCAAGACTTACTGATCCAAGTTGGGAAGTTAAATGCTGAAGCTGTTAGAGGCCAGTGGGCCAATCTGTCCTGGGAATTACTGTATGCCACGAATGACGATGAAGAACGTTACAGTATACAAGCCCATCCCCTCCTTCTAAGGAACCTGACGGTACAAGCAGCTGACCCTCCTCTGGGATATCCGATTTATTCTTCGAAACCTCTCCATATTCATTTGTATTAGAGTCCATTAATGTCATCAAGTGAGGTGTTTTTATTTTCCTGTCCTAGAAAAGTTACAGTGTGATTCCTCCAAGTTAATTGGACTTTTCTCCACCTCAAATCAGATGCCTGAGAAAAGCTAAAACTCCATAAAGTTGATCCTTATCCTTTTACATCTCGATAGTTTAAAAAACAATTTATGTCCAACATAAAAGTTAAAACCAATTGGCCAATATTTGTGCCCTATGGATTGTAGGAGACTTTGGTAAATACAATGAAACATTTGTATAAGATTAGATAATAAAATTTTTTAAACTTTTTAAAATACGTGATATATGAGTTGCCTTACAAAAGTCAACAGCTCTATAATTTTTACATACTTAAAAGATAAATATATCAGTGTTTTAAAGTAATGATAACGGATCCTATAGAAGGTTAGATAATGTGTGTGTGTGTGTATATATATATATATTTGAAATATAATTAATTTTTAAATTTTTGAATGTTATGTTGTCTTAACATTTAGCACTATCTGAATGTTTCCATATAATGTGTTCATTTTCTTTTAGTATACTTTAATTCAGAAACCTTAAAATCTTTTAATAAAATCTCTTCCAGTAAAGTATGTTTCCTTCTTTTCAAATATCCTTTTGATATTAGTCTATATGAAAGGAACAGGGTTCGCCCTCTTTATCATGTGGAAACTTGCAGAAAGCCATGTTAGGGGGTCCTATGAGTATGAAGCTAGAGGCCATTCCACAGGTCTGATACTACTCATTTCCTTTCAGGTGAATTTACTGTTTCTGAAGATGGACTTAGCCCATTGCATTCTCTAGAAATTACTGAAATTATTTTAAACAATCAGTTATGCTTTTATTATCATTATTTCATTTATTTAGTATGTGCAACAGTTCACATAGCATTGTAAAAGATAATTCTTACACAAAATACCTTTTTTGTTATGTAGAAAATTTTTCTTATGTCATTAAAAGCACTTTGTAATTATTAGTTTGTTAAAGAATGCTCTTATTTACTATTATTTTTAAATTTGCTATAGGGCACATGTGCTCACCGAAAGAGACAGAAAGAAAAAGTGAGAAAGCAAGCCCTCATGTCCAGTACTCAAACTGCTGTCAGCCATGTGGGAGTCCAGCACCTTAACCACCATGCCACCTGCTGACCCCATAATTATTAATTTTAATGACTACATAACATTCTATTGGTAGATATAATTTATTGGACTATCTTCCAAATAATGGGAATTTTAAGTCTCAGGGTTGTTACTATTATAATAATGCCAAGCATGCTTTCTCTCAACCTGGTAATAATGGGAATTTTCAGTCTAAAGGTTGTTACTATTATAATAATGCCAAGCATGCTTTCTCTCAGTCTGGTATCTCCCTAAAGCTGCTCCCATATCCCTTCATTTCATTCATGGTCAGGTTTACTCTTTGATTCAGTTAGCATCATATCATTACAGTCTGAATTCCATCTCTATTCCCCCAAATTAAAAAAAAAAAGTTTTTTATTAAGGTCACTATTAATCTCCAAGTTGTCAAACCAAGAGGTCACTTTTATGTCCTCATCTTGTCCTCTAAGTAGCATTTGGCATATTTGATCAATTCTTCTTTAATCACCTGTTTTGTTTTGAATTTGCCAGAAGGCATGCACATTTGCCAGAGAGACAGAGGAAGACAGAAGGCATCCCCGTGTGAGGAATGGTTACTCCGTTACTCCGCAATCCCTTCTCTTCCATTTCTTCCTCTTAGGATTTTGGGCATACATACACATGTGCCTGGTGTTTTTTGTTAAGCCTCCAGGTCCAGGACTCAAATCGCACAGCCAGCCATGTGAGACCCAGCTCATGTAACCTCCAGGCCATGGGTCGGCCCTCACCTTTTGTTTTTCTTGGGCTTTCCTGATGCCACATTATCTTTGCTTTTTTTCCTGTCTACCTGGATCCTCCTCAAATACCTTTGCTGGTTTTCTTCTTGTGCCTGACCTTTAAATTTTGGAATTTCTTAAAATTCAGTAACTTCACTTTTTAATATATCATATAGAAATATCAAAAAGGAAGTTAGAAAAGTAACCAGAAAGGCATAGAAAGAAGACATTACTTTTAAAGGAGTAGTGATTAAACTGGCAGTTAACAGAAATATGGCAACCAAAAATTCACAGAATTCAATAACTGAAAAAAAAAAATAACTGTAAACTGGGACAAGCAGATGGTGTAATGGTTACATCACTAGACTTCTGCATAGTCTACCATGGTTTGAGTCTTGGGCCCGGCAGCTTAAACTCACACCAGGTGCGTGTGCATACGTGCCCAAAATCACAAGAGAATGGAGGCGAAGGGATTGTGACATGGCCATCCCCCTGGGGGGTAAATGTGATGTGATTTCTCACTTTCCATGTCTCTTTGTCTCTCTCTCTCTCTCTCTCTCCCCAGGAAGTGCATGCACCCTATAGTAAAAATCTCTCTTTAAAAAAAAAAGATGGGGCCAGCAGGTGGCATGATGGTTAAGGGTGCTGGACTCCCACATGGCTGACCGTGATTTGAGTCTGGGACCTGGTAGCTTGCTTTCTCAGTTTCCCTCTCTCTCCTCTCTCTCTCTGTCCCTCTCTGGTCAAATTAAATTAATAAATAAAGTCAAATAAAATAATTATAAAAAAAGAAAAGAACTCAAACTTTTAATTCTATTCCCAGCCTTTCCTCTAAAACAGTTCTTTAAGGTAGAGATGCTTTAAAACAGTAAATTCAACAGCAGGTTTTCATTAAAGAAAATAGTAGAGGCTGTTCTTCAGACAGAACTCTGTCAACAAACCCTAAACACAGGCAGGACAGTGCCAGGCAGACACTGGGGAGTCAATGATGAATAAAATAAACCGACTCAGACCCTGACCCCCTAAAGCTTCCCTTTATCCAAATCCCTTTTTTTCAAGTCTCAGTGCAAATCACACCCACTCTACGAAGGGCTTCCACACTATTCTCCTGTCTGCGGATCTCTTTTACAAACCCCTACTGCACTCCACCGTGCCACATGATTTCTGTATTGTTTTGTAACATTCTTTTATTTTTTTTTACCTCAGGTGTGATGAATTCAGTAAATCGTAATTCCCATTTCCAGCACTGGTCATGCAAGGGCCCTCTCTTGCTCGTTATCATTTTAAATAATTATTTTTAGAGGACTATTTATTATCTTAAAATGTTTGCTATAGGGCCCATGTGCTCACCAGAGACAGAAAGAGGGAGAGGCAAAGGGAAAACTCAAAAGCTGCCAGGTCCAGGATTCAAACCATGGTCAGCCCTGGGGGAGTCCAGCCCCCTAACCACCACTCCACCTGCTTGCTCCCTTACTCATTATCTTTTTTTTTTTTAAAGGTTTTTGCCTTAGGGTGCATGCACTCATGGGGGGTGGGGGTGGGGAAGGGAACAGTGAGAGGGAAAGTTAGAAACCACCCCCAAGGAGGATGGCCACACTGCAATCCCTTCCCCTCATTCTCCTCCCAGGACCTTGGGCCTGCATGCACATGTGCCAGGCATAATTTTCAAGCACCAGGTCCAGGACTCAAACTGTGGGCAGTCATGTGGGAGTCCAGCAACCTAACCACTATGCCATCTGTTCATTATCTTTTCTCTGTATATTGTACCCCTATTCATCCTAAGTAATCATTATAATACTATTTAATAGGTTACTGTGTATCTTTTTGATATTTTCTTACAAAATAAACACTATCTTCTATGCATATAAGTTTCAGTGAATGGGAACACTATTGTGTTATAGCTTATTTTTAGTTTCCTCACTATACCATGCTTCTAGGATACAGCCCTAGATAATGAATGCTTTGTGTGCATTCATTCCATTGCTTCTACGGCTGGACCCCACAGTATGGCTCCACCACGTCACCTTCTGCCTTTCCCAGGGATACCACTAGGTGGCCTCCAACCTGCCCGCCAACTAATCTACAGTCATTTAATGTGGGTTACTGTGACTCCAGCTAAACTGAACTGCTCATAATGACCATGTTTTTCTTCCGTTACTCCTGTTTATTTTCTAGTATGGTCTATGCATGTTTTCTCCTGTAAGATGCTAAACATTAAAGTAAAATTAATCCTAAAAGCAGGGAGTTATCAGTGGAGTCTTCCTAAGCTTAGTCCTGGCATTATCTCTTACTAGTTCTGTGACCTTGGGCAAGTAACAACTGGTTTCTTAGGGATCTTTTTTGTCACCTATAAAGGTAGGTAATACCACCCACCTTCATGGGCCATTATGAGGAATAAATGAATGAACTAATACTAGCACCCGAGCAAAACAAATGGCATGTAATGAGTGTTTGGTAAATAATGGCTGCTTTGAGTCCTACCTCCTGCTTCAAGTTAGTTATTAGTACCTGTTCACTCTTCTCAAAGAGTGTAAGCATCTTGGAGGTCAGATCATTTCAAATGTTTCTTTGTGTCTGTCAATTCCCACGCACTCTGGTTGGTGTGAATATCCCACACATTATATGCTGCTGTGGTTTGAATGTGTTTTGTTCCTTCTCAAATGTACGTTGCAACTCAATCCCCAATCCAACAGTATTAAGAGGTATGGCCTTCAGGAAGGGATTGTCATGAATAGGATTAAATGCCTTTATAACAGGGCTTACTGGAGGAAGTCTGCCCCTTTTTTGCCCTTCCGTCCCTTCTGCTATATGTAAGGACACAGTATTCTTCCCCTTTGAAAGATGCAGCAACAAGACCCGATCTTGGAAGCAGAGAGCCGCCCTCAGCAGACACCAACACTGCCAGGGTCTTGATTGGACTTTCCAGCCTCTGGTGCCATGAGAAATGCCTATTTATAAATTACTAAGTCTATGGTATTTTGTTATAGCACCACAAATGGACTAAGACACATTGAGTGGTTTACTATACTTCTTTGGATGGATTTCCGTTGACCTAGATATTAAGCATACATACTAAAGTATTTGAAAATGTTCTTTTATCCACGAATATAGTATGTATTAATACACTCACTTCTTCATGTCCATAGGGAATTGGTGGTAGAACCCCCACAGATAAAATCCAGATGCTCAAATCCATTATATAAAACGGTGTAAAATTTGCGTGTAATCTATACATATCCTCCCATAAAGTTTAAATCATGTCTGGATTACTTAGAATACTTAATGCAATGTAAATGGTAAATATATAGTTGCTTACTATATTGTTTAGTGAATAATGACAAGAAAAAATGTCTTTTCATATTCGGTAAAAATCCAGCCATTGTAAGCCAAACTACGTATTTTCTTCTATCTGCAGTTAGTTGAATACACTGGTGCAGACCCCGGGGATATCTTTCTTTACAAGATTCATGGCAGTCTTTCACTTTTTTATTCATTCTATGTTAAAAGGAAAGTTGTATCTGTCAAAAAGTAAAATCACAAATTAGTTTTCAATTAATCTTCAATACATAAGATTGCTATTTTCAAGTTCGACATTTCTCACTCCAGGGGCTTGAAAACTGCAAGTGCTCCTTTCAGTCATGCTTTTTCTTGAAGATGTTAAAATAAGAAGAGTCTGCATCCTGGAAAAGAATGACAGTAACATGAATCAGTAACTCCCTCTATATAGCCCTGGTTTTTTTTTGCAGAGGTTTTTGCTATAGGGCGCGTGCGCTCGCCAGACAGAGAGAGACACAGAGACAGAAAGTGAGAAATCACCCCCCAGGGGGGATGGCCACGCCGCAATCCCTTCTCCTCCATTCTCTTCTTGGGATCTTGGGCACACACGCACGCACGCACGCACACACACGTGCCCGGCGTGAGTTTAAGTCACCGGGTCCAGGACGCGAACCACGGTCAACTATGTGGGAGTCCAGCGACATAGCCATTACGTCAACTGCTGGTCCCTACAATTTTCTTTTTTATATATAAATCTCTATTGACTGATTTCTTTTTTTAAAGTCTATTTAATGAGTGAGAGTCAGGGACCCCTGTACCCTGACAGGGTCTTACCATATTATAATCCTTCTCCAAACTTTCCAGCCAGCCGAGATCATGGGTGTGCCCGAGGACATGTCCAGCATGTTCCGGTGGACCCAGGATCTGAACCCCATGCATTCCCATATGGCCCCAGTATCATGCGGTGGCACCCTACAACCAGTATAACCAGGTTGGGACTACTGACTGATACTGAAAAGAAGGTAGTAAAAATGATGGGGGGAAGGGGGAAATCTTTAATATTCAAAATACACATGGAAAATAAATATAAAATAATTACTCCTGGATTTCTAAATTTATTCCACCAAAACACACATGTGCTTTAATTCCATTTTTCCACAAACTTGTGGAAGTCCTCTTGTATATGAAATATTCATAGTAAAAACAGTCCACAGCAAAAATCTTTCTCTATGTCATCATAAACTATAGTTTCTGTGCTATTTATACATTAACCTGTTTTATGAACACAATTTTCTTCAAGGGCCAGCCAGCGGCATGGTGATTAAGAGAGCTGGATCCCACATCGCCGACTGTACAATTTAAGTCCCAGACATGATGGCTTAAAAAACATACTGGGCACATCTGTATATGTGCCCCAAACCCCAAAATGGAAGAGAAGAAATTTTGGCATGACTATCCCCCCTAAGTGATGCTTTCTTACTTTCCCACTCACTCTCTGTCTCTCTCTGGCGAGCTCATGCAACCTTTAGCAAATCTTTTTAAAAAAGAAAGAAGACCTTTTTCATTGAAATAGTTCACATGTCCCACTAAATGCTGTAAGAACGAGTGTTGAAACAAGGAGCAACCAGCAAATGCCCTTAGACAGGCAGACTGCTTCAGGAATGGGGTGAAAGGAAGGACGTGTACTATGCAGTATGCGTGCATCTGTTTTGCTGATGCAGTTAGTGCTTTGACAGGGAACGCACAGAGGTTGAGGCACACCTAGGCCTGGAACGAACTGGGAGGGGAGCCCAGGGGTTACTCTAAGAAGTGCACCTGAGCTGGGACCAGCAGTTAGCGTAATGGCTATGTCACTGGACTCCCATGTAGTCAACCACAGTTCGCATCCCAGGCCCGGTGGCTTAAACTCACGCCAGGCACGTATGTGTGTGTGCCCAAGATCCCGAGAGGAGAACGGAGGAGAAGGGATTGCGGCATGGCCATCCCCCCTGGGGGGTGATTTCTCGCTTTCTGTCTCTCTGTCTCTGTCTGGCGAGCGCACATGCCCTATAGCAAAAACCTCTCCAAAAAAAAAGAGAAGTGCACCTGAGCTGAGACTGGCAAGACAGGCAACAGTTGGGCCGGGGAGAACATTTTGACACATACATTGGTTGAACAATAAATATAGACAAATGTAGCAATCTTTCTTTGACTTTACCTTGTAGGAAACTTCTGTAAGGCTGTTTATGATGTATAGTAAACCAACAGATACGTGTATGGATAGGATACTTTTTTTGGTATTTATATAGTAAGATTGGTGGAGAGTTAATAAACTTTTTTAAGCATTGGAAAATTTTCTACTTTCTTATACGATGGATACTTAAGAAAGATATAAATTGGTCTTACCACACCACTCTTAAAGTTCTCGATCCTTTTCTTTCCTAACTTGCCAGTTATCCACCAGGCCCAGGTAGGCATATATTGCCACAAATAGGTCACTGACAATAAAGGCTGATCCGAAATCCAGACCTCTTTCAAGTCGTTGGCCATGCCAATTAACATCAGCCGCACACAACGACTGGTTGGCATCTTATGGGACTGGTCTCCGTTAGAGCCTACAGTCTATGAAAATGTAAAAATTAAGTGAAAAACCAAGAACAAAGAATTAAAAATTGACTGCTAAGTATTCATCCAAGCTATTTCATTAAACTTTTAAGCTTGAAAAGATCCCAAGACCATCTACTGAATGGTTCCTTTAGTGGGTCCTCAAGCCCATTAGGAGACCCCCTACATACTAATGAGGTTTTTAAAATTATGTGTAATATTTCCAAAAGCCTAACAGAACTCACACACTTAACAGGTAAGATTGTACAGGATAAACGTTCTTTGCTTTTCATTAAAATTGTGTCGCCTTATGATACAATGTGCTTATAGATTATTGCCTTAGTAAGATTGTAATAAATATCAAATATCAAATCATTAAGCCATGCTTTAAGCAAATGAAGTCTCATAAAATATGGAGTGTGTGGGGGATGAGATAAATGGGGTTCTTTGATAGTGAAAAAAAATCTGATGATAGTGGGTACATAATAGAGTACCCAGGCTAATTTCTTAGCCCTATTAAAGCCAGATTCCAAAGTACTGTCAGCTACCTTTACCAGTCTTCAAAATACCATAAGTTAAATTGTGTGAATAACTGATAAGTAGTTCCAACACAAAAATCCTGCTACATAGTGACACGACACCAGTATAGAACTTGCAAAGCATTCAAATTATTCTCCAACTAGAGTTTTACCTTTGTGACTTCTTCAGTTAGGGCATTCTTCACAATATTTGATTGCACAGGTCCAGGGTGAATGTTAGAAACTACTATACCTGGGTATGCGGCAAGTTCTGTCCGGAGGCCATTAAAAAAACCCTAGCCAGCCAGAAAAAAGAAAGGCGAAGAAAATTAATTAGATACAGATACACATCTCATCATTTATCAAAATATGTTCTGAAATGCCTGAGTAAGAGACAGGTAGTACAATCCTGCGAGCTTATTTGGTATTTTTAATTAAGACTGGGACAATCTCAAATAGACCTTCTCAGCTCCTTCCAGGTACAAGTGGTTCACCCCCTTGGTCAGTGGCAGCTCATGCCAGCAATGATTTTTATGATGAGCAACCACTGGATCCAAGAGAAACCACCTGCTGAGATTCTGATACACACTCCTTACTCCAATCCTCACCTCCCTACTCCAACAGGAGTGCATGTTCTCCACAGAGAATCACTGAGGTTGGGTTTCTCTTTTATTTCTCACACAAACCTAAAATGCTATTGAGCCAGCCTGCGTGGCGTAGTGGCTAGAGAGGCTAGATTCCACATGGCTAACAGCCTGGCTCAAGTCCTGAACCCAGTTTGAAAAAACAAAACAAAACAAAACAAAACAAAACACTGGGCATGTGTGTGCCCCAAATCTCAAAAGAATAGAGAAGAAAGGATTGTGTTGTGGTCATCTCCCTGGGGAAGTGATTTCTCACTTTCCCTCTCTCTCTCTCTCTCTTTCCATCTCCACGACTTGCAGTTGGCCATGTGGAGTCCAGCCGCCTTAACTACCATATCACCGGCTGGCTCGGACTCAAGTCTTTCTTAGCAGTTAACAGGAGATGGTCTCTGTCAAAGGTCTCTGTGGGTTTCTCTCTGTCTCCCCCCACATCACTGCCTAGTTCTAGTGACCTGGCAAGGTGATGGCTGTATCCACTTTATGGATATTGAGGTCGCTTCCATCAGAGTGGAGTTTAAGCAGCCTTACCCGAAGAGCATGTTTGCTGGCACAATATCCAGTGGAAAGGGGTGCAGATAAGATGCCCTGGAGGCTATTCACAGTAACAATCTTTCCTTGCTTCCTCTCGATCATGTGAGGCAGGACACACTTTGTCAAGGACACTGTCCCTAAGTAGTTAAGCTCCATTAGCTCCTTGTAGACATCCAGGCTGGTCTCCACACACAAAGAACGCTGGCTAATTCCACCATTGTTGACCAGAACGTCGATCTAGTTAAATACAATCAGAAATAAAATCAGGGGATTTCTTATAGATGGGTTGATGAAATTCCTAGGGATGGATGGTTATATTGTTAACTTGAAGAATCAACAGAATACTGGGAACCAGCAGTTAGCATAATAGCAATGTCGCTGGACTCCCACGTAGTCGACCGCGGTTTGTGTCCCGGACCCGGTGGCTTAAAACTCACGCCGGGCGCGTGTGCGTGCGTGCCCAAGATCCCGAGAGGAGAATGGAGGAGAAGGGATTGCGGCGTGACCATCCCCCCTGGGGGGCGATTTCTCGCTTTCTGTCTCTATGTCTCTCTCTGTCTGTCTGGCGAGCGCACGCGCCCTACAGTGAAAATCTCTCCAAAAAAAAAAAAAAAAAAGAACGATTAAAAAAAAAAGAACGATTAAAAGAATCAATAGAATACTGGTGTATTTCCAGAAGTCAGCAATAAAGAGATAAAATAAAAGCCAGAATTCACTTATGGAATTAAATACTCATTTTAAGTGATTTTTTATGAAAGGGAGTGTCATAATAAAAGTAGCAGTGAGTTTTTAACTTCTTTTGTTCTCAGTGGAGAGAAATTAGAATGTGTGAAGGCATTAAAAAATACAAATTACAGAGACTACCCAATGGAGTACTGGTTACATTGCTGGGCTCCCATGTAGACAACCATGGTTCAAGTCCTGGACCCAGCAGGTTAAAACTCACGCTGGGCACGTGTGCATGCATGCCCAAAATCCCAAGAGGAGGAAAAGGGAGTGCAGCATGACCATGCCCCCGGGAGGTGATTTTTTGCTGTCTCTCTCTCTCTCTCTGTCTCTCCATCAAGCACATGAGCCCTATAGCAAAAATCTCTCTTAAGAAAAATAATATTAAAAATACAAATTACATAAAGACTCAGAAATTAAGAGGCCCAACTCCTGGGACTGATTTCACTGCATGGACTCCATCAGCCTAAAGCCCTGTGAATGACAGTACCACAGATAGGAATCTCATTTGCAGTTACTTCAAAGCAAGACTGTCTCAATATTAGAAGCTACTTACCCTGCCAAATTCCTGGAGAACAGCTTTGGTGGCTGCTTCATGGGAACTTCTGTCCATGAGGTCAAGTGGCAAAACAAGTACATCTTTTCCTTTTAAGTTACCATTCTCTAAATAAAGACGCTTAAACATTAGTATGGAAGTCAAGTCATAGTTCACTCAAGCACCTTCCTAGTGCCATTAAGTTTAGCACCCAGCTTTCAATAGGGGTTGGCAAGGCACTCATTTCTGGGTGGCCCTGTGGAAGTTTCTCTCAGTGGTCAAGAAGAGGGCTGATGATGACATGGCAGCATTTTATCACATAAAAATCTGGCAGCTTGACAGGAAGTGGAATGGCATGCCCCAACTTGAATACATATGGTCTAACTTTAGAACAGACTCTGGCAGACTAGATCATATTAGAGCCAAAAAAATAAAAGGCAAAATGTTTGGAGCAATTTCTTTAGAAGTACAGAGGTACATTTGTTTTGTGATAGGTTCAAAGTTTAGTTGCTCTTTTACACATATTAAAAAACAATAATTTATGGCCTAATGCCAATTAGAAGCTGAGAGCATAGGCATCTCTGGAGAGATGAAGGATCCTAAAAGGCAAACAAGCAAAAACACAGTCCTGAATTTCCCACAAAGATACAGCATGTTGGCCCTTTCTATTCTGTTTATCAAAAGAACAGGTGGAACCAGCAGTTAGTGTAATGGCTATGTCGCTGGACTCCCATGTAGTCGACCGCAGTTCGCGTCCTGGACCCGGTGGCTTAAAACTCACGCCGGGTGTGTGTGTGTACATGCCCAAGATCCAGAGAGGAAAATGGAGGAGAAGGGATTGTGGTGTGGCCATCCCCCTGGGGGGTGATTTCTCGCTTTCTGTCTCTCTGTCTCTGTCTAGCGAGCACACGCACCCTATGGCAAAAAAAAAAAAAAAAAAAAAGAACAGGTGAAGCCTGGCCCATATTATAGGGGTTAAGCACTGTGCATTGGGAGCTGGGTCCCACATAGCATCATCCAGAGGTCTGAATCCCAGCCCCAACAGTTTGAAGACATGCCAAACACATGCCCTATAGCAAAAATCTCTCTAAAAGCAGAAAAAAAAAAAAAGTAAAAAGAACAATTGAAACTAATTTTTATAGATGCTAACCTTGAAACAGAACAAGTAATGCCAATAGGAAGAACAAATAAAGAAAATAGAAAAGGGGCCAGCAGGTGGTGTGATGGTTAAGGTGCTGGGACACTCCCACATGGCCAACCACGGTTCAAGTCCTGGACCTAGTGGCTTGCTTTCTCACTTTCTCAGTCTCTCTCTGGTCAAATTAAATGAATGAATAAATAAAAATTAAATAAGTATTTCTTAAAAAAAAAAAAAAAGGTAGAAAGGCACTAGGTCAAAAGACTGAATTGTGAAACCTAACTGTAATTGAAAGAAATAAAAACGTTTGTAGCAATGATCTGACAGGTAAAAGGAAGACAATCAGCCTCGTGCCAGCTAAGAAATGCTGACACGGTTCATCTACTCTGCCAGTGCAGGACTTGCTGGTCACCG
Organism: Tupaia belangeri chinensis; assembly: GCF_000334495.1. NCBI lineage: Eukaryota > Metazoa > Chordata > Mammalia > Scandentia > Tupaiidae > Tupaia > Tupaia belangeri. The sequence continues at coordinate 552,927 of NW_006159602.1, read as the reverse complement.
CACTGGGGGAACAGCCACCAGAAGAAGAGGCCTAGCACAAAAACACAAGGAACCTTTTAAGCAATATTATGAAAGAAGTCTTTTTCTCTGCTGGGTGCTACTGTAGCAACTAACTCTCACTTCCTGGTGGTTAGCTCAATCAGTATATTTTTAAAAGATTTTAAAAGAATGACAGGTAGAGTGATGACAAAAACATAGTGTGCTATAAAATTCAAAATTACCTTAGTTTAGGTACTCAATGTTCCTTGAGAAATACTAGTATTTGAGGCTACTTTCAATGTGAACCAAGACTCGAACACAAACACACTAACACTGTTACTCTTTACAGAAAATATCAAAGACATTACCTGCTGTTGCTTTTCTAAAAAAAAAGGAATTATTTACTTAATTTATGTATTATTATTCTTCAGTTTGACTAGCGAGAGACAGAGAGGGGAGGGGAGAGAGTGAGAAAGTAAGCCAGGACTTGCTTTCAATCACAGTTCAAGTCCCAGGTCCAGGACTTGAACCACAGTCAGTCATGTGGGAGTATAGTGCCTTAATCACCAGGCCACCTGCCAGTCCCTGCTGTTGCATTTTCTAAACCTAATTCCATTTTTTTGTTCTTTCTTTCTTAAGTTACTTTGTTTCATGAGAGGAACAGAGAGAGCAAGCAACCCAAACAGGCCTTCACATCATGAGCCACTCCTAGTCTCAGCTAGCTCATATGACAAGTGCATGCCTGGTACGCTCAGGAAGGTCCAGGGTCACTAACCCAAGACCTTTCTCATGTGGGACCAGTTGTGTGACCATTATACCACTACCTGGCCTCATTCTTGTTCTTTTTTCCTATATAACAAAAGCCTGTCACCATCCCATATGACTTTAACATTGGGCGTTTTAACAAAATGAATAAGGATCTTTTCTAATTAAATGTCTATGGTTATATACATGGATGTCATGGATAAGAACCA